>NW_006282523.1:496111-497065 GCF_000327345.1 Myotis davidii | reverse complement strand
CCGGGTGGCGGGGTCAGGCGGGGCCGCGCCCAACACGGGTATCGGGGGCTTATTGGGTCTGCGGAGTGTGGTCCTCGGGTCTGAAGCTACAGTCAAACTCCTCTCATCGGCGCGTCAAGGAGGACGCCATATTGCCGGCCCAGCATGCACCGCGCCCTACGGCGCGGCCCAGAGGCCAAACGACCTCAGAGCCTTCCGGCCGCGCTTCCGAGGAGGCGGTGAGAGCGGGCCCCGCCCCCACCCCGTCACCATGGTTACCACAATTCTGCTTTCCAGGGTTTATCGCCGCTGCTCTTGGCTGCAGGAGATCAAAGTCAACCCTACAAATGAAACGATGTTAATTAATTTGGAAAAAAATCTTTTTGTGATTAGACATGGACCCTCGTGCTTCTGAGATTAAAGGGATCGACCCCTTTTCTTGTTTTCTTCCAGATTTTGAAAACGCAGCGAAAGCTTCAGAGAGAACCGTGGATAAGATGCCAAGGGAGGACAGGAGTCTTTTTCATTTTTTTTTTCCTGCGCCTGTCGTATCTCTCACAGCGTCAATCAGATTCTCTTTTTGTTGGTGGAGAAACAATTTCAACGACTACGGTTTCTTGTTGAATCTATCTTCCTTGCTGAGCCCTTTATCTTGATGCAGCTTCGTGTGTGCGTGTGCGCGCGCGCGCAGCGACCCTTGTGCGTGTGTGCGTGTGCGCGCGTGTGTGCGCGTGTGTGTGAGTGTGTGTGTGCGCGCGTGTGTGTGCGCGCGCGTGTGCGTGTGCGCATGTGTGTGTGCGCGTGTGTGCGTGTGTGTGTGTGTGTGTGTGCGCGTGTGCGCGTGAGAATTAACTCGTGTAATCCTCCCAACAACCTCTTCAAAGCTCCTGTTTGCATCCGTTTTGCCAGGAAATTGAGACAGAACCATCCGGTGCCCGGCTGAGCCGGGCTGAGCTGGGCTGGGCGGCTGGGCTG
>NW_006282523.1:495391-496010 GCF_000327345.1 Myotis davidii | reverse complement strand
GGAGATGGTTAGGGGCACACAGCCCTAGAGTCAGACGCTCACTCTGGGCTCGTGTCTGGGACCTGGGAGAGGTGCTGACAGCACCAAGGCCCCGATTTCACGAGTGAAATAGGGAAACGGATCGGTTATGTTCCGTGGACACCGCCAGGATGGAGCAAGCCGATGCCAGGGCCGGACGCTCCCTAAAGGCGGCCACAGTGCTCACACCATGAGAGCTGGGTCCCACCTGCTCTTACCAACAAGGCCCGACCGGGAATCGAACTGTGACCTCCGGTTCAAAGGTCGATGCTCCACAACGGAGCCACGCCGGCTCGGCCCCATCTTCGTTTTGATAGACAGTCCTCGGGGAGACACGGGAAGCGCCAAGGGTGCCAACCAGTCACGTCTCGTTGGAACCGAAGGCTGGCGCACTGTCAGGCCTGGGCCGGGGGTGAGGGGGGGGCTGGGGGTGAGGCCCGGGACTGGGGGTGAGGTGCGGGGGCTGCAGGAGCAGATGCCCAGCGTTCAGCTCTCTGTTCGCAGACAGTGAGGGCAGGGGCAGAAGGACAGACATGCCCGTCTCTCCCTCGGAGATTAATGTCCCCGCAGAGGGCGGGTGGCTGTCGGCAGACGCCCAGCT
>NW_006282523.1:492050-494714 GCF_000327345.1 Myotis davidii | reverse complement strand
GGTTGGTGGAGGGAGGCGCCGGAGGAGCCTGAGCCTGGCCCTGCCCCGGCTGGTGCTTCCGGCCCGAGGACCCGGGGCCCTGGTGTCTCCTCTAACGTGGATCCCGTCACCGTGGGGAGCGTGGCTTCATTTCTGTGCATCTTGCAGTCATGTTCCCCAGAGTGTGGGGGTGCAGGGGCGAGCGGGGAACCTGGCCCTCTCCTTGGTGCCTGGCTGTCCCTCCGCAGCGTCCCCCCAAGGGACGGCCCCCCTGCTCCCCTGGGGAATGGCCCCCCTGCTCCCCTGAGGGATGGTTCCCCCCTCCTGCGCCCGGGAAGCAATGATCCCCTGAGCCGCCGGCCCCACCTCTGAGCTGGGCTTTCCTGGCAGCTGAGGATCAGCCCAATGGGAGCCGCAGGCTGACTGGACGGAATGAAATAATCTGTATAATAAAAGCCTAAGCGACCGAACGACCAAATGACCAGCTGACCGGTCACTATGACGTGCACGGACCACCAATGGGCAGATGTTTGATGCAGGAGCTGCCCCCTGGTGCTCCCACAGCCAACCTCTTGTGGCCAGTCAATCTTCCGTGGCCAGCTGGCCCCCCTCATCAGCCCAGATCGGGGAGGGGGGCAGCTGGCCCAATCTCCTGCAGTCCCTCCCCGCAGCCGGCCAACCTTCTCTGGCCCCTTCCCCCAGGTGGCAGCCCCCCCATCAGCCCTGATTATTGGCCGGGCTGAGGGACCCCACCCATCCACAAATTCGTGCACTGGGCCTCTAGTCTGTATAATAAAAGCCTAATATGCAAATCAACCAAACAGAAGAACGGCCGCTCGCTATGATGCGCACTGACCACCAGGGGCAGACGCTCAACACAGGAGCTGCCCCCAGTCCGCAGGCCCCAGGCCAGCCAAGGCAGGTGCCAGCAGGGCCCCCCTGCCCCCACCTCCCCGAACACCCTGCCGGTTGCCCCACAGATCGGCCCTGATTGGGCCAGGCCCAGGGACCCCACCTGTGCACGCGTTCCATGCACCGGGCCTCTAGTGAGAACAGTAAACGCTGCAGCTGTCACGGGCTCTCCCCGGGTTCAAGATCTTCACTGCGGGAGGCAGGGGTGCTCCGGGCAGCCTCAGAACCCCACTTCCGGAGCCGGCGGCAGCGGGACTAAAACTGAGGTCCTGCGGGGGGCAGGAGGAGGGGCTGGGCAAGACCCCCTGTGTGTTCCCTCCTGGACCGCTGCAGCCGCGCAGGCAAGGCCAGCCCCCACTCGCCCGACACGGCACAGGGCCCCCAGCCTGGCACCCCTGGCATCGGGCAAATGGTCGGGCTTTTGTTTTTGTTTATAGTTTGGCATTAAAATCCAAAAAACTGTGGGAAAGCCCGGCCGGCGTGGCTCGGGGGTTGAGTGTGGACCCAGGACCAGGAGGTCGGTTCCCGGTCAGGGCACAGGTCCAGGGTGCGGGCTCGGTCCCCAGCGTGGGGGGGGGGGCATGTCGGAGGTGGCCAGTCCATGATGCTCTCTCATTATTGATTGATGTATCGCTCCCTCCCTCTCCCTTCCTCTCTGAAACCAATAAAAAAAAATATATGTTTAAGTCTGGCAAATATACAGAACAGTATTTTAAAATCATCCGATGTGCCCGTCCAGTGGACTGAGACATCCCTGTTGTGCCACCGTCACCACCGCGCCCACACTCCCTCCTGCAAGTCTGAGACTCCAGCCGCCCTCCCAGCGCCAGCACCACCATCCACTTCCGCGTCAGTCCGGCTCCGCGGGCCTCATGTGAGAGGAGTCACACGGCTTGTTCCCCGTCACAGGCCGTGCTCACTGAGCACAACGTCCCCGCGGCAGGTGGCAGCGTCCTTCCTTCCTGGCTGAGTCACGCTCCGGGCGATGACTCCGCCGTGGGCGCCCGTGCGGGAGGGTGAGCTCCGGCCTCCGCCCCCGCTGCTCTTCCCTCCTCCAGCGCAGGCGGCACAGGCTGTGCCAACGGCCCGGGACACAGCGGCCCCTGGCTGAGAGCACGGCTCCTGCCACACGTGTGTGAGGACCCGAGTCCTCCCGGCAGCCTCGGCCGTGAGGGACGGGGCACCTCCCGGGAGGCGTCCAGCCCAGGCAGCGCCCAGTCGCAGCCACACGCGGCTCCGAGAGCCCGGCGGGAGAGCATGAGCGCCGGCCTCCAAGCAGCCCCTTTAATAACAAAAGCCTCTCCTTAGATCCACAGCGAGCATATGGCGAGCCAGGTGCCGCCAAGCCTCCCGCACGCTGAGGGCCGGCCCCCTTTCCGCCCGCCGTCGGGGAGACATAAATCCTACTTAGCGTCAAACCCCCAAGCCGCGGGGAGTGCGAGCGGCGGGAAGAGGCCTGTTCGCCCTTGGACACGGGCCTGGGTTTGCTTCGTGACCCAGGCCCTCACGGCACAGCCAGAGCGAGGGAGAGACACACGTGCACACACTCCACATAAATGCACACGCAACACACAGGCACACGTGCATGCACACACATGTGCGCACACGCTCCACATAAATGCACACGCAACACACGTGCACACACATGCGCATACAGCTGCATGCACATAGCGCACACACGTGTGCACACATGCACCCATGCATGCCGTCGTGCACACACAGGAATGCACGCACACACACCCCAAAAGAGTGAGTCTGGCAGTCGAGGTGGCC
>NW_006282523.1:488763-491866 GCF_000327345.1 Myotis davidii | reverse complement strand
TGAGGAAGGAAGGGCCCCCGAGGCTCAGTCAGCCCGCAGCCAGGAATCGCGCCTGTGGCGTGTGCGGCTCATCTGCCGACTGAGAGTCGGGGAACAGGGGCTGGAACCGAACACCCGCAGCGGGAACTCAGACCTCGGTCCCGGCCAGGGGGGACCCTAGGCGGTGCTCACCCAGCTCCGGTTGGAACGTTCCAGAAAGGCAGCAGCGTTGCACCAGCTCTGCACCCTCCCTGCGCCCGCTCTGCCTGGTGACCTCGGCTCTTCCCTGGAGACAGGCCGGCTTCCCGACCCAGACCCAGGCTAGGCCTTGAGATGGGTCTTGGCCAGTGAGGTGCTGGCGGAGGAACAAGGCGGGGCTGGGAGGGGGTGAGGGCGGCACTGGACCCCGATCGCCTCTTCCTGCACAACAAGAAGCCTCCCAGTGCCCCCACCCACCCAGCCAGTGTCGCTCAGTCGACCTATGAACCAGGAGGTCAGGGTTCTATTCCCCGTCAGGGTACAGGCCCAGGTTGCGGGCTTGATCCCTCGTGGGGGGCGCGCAGGAGGCAGCGGATCCGTGATTCTCTCTCATCCCTGGTGTTTCTCTCTCTCCCTCCCCCTTCCTCTCGGAAATCAATAACATATTTAAAAACATGAAGGTAGGAGCAGCCCACAGGCCTCCCCAGGCGATGGTGAACCACGGGTCTGTCCAGCCGATGGAACAGGATTCAGCCCCAAACGGGAAGGACGCCGCCACCTGCTGCCACGTGGGGACCCACGGGACACGGTGCTCCGCGAGGCGGCCGTGACCAAGGACACAGGCGGTGCGGCTCCTCCCCCGCGAGGCTCCTGGAGGAGTGGGCCTCACGGAGGCAGAGTGGGACGGAGGCGGCAGGCTGGGCGGGAGCCGTGCGTCCTGGCACGCACCGTCGCTTTGGGAAGAGGAAAACTCGAGACAGATGGCGGCGACGGGGACTGACAATGCGAATGTGCCTCACGCCACGGGGCTGACATCGGAAATGTGCGAGTTATCGCTTCTCTGTCGGCTGCATGTGACCACAGTTCTAAAAACCACCTGTCCCGTGTTCCCCCTGGAGGCCCGCCCCACGCGGCTTCAGACAGCAAGGCCCCCCGTGGTCAGAGGGGGTGAGCTGCTGGAGGCCCCCCCGCCCCCCACCCCTTGGTTTATCCGGAACCGCCAGCCGTCTCCGTGCTGCGTCCCCTCCGTCCTTGCTCCCCAGCCGGCCGGCACCCCTGGCTGCTCACGTGCAGGAGCAGTCCATCGGCGGTTTTCTCGGGACCCAGGAGGGACATGTGTTCGCCACGCACACGGAATTTCAATTCTGGCCTTTAGCCCGGTCCCCAGGGAAGAGGGTGACATTGACGTTCTGATGACTACGTTTGGACCCTGAGGACCCGGCCACGGTAGGCGGCTGTGCCGGGGGGAGAGGCAGGAAAGCTGGGAAGGAGCCCGGGCCTCGAGGTCACGTCCAGCCCGGCCCAGACAGGCGGCCACTTCCGCAGATGTCCTGTCCGCCGGGAGCCTCTCCTACGCTTCCCTCTGGGCTCCGGACCGGGGACCAGTGCCGGCCAGAGGCCCCGGCTGCGGGCTGTGAGCCCCCCGCCCGCTGGGAAGAAGCACACAGCCATTGGGGTCATCGCTCAGTCGCTGTGAGTTGGGTTATCATGAGTCAGTTCCCCGGAGCCTGAGCTCCAGGGCTGGGGGTCTGGGTCGACCAGGCACTGTCACTGCTCTCCTCTCACTTTGGAAGAACAACCTTCAGGCCCGGCAGGAGCGGCTCAGGGGCTGAGCGTCGACCTAGGAGCCGGGAGGTCATGGTTCGGTTCCCGGTCAGGGCACAGGCCCGGGTTTGGGGCTCGATCCCCAGTGGGGGGCGTGCAGGAGGCAGCCGGTCCATGATCCTCTCTCATCACTGATGTTTCTTTCTCTCTCTCCCTCTCCCTTCCTCTCTGACATCAGTAAACAAATTATTTTTTAAAAAAGAGCAGCCTTCACCTGGCCCTGCTGCCCAGTAACTTTCCCTAAGGCTCTGCGGGTGGAGAGTGTGGGGAGCTGATATGGGGTTAAGCCTCGGACTGACCTGTGGGCAGAGTCACAAACAATTCCCAGCTTAGAGGGCGCAGTCCTCTTCGCATAATTAGGCTGGACCTGGTCACACTCCCTAGATCTTATCTGGGGAGCTAATGGGCTGAGGAAGTGCAGGAAGTATAACCATGGTGCAAACAAGTGAAACTCACAAGAACTGTGTAACTGTGGTAACCACCACCTTGTTTACCGCTCACTATAAAATAAAGGCTCAGCTTGCCTTGGGATCGCTCGCTCTCTGTGGCCTCAGCCAGGCACAGGAAGATCCACGGAGACTAAGGAGAGCTAGAGAGTTTTGAACGCTGTCTCCCTGTAAAACACTTCGCCGACTCCGTCCACACCTTTGGGAACCCCTGGGTCTGCTGGGGCTGGCCCCCAGCAGCAGAGGGCAGATAGAACGCCGGCTGCCAGTCAGGAGCCTCCTGACATGTAGAGCCATTAATCCATCAAAAGGAGATTTGCTGCCTCCGGGTCCAGACAGAGACCAGAACCCCCCGCGGTGGCCAGGAGGCGCTGGCAGCACAGTGCACCCCGCTCAGCACCCTGGGCCGGGACCCTCGGAGGTCGTGGGACGGGACAGCCTGGCTCTCCCCTGGTCCCTGTCGTTTGCAGCTCCACCATCACCCCAGGCCCAGGCGAAGGAGTTCGTTAGCAGGCGCCTTTCCAGTCTCCAGGCTGTAAGCGAGGGAAGAAGTTAACCTTGAAAAGTCCAGGACATAAGCCACCACAATCACCTACCGGGCCCGAATACCCTGCCCGACGGGGAGCTACTTGAAGCCGGAGCCACCTCTGCCTCAACACCTGCATGTGGGACAGATGGGGGGGGGGGGTGGACTGACAGACGGATGAATGGATGGGTGGGTGGGTGGATGGATAGATGGTGGATGGATGATGAATGGATGGGTGATGGGTTGATGGAGGATGGATGGATGGATGGATGGATGGATGGATGGATGGATGATGGGTAGATGGATGGATAATGGATGATGGATGATGGGGGATGGATGATGGATGGAT
>NW_006282523.1:486178-488544 GCF_000327345.1 Myotis davidii | reverse complement strand
GTGGATGGATGGATGGTGGGTGGGTGGATGAATAAATAAATCTTTGTCCAAGGAGCAGAAGGTCTTGCCCAGACTCTACCACGTAGTAACCCGTAACTTTCCTCATTTGTAAAATGAGGTGAGGGTAGTTCTATTTCTACCCAGTTCATTAGGTTGCTGTGAGAATAAAATTGCAGGGTGTAAATAGGGTTATTTGGCTGCCTTTATAGAACACCAGTGAGAAGAAGCATTGATCAAAAGGAAGTATTTTCTTTACCTAATAATGATCTAGGGGAACACGTGGATCCTGGCAGCTGTTTAATGGCTCCTCTCGGGACACAGCACGTTGAAGTTTTCTGGAGGCGGGCTCCGACCCGGGAGGCTCGCTGCGACGAGCCGTCTCACTGTGGACGGGCTCAGGGTCCCGCGTGGTGACGCTGGCACCTCCTGGGAGCCTACGAGGTGGTAGAGGGGGTGCTGTGTCTCCCCTGTGCTCCCCCTTGTCAGGGAGAATGAGCGGCTAACAGGTACTGGAACAGCTACTGCAGTGATTTCCACAAAATAGCCACATGGTAGCATTGAAGAGGCCCAGCTTTACAAAAAGACAACCGCGCAGAGATCCTAGCTGAAATCCGGCAGCGAGCTGTGTCCGGGTACAACGCGGAACGTAGTTAGCATCTGAGGCCCTTTCACCGTCTGGGCCTTGTCCTGAAGGTGGCCCGGGGCCGGCCTGCCTACGGGGTGGGGGCGGGGGCACGGGGGAGGCCGCCACCCTCTCTGGACGTGAGGCAATCTGCACAAACAGCCGAGGCAGTGACTGGCATAGCGAACGCTCAAACCACAGCAAGGTCACAGGGACCTGGGGTCACGCCCCATTTTATTTTATTTTAAAAATATGTTTCTCATGATTACAGAGAGGGAGGGGGAGGGAGAGACAGAACATCAGCGATGAGAGAGAACCACAGATCGGCCGCCTCCTGCACGCCCCCCACTGGGAATCGAGCCCACAACCCGGGCCTGTGCCCTGACCAGGAGTTGAACCCTGACCTCCTGGCTCATAGGTCAACGCTCAGCCCCGGAGCCCCACGCGCTGGGCACTTGGCACTTGGGCCCGGGAGCCTCTTTCTTGTCTTCCTTCCCTGTCTCGCTGGCCTGCCCTCCCCGGGGATGGGCGGGAGGAGGTGAGGCTGGTGGGCCAGGTCTCAGCAGGGGACGAGCACTGCAGCCATGCAGGGGGAGCTGAACTCCCTGGCAGGGCCCCACCCCTCCTCCTCCCTGCTCCAGGCAGCGCCCCCCCAAACCCCAGCGCCTGTGCTGGTGGGGGGACAGCGTTTGTCTCTGCCGCGTGTGCACAGGGGGCAGACCCGGCCCTGGACGTAGCTTGGGGCTCTGGACCCGGCAGCCAGGCTGGGCTGCGAGAGAAAGGGGGTGCGACTCCCTCTGGCACCCTCAGGCTTGTCCTCAGAGCACCCCTGAGTGCTGGCAGGCGCCGCTGGGGGCAGGAAGGAGGGAACAGTGACAGGTTTTATGCACGGCGCCCGGTGAGAGGCATGGCATTTACTTGGGCGAGTTCGGGCCCTGGGATTGGTGAACCGACCGAGGGTGGTAAATATCAGGGGCTAAACCGCGGCCTGTTATCCACCCTGACCCCGAGCTGCAGACACACCCCACGCAGAGCGGGGTCAGCAGGGGCTCCCCGCGTTCGAGCCCCAGGAGATAGCCCTGTTTTAACCGCGCCCGGGCCCAGCGCTCTCTGATGATTACAGAAGTCTCCGGTTTCTGGGCGGGTTTTAAGGTCACTGTGTGGCTGGGGCCTGCTGGAATATCAGAGAAATCAGTTTTGTCTACCTCACACACCGCCCCCAGAGTGGCAGGTGTGACCTCTAATCTGTATCTGTAACTGAGACAGACCTCCCTTGAAAACCTAGATCACAAGTTTCATGGCCCACTTGATATCTTCTCCTGGATGGAACTCAAAAACCATAAAATTAACATGAAACTTCTGATTCTGCCCCAAAGCTTCCCCTATTAACACAGTCAAGTTTCCCCTATTTCACTAACATTCAGTTAACTGCTTAAACTGGAAACTTAGGAGTCATACCTTGATTCCTCCCTTTGTTTCATTGGTTATACCTCATAACATCTAGAGGGGGGAGGGGGGCGGGCAGGAAGCCACGTGAGGCCACTGTGTGCTCAGGATGCCCCGTTCTCCGGGACACGGACAAGGACGCATTCCCTTCTCTTCAAGATCTGAGCCCCAGCCCCGGCCGGTGTGGCTCAGTGGATAGAGCGTCGGCCTGCGGACCAAAGGGTCCCGGGTTCGATTCCAGTCAAGGGCACGTACCTCGGTTGTAGGCTCTTTCCCAGCCCAGTCCCTGGCCGGAGCT
>NW_006282523.1:485054-486162 GCF_000327345.1 Myotis davidii | reverse complement strand
CTGGCCCTGGCCAGTGGAGAGAGCGTCAGCCTGCGGACTGAAGGGTCCCGGGTTCGATTCCGGTCAAGGGCACGTACCTTGGTTGCAGGCTTGCTCCCCAGCTCTGGTGGGGGCACATGAAAGAGGCAACCCATCGATGTGTTTCTCTCCCATGGATGTTTCTCTCTGTCTCTCCCCGTCCCTTCCACTCTCTCTGAAAGTCCATGGAAAAATATCCTCGGGTGAGGATTTTAAAAAAGATGGAATTTTAAATAGGAGCGGGGTGGGGGGGTGGGGGGCGGGGTCACCCAGAATCTCCCACAGAGACACCGGAGCCGTGCACGCGGCTTCTCCGTGACCTGCGTGCTGTGCGTGAGCGGGTTTCCCCGGCCGATGGGAACAGCTCCTGTGGGACCCACAGGCCGGCGCCCTGTTGCTGACCGTGTGTTCGCTGGATCGAAAGTGCTCCACCCAGAACCGGGGTTCAGGGCTGCATGCGACCCGCCCGGCCCGTCTCTCACTCAGCCCCTCTCGCTGGGCCCTCAGGCCGCTCTCCCTCCCGGCGTGGCTGACACAGCATCTCGGTTCTCAGGCTTCCAGTGGCTTCAAACCACGCATGTTGCCTCCTGGCTGCTCCCGTGGGCAGGCCCTGGGCCGGCTTAGCTCTGTCCTCCGGTCTGGGGTCCTGCAGGTGGGACCCTGTGCTGTGCGTCCCGTGGTGTCTGGCTCATTGCACTCAGCGTATCGTCTTCAGGTTCACGTTTGCTGCCCCGCCTGTCGGAGCCCCCTTCCCAGGTCAGGCTGAGACGGTCCGCGGGTGGGCGGCCCCGCCTCGCGGCGGCGGGAGTGACACTGTGCTCCGGGGCGTGTGCGGGGCCCTCTGAGCCTGGACTGGACTCGGGGCGTGGGCTGCCGGCCAGCGGCTCCTCTTACAGAACTCAGAGCAGCTGTCCTCCAGTCAGTCTTCTGGTGTCCGGGTGGGCCCCCCCCAGGCCTGGCTGACCGGGGCCTCGGCCGAACCTGCCCAGGAGGGGGTTCCAGGATGATCCCCACTAAACACCGAGGAAACTGAGGCACGGAGAGCACTCGCCCCAGATCGCACACGAAGGGCCCGCGGGTGGGGCTGCAC
>NW_006282523.1:483411-484690 GCF_000327345.1 Myotis davidii | reverse complement strand
CGAGCCCCCAGGAGACAGGACAGGCGTCAGCTGAGCCCCAAGGAATCCGACAGGACAAAGTGGGGGGCAGGGGGGCTGAAAGCCCCGAGCGGTTACCAGCTCCTGCCAAATGGGCGACCGGCTCGCGCGGCGATGGGACTAACCAATTATTGAGCAGCAGCTGCGTATTTACGCGTTTCCTCAATCGCAGAGAAATGGAAGCGTTTTGCGATGTTCTCCCCTTAAGGTTCCACAGCAAACACCCACAAGTGCAGGGACCGTGACATGGAGCTTTCGGAAATCCTTTCTCTTGAACAAACTGAGCGTCTTTGTTGTTTCACGTCTTTTGTGCCCACAAAGCCCGGCCCCAGGTGAGCCGAGTGGGTGCCTGGCCTCGGGCACCGTGTGGCCCAAGGAGCACCGGGGAGCAGCGCGGGGAGCCACGGGGAGAGGGAGCGGGAGCCACGGGGAGAGGGACCGGGGAGCCACGGGGAGAGGGACCGGGGAGCCACGGGGAGAGGGAGCGGGGAGCCACGGGGAGAGGGAGCGGGAGCCACGGGGAGAGGGACCGGGGAGCCACGGGGAGAGGGACCGGGGAGCCACGGGGAGAGGGAGCGGGGAGCCACGGGGAGAGGGAGCGGGAGCCACGGGGAGAGGGACCGGGGAGCCACGGGGAGAGGGACCGGGGAGCCACGGGGAGAGGGAGCGGGGAGCCACGGGGAGAGGGAGCGGGAGCCACGGGGAGAGGGACCGGGGAGCCACGGGGAGAGGGACCGGGGAGCCACGGGGAGAGGGAGCGGGGAGCCACGGGGAGAGGGAGCGGGAGCCACGGGGAGAGGGACCGGGGAGCCACGGGGAGAGGGACCGGGGAGCCACGGGGAGAGGGAGCGGGGAGCCACGGGGAGAGGGAGCGGGAGCCACGGGGAGAGGGACCGGGGAGCCACGGGGAGAGGGACCGGGGAGCCACGGGGAGAGGGAGCGGGGAGCCACGGGGAGAGGGAGCGGAGACAGGAAAGCACAGCCGCCTGCACCAGCCTCTCGGGAGGCCGGGAGGTGCCTGAGCGCCCACTGCATTCTGTGACCAGTTCCCTTCTGGACTCTAGTACCATGTGCCTTCTTCTACCCATCACCCACCTGCCACCCACCCATCCATCCACCACCCATCCATCCATCCATCCATCCATCCACCCATCCATCCACCACCCATCTATCCATCCATCCACCACCCATCCATCCATCCATCCATCCGCCATCCATCCATCCATCCGCCATCCATCCATCCATCCGCCACCCATCCATC
>NW_006282523.1:482133-482482 GCF_000327345.1 Myotis davidii | reverse complement strand
GAAGCTCCTGCGGGTCCCTCAGCTTCATTTGCGGGATCTGGATCACAGTGTCCTAATTACGGCGCCTTCCAGGTTGAACCGCGTCTGCTGAGTTTCCTGAAATGGGCCAGCGCCCTACACAACGACTTCCGCCCCCACCCGGACCTTTCTCTCTGCCGGGCCACCCCTGCTCCCGCTCCGATGGAGGCTGCTCTGCACAACGGGACTCAGGACGCAACAGCCCTCCTCTGGCTCGTCTGAACCTGAGCCGCGCTCGCCGGGGAGCGCTTCGTGACTGATCTGCCTCCACCAACCTCAGGGTGACTCACTCCCCCCGGCAAGCTGGCTGCTCCTGGCTACGGATCGGGCT
>NW_006282523.1:479983-480789 GCF_000327345.1 Myotis davidii | reverse complement strand
AGCCTTCAGGGACCAGGCTCTTCCCCTTAAGAACTGCAGTGTGGCTCAGTGGTTGAGCGTCGACCTATGAGCCAGGAGGTCATGGTTCAATTCCCGGTCAGGGCACAGGCCCAAGTTGCGGGCTTGGTCCCCAGCGTGGGGCGTGCAGGAGGCAGCCGGTCCATGATTCGCTCTCGTCATTGATGTTTCAATCTCTCTCCCCCTCCCCCTTCCTCTCTGAAATCAATAAAAATATGTTTTAGACAAAAGAGACTCACAGCTGGTGATGAGAGCGGCTGGGATGTGGGGGGGTGGGGGGGGCTGTGCTCCCACCTGCTGGGCCCCCGGGTCTCTAGACGGGGAGGCGTTTGACAAAGGCCGGGGCTCTCCTCCTGCTCCTGGCCCGGCACCTCCCTGGCTCCCCCGCCACCCGAGTGTTATGCCTGGTACCTGAGCATCCGAAGAGGGAGCCACACAGCGACACTGTTGAGGGGGAGTGAGCGCTTCCGCAGCCGGCACTCCTCTAAGCCCTTTACCGGCCTGCCCGTTCCACCTGGGCACCGCACAGAGAGGTGCAGCCACCTGCGGGAGGACACACAGCAGCTGAGCAGGGAGACGGCTCTGGCCAGGCATGTGCCTCTCACTGCCAGGCCCTGCCCGCTGCCTGCTGCCCAGTGGGTCTGGCGTGTGCCATGGCCCGGCTCAAGGAGCGCGGGGGGAGCAGCCGGAGAAACCGCAGCGCCCACGGCCTCGTCCTGTTTCCCGGCTGCACCAGGCGGAGGTTCTGGAGAGCGTGTGGGCGGCCAGGAAGGCACTGCTCGTCCTCT
>NW_006282523.1:479328-479780 GCF_000327345.1 Myotis davidii | reverse complement strand
CGCCAGGGCCCCGGGGAGCTGGGAGCGGGGCCTCCTCACACCTGAGCAGGTGCCTCCGCAGACCCTGTGCTTCCCCCAGGAAACCGGAAAGGCCTGGGGTCAGGAGGCCTTTTTCTTTCTTTTCTTGTTTTATTTTTTAATATTTTTTTCCCTTGATTTCAGAGAGGAAGGGAAAGGAGAGAAAGAAACATCAATGATGAGAGAGAATCGCTGATTGGCTGGCTCCTGCCCCCCCTCACTGGGATCCGCCCACAACCCCGGCCTGTGCCTGGACTGGGAATCGAACCCAGGACCCTTCCGTCCGCAGGCCAACACTCTACCCACTGGGCCACACCGGCTGGGCTGGCCGGCCTTCTTCTCGGGGGACCTGCTGGCTGGGGTAATTAGACCCCCGCGCTCACTACGCGGCACTGGCGGAGAGCTCTCCAGGCGGCTCTGGGGCTGTGAGGCTG
>NW_006282523.1:477889-478142 GCF_000327345.1 Myotis davidii | reverse complement strand
ACTCCGGCCCGCCCCCTCCCCCAGCTCTCCGATGAGCCCCTCACTTAAAGGGGCAGCGAGCACGGCTGGGGTCCCCCAGCTGGGGTGCAGGATGGGCTCCCCCTGGATGACTGCCATGCAGGCCGGGACGGGGACGGCGGTGGTGCAGGGGTGGAGGTGGTCTGGGAATGGCCATGAGAAGGTGGGCTCCCCGCCGGCCGGTGTGGCTCAGTGGTTGAGTGGTGACCTGTGAGCCAGGAGGGCAGGAGTGGAT
>NW_006282523.1:476920-477839 GCF_000327345.1 Myotis davidii | reverse complement strand
TCCCCAGTGGGGGGCGGGCAGGAGGCAGCCGGCCTGTGATTCTCTCTCATCGTGGATGTTTCTCTCTCCCTCCCCTTCCTCTGAAATCAATAAACACATATTTTTTACAATGTAAGGTGGGCGTTAAGGCGGTCGGGTGTCCGTCCTGCCAGCCCCCGCCCAGCTGTCCCACCCTCCAGCCAGCCACCGAGGGGCTCGCATGTGGCAGTCACCAGGCCGCTGGCGGAGCTGGGCACAGGCGACCACGGGGAGTGCTGCCCCAGACGGCGAAGGACGAAGGAGGCACCGGTCCGTGGGAAACCACCCGGGCAGCCATGGAGGCCACAGGCTAGCCGTGCTGGGCCTTGTCACTCAGTGGACGCTGCGGAGAGCGCCCGGGAAGGCCCTGAGCTGACCATCCTGAGTCCAGTGGCGCCTGGCAGAGCCGTGCCCTGGAAACAGGCGGTGCCAGAGGCGGGCGTGTTGTCAGCCTGACCTTTAGCTCAGGCGCCAGAACGGACGCAATTATCGGGCCCACCCAGGAGTGACCAGTAGGATGCACATATTTCTTTGTCTTAAACTCTAGTAAAACTCCCTGGAATCTTTCTGTATAAAATAAGCGCGCTGAATCGGCTCTGGGTCCGTCTCTCCGTCAGAGGACAGCTGTCCCACCGGCCCCAGCTTTTCCCTCTGTCTTTGCGTCTGTCTCTCTCTCTCATTTTCTCAATCCCCCGTCGCCCCTACTCAGGACTCCTGTCCACTCTCTAGCCGCGCTGGTCACGGAAAAGAGAAATATTTATAGATGCCGACTCCACACGGGTACCCTTTGGGGTATTCCCCCCTGCGCCCTTGTTCCCACCGTCACCAGGACAGCCTCCTAATGGCCTCCCTGCCTGCTCTGCTGCCCACGCTGGGCCACTCACCACTGACCTCCTACAGT
>NW_006282523.1:475944-476815 GCF_000327345.1 Myotis davidii | reverse complement strand
GCCTAGTGCAGCCTCACCCTTTGGTGTGACCTCCACACCCCCCCTCTGCTCTTCCCGTGCTCTGCCGTCGCTGTCCTCAAAGCCTGGCTGCCTCAGGGCCTTTGCACGTGCGACCTTTGCTCACCGGGAACCCCTCTTTGCCTGGACAGCTCCCCCTCCTGCTTCAGAGCTCGGCTTCAATGTCACTTCCTTGGAAGCGCTCCCCGATCCCCAGATCAGTCAGGAGCCTGCTGTGCGCTCCCCCAGACGGCCCCGAGTTAGCTGGGTCCCCAAAAGCAGGGCCTGAGGCTGGCTTACTGCGAAGTGGTCCAGGGGGGAAGGGGAATGCAAGGGTCGTTGACAGGTTAAGCGCCAGCCTGTTTTGTCTTCCGGACGGAAAGTCGTGTCCGTCACCGGTGACTGACTGGGCGCCTAATGTGTTAGCGGAGTTGGCTACTGCTGGGGACAACCGACTCCTACAGTGACCTCCCGCTGGGGCCACCGGCGCCCTCCGGGGACTCCCCAGCAGGCTGCGCGCCAGGCTCCTGCCCGTCCTTCACGCCATCGGTCCAGGTCGCTCCGCGCATTGACCCCGCCATCTGGTGCTGTGAGCGTGCCCAGCCCCTGCAGGCCTGACCCCGAGCAGTGGCCACGGCAAGAGGTGAGGCCCAAGGTGATGGGTGTGCTCCCGCCTCAGCTCCCCCCGCTGCCAGGACCCCTCGTTTGGGTCGACATCCCTGAGTGAGGATGGGACATGCCACCCCCTGTGCCCAGTGCCATCCTGGCCCGTGGGCAGCTCTGAGTAAACTGTGGTGGCAGAAGCGAGAAATGAAGGCTCTCTTCTCGGCCGGGCCGCTGGAGACAGGATGGCAGGTCTGGGAGGGGTGGGGGC
>NW_006282523.1:473292-474073 GCF_000327345.1 Myotis davidii | reverse complement strand
GAGCTCGCAGGCAGAGCTGCCGTCCTCCCCGCCATGCCTGGCCCCGCGCCCCATTGTGACGCCGATATTGGGGTGGGCTGCCCCCCAGAGCTGACTGAAGCACCACGACATCCCGCCCAGGACACCACCGGGGTCACGCAGGGCCTGCACTCTGAGCCCAGCCGGTGCCATCTTGGAAAAATCACACAGTGTCCGCAGTCCCTGCCAGCGCTTCAGAAAAGGGCAGGAAACGGAAACTTAAACCCGAAAATGAAACACCAACTTTACAAACATTCACCGGGAAGCGCCCGCATCTCCTCTGTCAGGGCCGCCCTGGGGCCCAGGAAGTGCTCCCTGAATGAATGAATGAATGAATGAACGGACGAGCAGGAACTCGGAGGCCGGCCTCGCATCCCTGGAACAGGTCCTGCTGCTCAGGCCGAGGCACTGACACCCGAGGAGCCTTGATGGTCCCGCCTGTGAAATGGGTGCAGTGAAGCAGGACTAGGTTTCCCCGCACGATCGGGGAGCGCAGGTGTGGGGAACACCTGTCAGACCCGGTTTCGAAGGAGCTGGTTCGCCTGCTCCCTGGTGCACTGGCAGCCCCCAGGGGCCCTGGTGTCAGCCCCCCCCATACCTCCCCAGCACCCGGCGTCTCTGCCACCAGGCTTCCCTGTGGCGGCGGCAAGGTGCCCACACTCTTCCCGCCGGCGGCAGTGAGGGCAGCAGCGCAGCCCTGTGACAGAGGCACCCTGGCCTTAAACCCCACTTTCGTCCCAAGCACCTCCAGGCTCGCTCGTCC
>NW_006282523.1:472587-473237 GCF_000327345.1 Myotis davidii | reverse complement strand
CACCCACCCTGCCCTCAGCTTGAGGAGCTCTTTCCTGCTCAGGTGGCCGCTCCGGCCTGGGCCTTAGCCCTGGAGCTGCGTGGCCCGGGCACCACAGAGCCAGAGAGGCCCTGGCCGGGCAGCAGCCTCAGGCACGCTCCCTGGTGGGCTCCACCCTCGCCCGCTGGGTAAACACACTCCAGGGGCACTGAGTCCTGCCCCCCTTCACCCCACCGGCCACACGCCCCAGGCCCCTCCCTCCCTGCACCAGCTTCCCAGGCTCCCCGCGGCCCGGGAATCCCTCGTCCTGGGTGCTGAGCCGGCTGCGGCGACATTTTCAGGAATTTCAAAGCTGATCGCTAAGCACAGCCTCATTAAAATGTAAATTATACAAACTGAGAAAGACGTGAACTCGACTGAGAAGAAGGGGCTACATGCCCGGAACGCATGGCTCCTGGTGACTTGATCACACGGCACCGCGACCTCTGCTTGGGGGCTGCTTACACGACGGTGCCCTGGGGCGGGGATACCAGGTCCCGGCGAGGTGCCGGTCTCTGCCCAGGCCCAGTAGCGCATTCAGACCCCCGCCCCCGGCACTGTGGTTCCGAGACGTGGACCGGGCCAGGCTGGGCCACCCGAGCCCACAACGAGGCTGCCCTGCACCCGGACCT
>NW_006282523.1:468634-469615 GCF_000327345.1 Myotis davidii | reverse complement strand
CCGAGGGGACCGCCCTGGAGGCTCCCGGCCGGTCCCCGCTGTAACCTGTGGCCCCCTCGCCCCGCAGCAGTACAGCCGGCTCAACTCCTCCAGCCAGACCAACAGCCTCAAGGACCTGCTGCAGAGCAAGATCGACGACCTGGAGAGGCAGGTGCTGTCCAGGGTGAACTCGCTGGAGGAGGGCAAGGGGGGCCCCAAGAACGACACGGAGGAGAGGGTCAAGATCGAGAGCGCCCTGACCTCGCTGCACCAGCGCATCAGCGAGCTGGAGAAAGGTAGCTGCCCCCTGGCTCCCCGCCTCCCCGAATCCTGCACAGGGTTTGGGGCACCCAGGGGGGTGTTCCGGGGAGGGGGCAGGGGCCCTGAGCTCTGGCTATGCCTGTGGAAGGGAAGCAGAGAGGGTAAGGGATGGCCTGGGGCCTCGTGCCCCCCTGCACACACACACACACTCACACACACACACTTACACACTCACACACACACACACACACACACGCAGGATCTTCCTGAGCCTGGTTTGTTGAATCCTCAGTAACTTCGCCCTGTGGCCTGGTCAGCCAGGGAAGGAAGCCTGGCTGAGGGGGGACGACGGTGGGGGGGGGGAGCATCCCCGCTGCTCGGTCTGGACCTGGTCTTCCCCCTCCCCACAGACCCGAACCAGTCTCCTACCAGCCCTCCTGCCCCTCCCCTTTCCTGGGGACCCTCCCCCCGGGTTTGATCTTCCCTGTGGAGTGACCCAAAGCCTGGCATCTTGCATCCCCTGCCGTTCCCCGGTCCCCAACTCCGAGGGGCCCCATGACACCGCGGGGCACACGGATGAGCTTGGCGGCTTAGCCTTGAAGTCGCAGAAATCAAACAAGGTTGTAAAGGGGGGGGCCCAGGGCCCAGAGCAGAACCACGTGACCCTTCTCAGACTGCAAAGTGTGCGGATGGATTTAAACAGTGCCATCTTAAGGCACCTTACATAACTGGCTTGGGGGG
>NW_006282523.1:466573-467765 GCF_000327345.1 Myotis davidii | reverse complement strand
ACCGGCCTGCGCCCTCTCACAGTCCAGGAGCCCTGGGGGATCAGGCCTAAGCCCACAGGCAGACATCCCCCTTGCAGTCTGGGGCTCTCGCAGTTGGGACACCTCGCTCCTTACCGCCCTCCTGCAATGGAGGCAGAGGAGGCTCCCAACCCTGCCACTGAGCTTGCCAGCCTTGAGCCAGCTCAGGGCTTCTGGCTGAGCAGCTCCCTCCAGGGCTCCCCGGGGTGCAGGCGTCAGGACTGTGTCCGTCCTCCCCAGGCCAGAAGGACAGCCGCCCCGGGGACAAGTTCCAGCTCACGTTCCCGCTGCGGACCAACTACATGTACGCCAAGGTGAAGAGGAGCCTGCCCGAGATGTACGCCTTCACCGTGTGCATGTGGCTCAAGTCCAGCGCCGCGCCCGGCGTGGGCACGCCCTTCACCGACGCGGTGCCCGGCCAGGCCAACGAGCTGGTCCTCATCGAGTGGGGCAACAACCCCATGGAGATCCTGATCAACGACCACAGCCATCATGCCGTGGTACATTTAACATTCTTCGGAGAGAGACACGGAGAAAAAGCTTCAGAACATTTTCTAACCATAAAGGTTACAAATTTATACAAAACTTGCAAAAAAAAAAGCATAAAATTGTTTGATATTTTTGATCATTGTTTACTAGAGGCCCAGTGCACAAAATTCGTGCAAGGTGGGGGAAAGGGGTCTCTCAGCCTGCCTGCACCTTCTCAGTCCCCAAAGGTAAAATCAAAGACACCTCAGCTCTCTAAGATCCTCCCATCTCCAATGAGGTCCCAAGGGTTAATAGATTTTCCTTGTGACTTTTCTCTTCCCACTGACTCTTTCTCCTTAGCTTGGGAATATATGTTCAAGTCTCTTCCATCTTTAACATCTTCACACACACACACACACGCACATGCACACACACGCGCGCGCGCGCACACACGCACATGCACGCACACGCACACAGACCAGGGAGAAGGGAGGGGCGCCCTTGCCCGACTCCATGAACGGGGTGAAGCTGGAACCTCCCCAGACAGATAGCGAAGGAGATGGGGGGCCCTCCTTCCCACAGATCAATCCCTGACTCCTCCCTGCTTGGGGGAGATCGATACTCGGGGGGGGGTGCCCCTAGAAATTCCTCCTGAGTCCACACCCATCTGCTTAGCGCCGACCCCATGGAGGGCAGCCTGTCCCTC
>NW_006282523.1:465608-466495 GCF_000327345.1 Myotis davidii | reverse complement strand
CCTCGGCCCCCGCAGCCGCGGGTCAGCTGCCAGCGGTCACACGCCCCAGCCTCTCTGCCGTGTTGGTGGCGACTGTCTGAAACCCAGGCTGGAAATGGGGTGCCCAGCCCTCGGGGCCTCGCTTTTCTGGGCCCCATTTCCTCTTGGGTCTGCGGCACCACCCACCCCGCGGGAGCCTGAAACTCCGGCCGGAGCTGCACAGGCGGCTGCCCTCTCCTTGACCCCCCCCACGCACGGGCGGCGGGTGGCAGAGCGGCCGTGGTCCACCTTCAAGTGCGACGGGAGCCGTCACAGGACTCCCCTGAGTCCGTGTGTCACGTGCGTCCTTCTCCGTCTCAGGTGGCCAAGCTGCCCTTCGTCATCAACGACGGGAAGTGGCACCACATCTGCGTCACCTGGACCACCCGGGACGGGGTCTGGGAGGCCTACCAGGACGGCACCCAGGGTGGCAACGGCGAGAACCTGGCGCCCTATCACCCCATCAAGCCCCAAGGCGTGCTGGTGCTGGGCCAGGAGCAGGTACTGGCCGGGGCAGCACGGGGCGCCCAGATCCACAGGCCAGGCAGGGGAGAGGGGAGAGCGGAGAGGGGAGGGGGTGGGGGAGGGATGAGGAGGAGGCGAGCTGCAGAGGGAGGGGAGTTATGCAGCAGTTTGGGGGGCGCTTACTGAGTGGGCGTGGGTCTCAGCCTGGCCGGGGAGGCCACTCCTGCTCCGCGATGCGCACTTCGCGCCCCGGAGGGTGTGTCGCCATCGGCACCTGGAGGGCAGTGGCGGCAGCAGAGCCAGGCCTCCTGTTCCCGTTGGCGATGGGGCCGGCAAAGTGGCCCTCAAGTCCCTGGACTAGAAGTGGGGGATGTGCGGGTGCGGCTGAGACCGGTCATGGCTGC
>NW_006282523.1:465154-465392 GCF_000327345.1 Myotis davidii | reverse complement strand
CTCACCCTCTGTGTTTCTCCGAAGGACACCCTGGGTGGCGGGTTTGATGCCACCCAGGCGTTCGTGGGCGAGCTGGCGCACTTCAACATCTGGGACCGCAAGCTGACCCCCGGCGAGGTGTACAACCTGGCCACCTGCAGCTCCAAGGCCCTGGCCGGCAATGTCATCGCCTGGGCCGAGCCCCACATCGAGATCTTCGGGGGCGCCACCAAGTGGACATTCGAGGCCTGTCGCCAGG
>NW_006282523.1:463197-464830 GCF_000327345.1 Myotis davidii | reverse complement strand
TTGGGGATGTTTCATTCATTTCCTTACTTTCTGCATAAAAAATATTCCACACTCATCTCTTAACCTCCCCAGTCCTAGACTAGAATCTGCCATTAGTCCAAGAAGCTCGGTTCCTTTTGGTGGGGAATGTATTAGAAAACAAGATCTGGGTGAAGCTTACCCATTGCTATTGGAGTATTCTTGCTTTATCTCCAAGCCTTTCAACAGAGGTATCTTAGAACTAAGACCTCGTGCACACACACACGCACACGCACACACATGCATGCACACACACATCACACGCGCACACACACGTCACATGCACACACACACCGCCGCGTTTCGCAGCCCGGCTTCCCCAGGAGGCCCCAGGCCGGTGACGCAGGCGACACTCTGAGCCGTGCAGTAGGTGAGAGGCTGTGCGTGCGTGTGCGTGTGCGTGTGTGTGCGTGTGCATGTGCGAGCGCCTGTGCCTGCGTCGATGAGTGCGAGTCCCAGGGGAGGCTCCTTTCAGAACGAGGTGTTTCATTTCCTCCTTCATGGCGCCCGGAAGCCATGGGCCTCGGCTCCCGTCGTCACATTTGTCTTTGTTTGCGGAGCCTGTGGAGCTGCCTCCCTCCCGATAGCGTGAATGTGGCTCAGCGTTTGCTGAGGGGCCTGTCGGGGGGCTACTCTGGGGCGGAGCCAGTTCTCTCGGAGGCTGAGGGCAGGCAGTGTCCTGGGAGGGCCCAGCTGCTGGGGGCTGAGGCGGTGGGAGGGGGGTCCTGCCTCGGGCATCATGGGGGCGGGGCTCAGCCTTACCCCCTCCGGGGCTCCCGCCTCCCTTTCAGCCGCCTGAGGGAGGCGTGCTCCCCTCACCCCTCCTGCCTCTGGTGATAGACAAGCAGAGCCTTCAGGGGGCGGCTGAGAGGGAAACGCACCCCCTGATTAGGACCCGGCCTTGCAGGGCCACCCACAGCCATATTCCTCCCCCTCAGGGCCCAGGGAGCGGCTCTGCGAGTCCTGGGGGGGTGGGGGCCGGAGGCAGACATGGCCAGGCCCCGCCCTGAAGCCCACTCCCCGTGCAGGGCTCCAGGCCTGGGACTGTCCCCAGCTGGTGACGCTGAGACCCAACCCCGTTCAACCGTGTTTCTTCCCCGTGAAAAGCCATCCCGCACATTCCTTCTAGTCCTTCCACGGCGGGGAGGCGTGTGCGTGTGTGTGTGTGGTGTGTGCACGTGTGTTGTGTGCGTGTGTGTTGTGCGCGCATTAAGTGAGAGCGCGCTCCGATGGAGTGTGCCCAGGGTGGGGGGCTCCCTGCCTTTGGCAGCATCTGGGGGGTCACACGCCCCGAGGGCACCTGGACTCAAAACGGCAAATGGCCGGCATGTCTTTCTGGACCCCCTGCCCCCTGCCCGGCTCCCCTGCAGCCGCAGACCTCCCTTCCGGGGGGCAGGGGTCCCCCGTCCCATCCCCCAGGGGCGCCTGTCCCCCTAAGGCAGGCCTGTCCTGTGTTGGAACCCAGTGCACCTGTGTGTCCGTGTTGGTGTCTGTGCGCGTGTCCACGTGGGCGTCTGCACGGTGCCCGCTGCCGGCCCACAATGCCTCGCTCTCGTCAGAGCCGTGTCCAGGCTGCGCCCCGCGGCTCAGGGGCTGCTTCTGACCCTGTGCCTCC
>NW_006282523.1:462684-462890 GCF_000327345.1 Myotis davidii | reverse complement strand
CTGGGGCCCGGGGTCTGCGGGGCCGCCTCTGCTTGCATGTCCCCCGGGGGCGTCCCCGGCTCCCTCAGTCCCGTGTGGTTCCCGTCTGCGTGGACTTCTCCGGTCCTGTGTTCTGTGCCGAGTGCCACCCATTGTCCCGTGACCATCCATGTAGCTACTGAGAACGGCTGCGGAAGCCAGCGAGGGCGCCCGGGGAGGCGCGGGGA
>NW_006282523.1:460507-462440 GCF_000327345.1 Myotis davidii | reverse complement strand
TCAGGACCACAAGCCATCCTCTGCCCTCACCCCCACGGGCAGAGCATCCCAGAAGCTACAGACGCTACGTCTGTGTCCACCTCCGACCCTTCCCCTGCCCACCCCTCCCCTGACGCCCCCGCGGTGCCAGGGGCCCCAGCTGACATTTAGCTCCCTCCCCGCCCTCCCCGGAGCCTGTGCAAGCCCCTCGACGCCCTCACTGTGTTAACACTCGGCCCTCGGCCGCCCTGAGAGGGGCTGACACAGCCCAGATCTAACCCGCTAGTTCCCATCTCCTCCGTAATCGGACGGACGCCCCTCACACTGACACCCACGCCTTTCTCAGGTAAGCCATTTTATAAACACGGAGATAGACGCACTGTGGGGGCGCCCAGTCCCACGGCCCCGCGCCCCAGGCGGGAGCGCCGCCCCGCAGGCTCTCCCTCCGGGTGGGGGCCTGAGATCCCACTTGAATCGTAAGCCTTCTTGCTTTTGATAACACGGTATTCTTTCTCTTACTGTAGAAGACAAAGTTTATTACCAAAACAAGAGTATTTTTATGAAAGAAAAGGACAAACCCAGAAATCCACTCAATCTATCTTCCCCGGCCACTACCTTCAGGCTCCGCCGCCACGCTGGGCTGAAAGCGCGCAGTTGGGAGAAAGACACGTTTTGTAGCTTCTCTTCTCTGCTTTTGTAGACCCCCCCCCATTCCTTCCTCAGACGCAAAGATCCCTTTGCCACCAGCCCTGGGGCCTGGGACCAAGGGGGTGTCTCGTGGGCAGCGGAGGGGAGAGAGGCTGACGCGAGGTTCGCGGCCACCCCTCGCGGTCACCCGGGGAGCTCGGGGGCGCGTGGGGACCGGATGTGAATGGGCCAGGCCTGGGGCTCGGAGTGGACGTGTCGGGTGGACCAAGTTGAGGCCTCAAGGAACGAGGTGGGGGTGTGGTTCGCGGGAAGGGGATGGGGTCCCGTGACCTCGCGGCGGCCAGGCCGTGGCTGGAGCGGTGGCGTGTGGTGCCCCCTCTCGCGTCACGGCGTGGGAAAGAGGCAGCCGTCGGCCCCGTGCGGCTCGGAAGGGGAACAGGCGTGGAGGAGGGAGCCCGGCACCCACGCTGCCGTGCACACACTGTAGCATACGGGAGAGATCGGTGTGCCCACTTTTTCATTATTTGCCAACCACAGCTGAGCATTTTCATACGACTCGCAGCCCTGGCCCCACCGCGGGGCCACCCCGGGACCGCCTCCTCCCCTCGCGACCGGGAAACGCACCATTTCTACTGGTCTCCCTGCTTCCTCTCCTTTTCTTGCTGAAACATGAATTGTCGAGTTTATTTTTACACAGTAAAGAGTGAGAAAGACTGGTCTCCTTGCAATGTCTGCACCTCCACCCGCCGGGCACCTCGGGGGACCACCCAGGGGACCCTCGCCCGCTTTGCCGGGGTCCACACACTCCCGGGCACTGGGACATCGGGGGAGGGACGGGCCTCCGGCCGCAGGTGCAGCTGTCGGAACAGCGAGGCACAGGGATTGATCCCCAGCCCCCGCACGCACGCTCGCCTGTGGACACGCACACTAGCACCCGCCCGCGCACACATGTGGACACACGCACACTCACACCTGCCTGTGCACACTCATGCTCACACGTATGTGGACGTGCACACACACTCGTGCACACACCTGCCCACGCAGTCATGCTTGCACACACACCCTCATGTGCGTGCACACACACCTGCACACACTCACGTGGACAGGCGCACTGGTTCCGGAAGGCACTGAGACCCTCCTGCACAGCCCTCCCGGGGTCTGGACACCGCCCTGCACTGGGCCGTCAGCGCTGGGGCCCCAAAGCCCTGGGAGCTGGAGACCTGGCCGGTTGGGGGATCTTCCGAGGTCGGACCCTGGGACGTGGCCGCAGCGCGGGCCTCCGGGGATCTGGGCCGGCAGCTTGCAA
>NW_006282523.1:457756-459692 GCF_000327345.1 Myotis davidii | reverse complement strand
GCGGGGCCGGGGTGGGGTGGGGGCTGCAGAGACACCCCTGCCCCCGGGGCCAGGCTCCAGGCCTTTCCTAAAGTGTAGGGGCCTTTGCACTGCACCCCTTTACAGCTTTATTGAGGTACAATGAACGATCATACAACCCGCCCACTTACAGTGTACGGTCGCCCAGCCAGTGTGGCTCAGTGGTTGAGCGTCGACCTAGGAACCAGGTCAGGGCACAGGCCCGGGTGGTGGGCTCGATCCCCCAGGGTGGGGCGTGCAGGAGGCAGCCGATCAGTGATTCATTGATGTTTCTATCTCCCTCTCCCTTCCTCTCTGAAATCAATAAAGATATATTTAAAACAAAGTGTACAATTCAATGGCTTTGGAATATTTTATTACTGAGTTTTTAAAGTTGTGGTAAATACATAGTATTTAGCATTTTAATGTTTTTAAGTGCACGGTTCAGTGTTGCCCAACCACAGACTCTGTCCCCAAAGCTCGCTCAGGGCTCCAGGCAGAAACTGTCCCCATTGAACAACCTCTCTAGTTGTGGAACTTCCACTCAGCCAGCTTTCCCGTGGTTCTGGGTTGTAGATGTTCTGCCTTTCAGTTGTTATTTTCATCTGGTTGTGAGAGGCAGCAAGTATAGGTGTTTACCTATGCCTCCATCTTGGTTCCCAACATTGAGCTGACCCGCCTTTCGGTGGGAATGCTGCGGCTGGGGACATGGGCGCCCACGTGTGTTCCAGTCCTGGCTCTCGGTTCCCTTGGACCCGCACACAGAGGTGGAATCGCAGGGCAATTCTGTGTTTAGCTTCTGAGTGATGGACTGATTTCAGAGAGAGACACCGGTGTGGGCCTCCTTACGCAGTCACTGGGCCTTTTTGTACGTGCCCCGACCCGGGATCAAACCCGCAACCCTGGCGAATGGGGACGACGCTCCCGCCAACGGAGCTCCCGCCGGGCTCCAGGCTCAGCATGTGAGGCGCGAACCATCAAACGGTTGCCTGTCGTGGCTGCAGCCTCTGTCGTTCCCACGGCCACGTCCTGGGCTCTGACTTCCCGCCGACGCCGGGAAGTGGGTGCGGGGCGGGTCTCCCAGTGGCTGTGAGTGGGGGGAGGTCGCGGGCTGACCGGTCGCTGTGTCTGCGTTGAGACCTGGCTCGTCCCCTCCTTCGCCCGTTGAAAGCGGTGCTGGCTGCTGGGCGGTAGGAGCTCTTACGCGTCCGGGTGTGAGCCCCTACGGCGGGCCACTGGTCTCCTCACCCCCGAGGGTGCCCTCTGAGGTTCAAAGGGCGTTGAATCTCCACGAGCCAGCTGATCTGGTTCTCTCTCCGCCTGTGCTGTCGGTGTCACCTCGAGAAGCAGTTTGCTGACCGACCTCCACGCCTCGCCGGGCACCCCACCCCCGTGGACAGTCTGCGGTTACTTGGAGGCCTCGCGCCGTGTTGTCCACACGTGCCAGCCACGCGCAGTCTCACCGGCCTCCCCCTCACAGAGGTCCCCCTGGCTTACACTCTGGCTCTGGGCCTGGCACCGCGGAAGTTCTGTTCTCGAAGAATCCAGGCTGTCAGCGCAGATGCTGAGAGAAGGAAACACCGACTTCTGCCGGTCCAGGGGTGGGGGGTCTGGCAGGGAGGAGCGGGCGAGGGGAAGGAAACGGGGAGCTGAGCTTCCTGCGTGGTGGACTGGGGTTTGCACAGACGCCCTGGGAGCGGACATGAGCGCTCAGAACAGAGAGTAGGGACAGAGGGCAGAGAGAGAGACAGCGGCCCCCCGAGGGGCAGGAGTGTGGAAACCCTCCCGGGACAGGGGTCTTCCACCAGGTACAGGCGGGGGCTGTCCCGGGTTGAACAGTGTCCCCCAGTTTCATGCCCACCCGGGACCCGTGAATTCCACCCCATCCGGAAGTAGGGGCTTTGCACGCGTGAACAGCTGAGATGGACACACGGACCCG
>NW_006282523.1:455873-456385 GCF_000327345.1 Myotis davidii | reverse complement strand
GCCGTCACACCCACCACACCCCAGTCCACCCGCTGACCTGCCAGCTTTAGCTTCCAAACACCCCGGAACTGACCCTCCTCCCGCCCTGGGCCGGCTGCCTCTGTCACCCCATTACTGCCCTGACCCGCCCGGTCTCCCGGCTTCACCCCGCTGTCCATCTCAACCCAACAGCCAGTCGTCGTGGAAAACTGCTGTTCCTGCTCCAGGCTCCCCGGTCCCTCAGGGACAGTCAGGGCTCCCCCACCTGCCCGCCCCGCCCGGGCCTGCTGGTCCTGCCCCAGGGCCTTTGCACCTGCTGTCCCGGGCCTGCTCATGCACCCGCTCCCTGCTGTTTCTCTGGAGGTCTTGTCACCATCTGACTTGTTTCATAGGTGACTGACCTGCTCAGGTCAGAGCAGGAGCTCAGTAATTGTGGACAGAGCAGGTGATGGAGGGTCCCCCCACAGCACCCCCGTTTGTGAGTAGAGGGAAAGGGAACCAGCAAGGATTGGGCCACGGCCATATCTTACTTC
>NW_006282523.1:455517-455769 GCF_000327345.1 Myotis davidii | reverse complement strand
GGCCATGCGGAGGGCGGAGGCGGTCGGCTCCCAGAGCCCGGTCTCCGCAAGTCCCCCCAGCGGCAGCTCTGGCGGGAAGCGCACTGTGGGCCCGGTCCCGCTGGATGCAGCTCTCAGCTCTGTCCTCACGCTGAGGCCCTTCTTTTACGAGCGAGGAGACAGGCTCAGGCCGGTGGCCCCTGACCGCTCGCCCCCAGGACACGGAGGTCCAGGCTCCACAGCTCTGGGCTGAGAAGCCTGTGCCGGGCACCA
>NW_006282523.1:453983-455216 GCF_000327345.1 Myotis davidii | reverse complement strand
GCCTCCCCCCCCGCCGTCAGGGCATCCGTGGCCCCTGGAGCTCGGAGCAAGGAGCCCGGAACTCGGGAAAGGCCACACTCCGCCCTGTGCCTGCCAAGCGGCAGTGCATCCCTGGCAGGGCCTGCCTGGCATTGCCCTCGCCACAGAGGCTTCCCCAGGGCGACCCCCAGGGCCCTGTCTTGCCAGGCTCCCTGTGCCAGGCGGTGCTGCTCAGGCTGAGGGAGGGAGGGAGAGCAGCCCCACCCCTGCCCGTGGTGCAGCCGAGTGGCTGGGCCTGCAGCCTGCCCTCAGGGAACTCATCTCTGGCCTCTACCTGAGGGTGCCCCTCCCTGCCTGCAGGCCCCTCCTTGGGCCCGGGCACCATGAAACCCGTGACCCCACCACACCTGGGGCCTGGGCATCACTCCAGACGCAGGGGGAGCCCTTCGCCATCACAGTCACCACCGTCAGCCACAGCCCGGCGAGGTCTGCGGGGCAGGGACAGCCTGGACCCTGTAACTGATGCAGACAGACAGCCAGGGCCAGGAGCGGGTGCACACGTCCCACGTGCCCTGCCATCGGGGCCAGAGAGGGCAGGATGGAGGGAGGGCCTGGTTCTAAGAAGGGGAGAAGGCATCTGGCCTTGGGTCACCCCAGCATCGGGGAGGGTCTTGGGGGCAGGGTGCAGGTCGGGGGTGGCGGAACGGCTGCACTGGGGGGCAGGGAGCCAGGCTCAGAAGTGGAAACTTGGGAGCCAGGGGACCCGTCCGGGCTTGGAGCCTAAGGCTGCCGGGAGCTCAGGGCCTTGGGGCTTCCGGAAGCGGCTTTTCAGCAAGTGCCTGGCGGGTATCAATTATAAATAACCCCCGAGAACTGCGCAGGGCGTGGCGGCGGGAAGCGCAGGGAGGGGCAGAGACCTCACTGAGGAGCTAGTGACCCCAGCTGGGCCCTGCCCTCTCTCCTGCCGGGGGCACCGCCTGGGCGACCTTTGCCAGGCCCAGGGTTGGCCACGTGGGGCATGGGGAGGTCCACCCGCTCACACCGCCCAGAGGTGCAGGCCCGAGGCCCCGACGGAAACAGGCCGGTGGACGCTCATCCGTGTGGGAGGCGTCTCGCCAAATGTTTGAAAAGAAAAAAACAAACCCATTTTCTTCGCTTTTTTTTCTTCCTATTTTGATGATTTTTCTAGATGACTTCATTTCTAAGAAGACTGCGGGGGAGGGGGGATGGGAGGAGAACAGGGAGGACATGGGC
>NW_006282523.1:451600-453186 GCF_000327345.1 Myotis davidii | reverse complement strand
TGTGGGGGGAGAGGACCCCGAGCCAGGCCCCGGTGCTGCCCGCAGGCCCAGCGCTCTCACTTCCGGGGAGCCCGTCCTGGGTGAGCAGGTGAAAGTCATCGGGAGGACGGGGCTGGTGGGCGTGTCTCCCTTAAAGGCTCCCTCAGCACCCGGAGCCGGAGCCCCTCTGCGTCCTGGAGTCTGGCTTCTGCCCGAGCCCCTCACTGCCCTTCCTTTAACCCGGAGCCCTCTCTGTCCTTGGACCCAAGTGGAAACAATAGAGAGAGAAACAGAGTTGGGTCATTTGCTTCCAGGTGTTACTGCCTCTGCTGGGCGACTGGCGGAGGCCCCAGGTCACAGGCCCACCTCTAGCTGCAAGGGAGTCCGGACGGAGCCGCTCCTGCCTTCGGGTGGGCTGTGAGGCAGGACGTGGCCGTGGCTCAGAAAGGGCTCCCCACCCCAGGTCCCAGCGGCTGCTGAGCCCAGAGGCGGAGCCTGCTCCAGGCCTCCCCCCCTCGTGGCGGCGGCAGCTGGGCCCATCTCCCATCCCTGCCTTTCTCTCAGACACCTGCCTCGGCCTGAGGGCCACGCCCCCAGGAAAACCTCGTCTCAAGTCCTTCACTTGGTTACGTCGCCAGGAAGGCCGCTCCCGAGGCTCTGGGTGGACAGGTCCCCGGAGGCCGCCATTCGGTCACTCCGAGGGGCCTGAGCAGGGGGCAGGGAGGGAGGAAGAGGAAAAGGGCGGTAGATGGGAAGGAAGTCTGGGCAGAAGCCAGCGGCCAGCGGGCACCCAGGGCACAGGCTGTCTGACTGCTCCGTTACTTCAATCCCGTCAGCTTTCTGTTCGAGCACCACCTCTGGTCTCCCCACCCAAGGCCAGGGGTGTCCCCAGTCCAGGCACCACCCTGGCCTCAGAACCCCGGGACCTGGGAGTCCAGGAGGCAGGAGAGGCCAGTGGCCACCCAGGTGTCCCCAGCACACGCAGGGGACAAGCGTCCTTGGGTCGTGAGGCTGCAGAGGGTGACCGGGCAGGTGACCCGACCCTGAACCCCACTCGGGAACCGAGGCCAGGACTGTCCTGCCCTGGAGGCGACAGTCTCTGCTCAGGACCAGAGTCCGAGGGCGAGGCCTGGTCCCCACGGCCCCCCGGCAGGGGAGTCACCGGCCACAGCACCGCAGCGAGGTCACCCTTTGGGAAAGAAAGAGAAAAAAGGCAGCGAGCGGGAGGCTGAGGAACAGCTGAGCTGAGTCACCGGGGGCGGCTGCCCAGGATGCGAGGGAGGGAGGGGCACGGCCAGTGGGCACCCTCCCAGGCTCTGGAGCTGTGGGGGGGCAGGCCCAGCCCCTCCCGCCGGGTGTGCCCGGCCGCGCGTGAGCTGACCGCAGGGCTGAGCCGCCAGCTGGTCTGGGCTCCGGTCCCAGCTCCGCCGCTAAGTGGCCCCAGGCCTCCTGCAGCCTTTCGCAGCCCGTCCCCTCCCCCGTGTAACGGGGTGAAGGCTCCCCCTGCTGCAGGGCCGGTCCCTGGAGGCCACGCGCCCAGTCGCACTGGCCGCCATGGCGACGGAAAGGCCCTGGGCTCCCCGAGGCCTGTCTGTGCCCGTGTCTGC
>NW_006282523.1:450053-450850 GCF_000327345.1 Myotis davidii | reverse complement strand
CAGGATTCTGCAGCTCCCTGGGGAGCCCAAAGTGGGGGGTGCTGCTCCGAGTCCCCACTGGCTCCTCCCCACAGACACCCCAGGGTCTGCCATGCTCCTCGGGCATCTGCAGGCTCGGGGGCGGCCCAGAGCTTCCAGCACCCACCGCCCTCCGCCCCGCCCTCTGGGCCAGCCCCATCCAGGCTCCCTCCGCTCTGTCTCTCCAGGTTTCTTACTACCAAGGAGGCAGGTGGCAGAGCAGGGGGGGCCTGGGCTGGCCTCCTGGAGGTGGTGCGACAGTTGCTGGACCCCCTGGTCCCTGGACCACTGACCCTTTCCAGGATGCGTGCTGTCGCCAGCAAAGGGACTCGTTGCCATGGCAGCAGCCTGAGCCCTGGGAAGAGGAGGGGCTGCTGACCCGGGGGAGGGGGTCTGGGAGGGACTGGCTGGAGGGCTGCTGCCCCCTGCAGTGCACACCCTTGTCCGTCCGTCCGTCCGGGAACGCAGAGCAGGACCTGGCTTGGCCTGAGCCTGGGGTCTGTCTGACATCAGGTGGCTTCCCGGTTCTTGGAAGAAAGAGCATTTCCAGGTCCCGGCCTGAGCCCAGCGTCCCCACGGAGAGCAGCCGGGAGGGGCTGGATGGACCACGTGACCTCGGAGGACCCCATGAGCTGAGAGCCCCAAGCAGGGAAGCCAGGCCTCAGCCCCAAGCCCACAGCCTCCCCCTCCATTTTCCTCCTCCCAGCGCCCGGCAGGCGCCATGCAGACACGCACACGCTGCTCACGCCCCCGGCCGCCTCTGCTCCCTCATGTTGTTT
>NW_006282523.1:449568-450008 GCF_000327345.1 Myotis davidii | reverse complement strand
TGCTGTCACCATTGGCAGCCCCCCCCCCCGCCGCCGAGGTGCCATATGTCAGTGTCATGAGTAAGCAGGAGGCTCAGCGGCCGGGGGCGGGCAGTGGCAGCTGCCAATCACCCTCCCAGGAGGCAGGGTGGGCTTCCCAGGGGAGGGGCAGCCCCATCAGGGCAAGGATGGGGACAGGCTGGGGTCAGAGTGTGGTCACTGGTCCTCTCGGGGAGAGACCTGGTGGCCAGGGGTTTTCCTGAAAAGATCACAGCAAACCTAACCGAGCTCTGCACATCCGCACCGGGCACTGCCGCTCCCCACCGTCCTGCGACCGGACCAGCCCCTTCTACAGGGGAGGAGACCGAGGCCCAGGAGCTTTGAGAAACTGTCTCCAAGTCTCACAGCTCAGGGCTGAGCTCACTGCCCAAGGCTCCGCACCTGGGCACCTGTGCTGGGCC
>NW_006282523.1:447798-448346 GCF_000327345.1 Myotis davidii | reverse complement strand
GCCCTCCGCCGGGAAGGTGTGCATGGAGGGAGGCACACGCTGAGCCTGGGGGGTGTGCGCGTGCGTGTGCGCGTGGGAGAGTGCGCGAAGGCCACGTGGGAGAGACCAAACTCAGTGGGAAGTCAGTGAGAAACCCAGGACGTCAGGGCCTGTTTAGAAGCCCCCCCCACGCACGCACGCACACAATACACGCATACACACACATGCTCACAAATACACTCACACACACAAATACACACACATACACACACTAACACACAGTCACACACACACATACACACAAATACACTCACATACACACACGCACACACACAGAGGTTCCAAAACAAACAGAAAAAGTAAACTGTTGCCAGGAGGGCCATCAGGGGGGGCGTCCCCGTCACCAGGCTCACAGACGCCTCCGTCCACAGCCGCTGACTTTGATCAGAAACACGTGACGTTTCAGTGAGAAACAGACACACAGCTGCGCCACAGCCGCTCCGTGGGCCCTGCGCCCAGGGCCGGCCCACCCGAGGCCTGGGTCTCCCCTCTGCCCACCACAGCCCTCC
>NW_006282523.1:445094-447248 GCF_000327345.1 Myotis davidii | reverse complement strand
TGTGGCCGGAGGGGTGCAGCGGGGAGGGTCCTGGGACAGTGAGGACCTGGGGTCTCCATGCCTGGCTGCCCGAGAGGGGGGGTGGGCAGGCGGGGTCTCTGAGGCGAGGGGCGTGGGGGTGCTTTGCAGGAGCCAGGCCCCCCTACCTCCCGGGAGCCCCACTCCCAGCCCCTGGGAACGGGGTGGGGGGGACCTGGGCAGGGGTGCAGGGGCCACCAGGCTATTTGGAGCGCCGTGAATTATTAAGGGGTTCAGACTTATTCTGGGCTCTGGGGCAGCTGTGGTCTGAGAGGGCATCATCTCGGCTCTATTTTTAAGGTTCTGCGGGAAGGAGCGAGACGCCACCCACTCCGGCCCCGCACGCCCTCTGGACGGGGGTGGGGGTGAAGACAGGGCAGAGCAGGGGGACGGGCGTGGGTGTGGGCAGCACGTGCCACTGAAGCCTCTGGCTCAGCACCCCCACCCCACCCCCACCCCGAGGGGCGCCTGGGTCTGCACCTTTAGGGCCTGTCTGCTGGGGTCAGGGTCAGAGTTAGGGCTGGATGTGGGGAACCCACCCCTCAGTGAATCCTGCAGGGACCCCCCCCCAAAGCCCCCACTGAGCCAGGTCACCGCTGGGACCCCTGGTGTGGGGGCAGGGCGACCCCGAAACCACTCAACCAGACGACCCAACTCGAATCACTAAGATCAGGAAAGGAAGTTGGGACCCTCCAGCACCATCACCGAATGGAAGGAAAACAAGAACAGAAGCCGGGGCGCCAGGTCACCGGGTGACCCACTGCGTCCTCCCGCCAGCACCGTCCTAGCGCCTCCGGCCCACACGCCGACCACCAGCCATGACCACCCGGCCCGGCCCCCCAGGGACAGGCGAGGCTCCTTCCACATCCAGTTTAAAGACGCCCACATGTTGGGGACAAAAAGGCCGGAGTGGGAGCAGAGCTGAGGCACCTGGCTGCCAGGGCCGGGGTCCCCCATACGGACAGCAGAACGAGATGGCTCAGATTTAAAAAGGGCAAACGGGCCCTGCTGGGGTGGCTCAGTGGATAGAGCATCGGCCTGTGGACTGAAGGGTCCCGGGTTCGATTCCCGGTCAGGGCACAGGCCCAGGTTGAGGGCTCCATCCCCAGTGGGGGTGGGCAGGAGGCAGCAGATCCATGATTCTGTCTCATCATCGATGTTTCTCTCTCTCTCTCCCTCTCCCTTCCTCTCTGACGTCAATAAAAATATAATTACAAACAAAATAAAAAGGGCAAAGGATCTGAGGAGGCATTTCTCCCAAATGGGCAGTGAGCACACACAAGGGGCTCCCCTCACGCGTCCGCAGGGACATGCAAGGCAGAGGCAGCCAGTGCCGGCAAGGACGGGGGCCGGGCCTGGCTGCGGCCGGGAAAAGGCTGCCACTGAGCGAGCGCCGGCCTGTCCACGAAGTGAGTCACCCCGAGAGCCAGGAAGTCACCCCCCGGGACAGGACTGCGAACGCGCATCATGAAAGCGTGCACATGGCCGCTCCGGGCACGGCCCACAGGAGCCGGAACAGAAACCCAGCGTCCCCATGACGGGTGGTGAGAACCGGGTGCATTTTAATTAAAACGCACCAACGGCTCAGGTACGTGGCCTGTGAATGTACGTGACCCCGCGGCTCCCGGCTCAGGGGACAGGGACGGGGCCTGCGGAGCACGCCTTTGTCCTCACACGCAGCCGGGCGGCCCGCGGAGCCCTGTGGTCAGAGGAAGCGGTGGCCTTAACTGCTCCCACTCGCGGGGAGGCCACACTGTCGCCGCACGCCCGAGGTGGCCCCGGGGGTGCTGCTGTGACGTCACCCCTGGAAGCTCTCCATGGTTTAATGACCAAGAAGCTCAACCGGAAACAGCCGGTGGCAGATGTACCCGAGGGGACATTCGTGCCGCCCAGCGGCCATGAGCACCTTTGTTGTTTCAAAATCTATTTTTATTGATTTCAGAGAGGAAGGGAGAGAGAAACATTAATGATGAGAATCGTGGGTCGGCTGCCTCCTGCACACCCCCCACTGGGAATCGAGCCCACAACCGGGCATGTGACCCACCGGGAATCCAAACAAGTGACCACATGGTTCATGGGTTGATGCTCAACCACTGAGCCATAGTGGCCTGGCTAATAAAAAAAAATTGCTATAAT
>NW_006282523.1:444504-444901 GCF_000327345.1 Myotis davidii | reverse complement strand
GGGCCCGTGGCTGCTCTGAGGCCAGAGCGCCAGGCGGGCGGCTCTCTCCAGGGCATCTGCCTGGCTCCGCGCCCAGCCCTGGTCCTACTGCTCCTGGGCGCCCGGGTCTGGGGCTCCCGGGTGTGTCCTGAGGCCTGGGCTGTGGGCCTCTGGGGTCCTGCCCTCACCCGGGGGCTCTTCGGGGCCTCCCTTGGGCCACACGTTGGGCCTCTGAGCCTTCCTGGGGATGATGTGGAGAAGGGGCAGCATCAAACCCCAGCGCCTGAGGGCCCCTCGCTACCAGGGGTCCCTGGAGGCTGCCCCTGACCTGGACCCTCCACCCAGATGCCCCGCTGGCCCTGGGAGCGCTCAGGCCTCAGCAGCTCCGCCAGGCCCAGGCGCCGGCTCCCAGGGGCGG
>NW_006282523.1:424255-425847 GCF_000327345.1 Myotis davidii | reverse complement strand
CCATCCCCAGGGGGGGTGGGCAGGAGGCAGCAGATCCATGATTCTGTCTCATCATCGATGTTTCTCTCTCTCTCTCCCTCTCCCTTCCTCTCTGACGTCAATAAAAATATAATTACAAACAAAATAAAAAGGGCAAAGGATCTGAGGAGGCATTTCTCCCAAATGGGCAGTGAGCACACACAAGGGGCTCCCCTCACGCGTCCGCAGGGACATGCAAGGCAGAGGCAGCCAGTGCCGGCAAGGACGGGGGCCGGGCCTGGCTGCGGCCGGGAAAAGGCTGCCACTGAGCGAGCGCCGGCCTGTCCACGAAGTGAGTCACCCCGAGAGCCAGGAAGTCACCCCCCGGGACAGGACTGCGAACGCGCATCATGAAAGCGTGCACATGGCCGCTCCGGGCACGGCCCACAGGAGCCGGAACAGAAACCCAGCGTCCCCATGACGGGTGGTGAGAACCGGGTGCATTTTAATTAAAACGCACCAACGGCTCAGGTACGTGGCCTGTGAATGTACGTGACCCCGCGGCTCCCGGCTCAGGGGACAGGGACGGGGCCTGCGGAGCACGCCTTTGTCCTCACACGCAGCCGGGCGGCCCGCGGAGCCCTGTGGTCAGAGGAAGCGGTGGCCTTAACTGCTCCCACTCGCGGGGAGGCCACACTGTCGCCGCACGCCCGAGGTGGCCCCGGGGGTGCTGCTGTGACGTCACCCCTGGAAGCTCTCCATGGTTTAATGACCAAGAAGCTCAACCGGAAACAGCCGGTGGCAGATGTACCCGAGGGGACATTCGTGCCGCCCAGCGGCCATGAGCACCTTTGTTGTTTCAAAATCTATTTTTATTGATTTCAGAGAGGAAGGGAGAGAGAAACATTAATGATGAGAATCGTGGGTCGGCTGCCTCCTGCACACCCCCCACTGGGAATCGAGCCCACAACCGGGCATGTGACCCTGACCGGGAATCGAACCATAACCTCCTGGTTCATACAACCACTGAGCCACACTGGCCAGGACCACGTAGACACTTTTAGGAAAAAACCCCTCCCGTGGCCCCTGGGAAAGCCACCGGGCCCGGGTCTGGGCTCTGTGCTGAGAGGTCTCTGTGGGCATCACCCAGGCTGTTCTAGGCCTCGTGACCGTGGACGGGGACGGGGACAGCGCAGCCATGGGAGCAGGGCGCTTGCGGCCCGTGTCTGAGTCCAAGCGCACCGCCAGCTGCTGGGGCCGGTCCTGCCCCTACGGAGGCGCCCGGGCCAGTGACTGCTCTGAGGCCAGAGCGCCAGGCGGGCGGCTCTCTCCAGGGCATCTGCCTGGCTCCGCGCCCAGCCCTGGTCCTACTGCTCCTGGGCGCCCGGGTCTGGGGCTCCCGGGTGTGTCCTGAGGCCTGGGCTGTGGGCCTCTGGGGTCCTGCCCTCACCCGGGGGCTCTTCGGGGCCTCCCTTGGGCCACACGTTGGGCCTCTGAGCCTTCCTGGGGATGATGTGGAGAAGGGGCAGCATCAAACCCCAGCGCCTGAGGGCCCCTCGCTACCAGGGGTCCCTGGAGGCTGCCCCTGACCTGGACCCTCCACCCAGATGCCCCGCTGGCCCTGAGCGCTCAGG
>NW_006282523.1:423374-423997 GCF_000327345.1 Myotis davidii | reverse complement strand
GGCAGGTGCCCTGGTGGGAGGCGGGCCGTGGCTTTGGGGGTTTCTGGCCACGCCTCCCCCAGGCCCCCAGCATCCTGCTGGCTCCTCTCCCGTCCCTTCAGGGACACTGCACCCCAGCTGAGGACCCTGACCACTGCCCAGCCTCCTGCGCTCACCTCTCCTGCCCGGGGGCGGGGGGCCTGGGGCCGCCCAGAGTCCTGCGAATGTAGTCTCGGGAGCGGATGTCGGCCTGAGGAGAGGGTGGCGCGTGACCCCTGGGCAAGCCCTCCTGCACTCGCTCCCCCCGAGAAAGCCCGACCTCGGGAGCAGGTGACAGGAGGACAGCAGGTCCTGAGGCCTAAGGGGGGGATCCAGGCCCCCACATTTCAGCTGCAGCCACACGGCTGCCCTGGTTTCCTGGCGGACAGCACCCTTAGCTGGTGTGGCCTGAGCCGAGGTCCCTGCCGAAGCCCCTTCCCTGAGGGCCCAGCCTGGCGCCCCTCCCCCAGGTTCAGCCAGCGCCCCGTCCCCAGGGCGGTGCAGAAACACCCACAAAGTCCCCGAGTGGCCAGGGGCCGTGGGCCTCCGGACCTGGCTGCAGGGCCTGCCACGTGCTGACTCCATCCCAGGGGCCGGGCCTTCGA
>NW_006282523.1:420307-421961 GCF_000327345.1 Myotis davidii | reverse complement strand
CAGAGACCCTTCCTGAGTCTGCCGAGCGGACCAAGGCTGCCTCGGGCTGAGGGACGGGACCTGAGCCCCAGCTGACCTTGCCGTGGTCCCTGCCCAGCTTCCCAGGAGCCCACTCGGCGCTCCCAGCATCTCCCCTTCCTCCCAACCAAGGGGGGCAGGGGCCTCGGGACACACCAGACCCTTCCTGAGTCTGCCGAGCGGACCAAGGCTGCCTCGGGCTGAGGGACGGGACCTGAGCCCCAGCTGACCTTGCCGTGGTCCCTGCCCAGCTTCCCAGGAGCCCACTCGGCGCTCCCAGCACCTCCCTGCTTCCTCCCATTTGTGGCCACCGTCAGCCTCTGGGCCTCTGGCCCCCAATTCCCCTGACAACTCGGGGGCTCTTGCCAGGTGGCCGGATTGCTGTGCCTGGGGTCCCCGGTCAGGCTGGCTTGAGGGTCCCGCACCGGCCTCCAGGGTGGTGCGTGTCCCCACCTTTGCCTCTCTGCTGCCCAATGGTCCCCCCACTTCCTATCTGAGGGTGAGGTAGCCCGGCCCCTCAGGTCTCCCTGGGCCAAGTCCCAGTGTCCTGCTCGGGGCCAGGACGCCAGGCTGCAGGTGGCCACCAGTGGGACAGGTGGACCGAGCTCGGGCCGGGGCTCCTGGGGGCGGTCAGTCCCACCTGGCAGTGGCACCACATGGGCCCCGAGGGTGCTGGGGGCCTCGGGGCAGGCGGAATGGGGGTGAAGAGAAGGGTCTTTACTGGGGGTCCCAACAAGGCAGAGAGGAGTTGTCAGCGCCCGGCTGGGTGGGAGCCGGCGTCTTGGGAGTCCCCCCTCCCTCAGCCCTCCCCACCGCCTCTCGGGAGCAGGATCACCTCGGGGGTGGAGCACCCCATTTCCATCCACAAGGAGGACCTGGAAGAGCCACAGGGAAGGCACGGTGAGCGGTGCTGCCCGTGAGGCCGGGGCGTCTGGGAGCAGGAGGCTGGGGCCACCACTGAGCCCAGGTTTTGAGAAGGTCCTCTCCCTGCGCTCAGGCAGAGTGCCCCTCCTCCAGGAAGTCCCCCCCCCACCCCGCAGCAGCAGAGGCCCCTGGGGGTACCTGCCTGGGGCATGAGGCTGGGCTCCTTCTCCTGCAGCCGCTGCACCGCGTCCACCAGGAAGGGCACCTCTCGGAAGGCCAGGAAGCCTGACAGGTAGGGGGCCGTCAGGTGGACCAGGCGGCTGTCCTCATACAGCACCTGCGCCAGGAGCCAGGTCAGGCCGCAGGGCCGGGGGGCATGGCTCTGCCCTCATCCGTGGATCCCCTCCTCCGCAGCCCCCCCTCCCCTCCCCGCCTCACTGTCTGGGAGGAGCATGAGGAAGGACAGGTGAGCGCCCTGCTGCTGAGTCAGGCTGCTCCTGGGAGTCAGAGCCGAGGCCGGATGAGGGGAGGCTCAGGGGACAGGGCAGGCCCCGGGAGAAGTGCTGGAGACGTCAGGTGGAGGAGTGGGGACAGGGTCTAGGGCAGGGCCGGCAGTCAGGGCTGCCGGAAGTGCTCCCACAATGACGGCTCCCCTCCTGGCTCTTCAGAGCGAGCGGCTAACACACAGCCCGTCGCATGCGATCAGCTCGGTGTGGGACCTGCTTCCGGCACAGGGACCCTGCACCTTGGGCCTGAGGGCATGCACGTTCTC
>NW_006282523.1:420020-420274 GCF_000327345.1 Myotis davidii | reverse complement strand
CCGGGCACGTGCTGGGGTCGCGAGAGGACACAGCCTGAGGCCCCACCCTGAGAGCCCCAGTCAGTGGGCCAGTAACTCATCCCCGTGAGGACCGCTGCCCAGCACCGCCTGAGATCGAGGCCGGGGCAGAGGTGGGTCCCCTGCAGCGAGGGGCAGGCACGGGCCCACGGGCCACGGGAACTGGGTCTGGGAAGGCCAGAGTCCCTGGGGCTGGCGTGTCTGTGGCGGGCTTGAGGTGGCGCTACTGCTTCAGT
>NW_006282523.1:418549-419962 GCF_000327345.1 Myotis davidii | reverse complement strand
TGTGCAGATACATTCCCGTCCACAGTGAGGAAGGAGGAGGCGCAGGCCTGGGGGTGAAGTGGGCAGGGCGGAGCCAGGAGGGAAGCCAAGCAGCCATGCCTGTCCCCCGCGCCGTCCTCCATGCCGACCAGGGCCTCCGAGGGCGGCCTTGGCCACTCGCCCACGCTCAGCAGATCAGGTGCCGGGCACACTCCTGGGTTTTGATTGTGGGGCCCCCAAGTCCAGCGCGAGGCCTGAGGCGGAGGACGCGGCCTCTGGGAGGCGGGGGAGCAGGGAGGGAAGCTCTGAAGCAGCACAGCCAGGCCCCCTCCCAAGCTCCTCCTTAGCCACGGTGCCCTGAGCTGGGCCCCAGACACACCCTGGCACACGTTCACTCGCATCCACGCAGCTACTCCCGTCTTCTCTCCACCAGACCGAAGCTCGGTGCCCAGGCCACGGCTGGTGGGCAGGACCACACGGTCGGGGAGACGGGCCAATCCCATTCCAGTGAGAAAGAGAGAAAAGAGAGTGCTGGGAGCAACTCTTGGTCTTGCGGGATGAGGGGCGTCACTGGAGAACCTCAGAGATGGGTGGAACATTCCAGGACAGGGAACGTGGCGGCGAAGGGCAGGCAGCGGGGGCAGCGTGGCCTGCCTGCGGGATCCAAAGCCCTCGGAGTGGAGGGTGGGGTGGGGAGCGGCTGAGGGCTGACCCACCGCCTGCCTGAAGCAGAAGTCAGACCAGTGAGAGGCCTTCGCACCTCGTCAGCAAGCGTGGACTTTATTTGCCACGGAGGCACAGGAAGGGCCTTCCGTGGACTAGGTGGTGACGTGACCTCACTTGCTCTTTAGGAAAACAGCTCTGCTGGCAGCACGGACCCTGCGGAGGGGTAGCCACGGCACGGCCGGGGAGGGGCAGCGGGGATGCACACAAGGGGACTGACTCCAGCAGCATTTAGGATGCAGAGAAGAAATGCTGAAAATGCTAGCGGCCCGGCCGGCGCGGCTCAGTAGTTGAGCGCCGACCTACGAATCAGGAGGTCCCGGTTCGATTCCCGGTCGGGGCACAGGCCGGGTTGTGGGCTTGACCTCTAGTTGGGGCGTACAGGAGGCAGCCGATCCATGCTTCTCATCACTGATGTTCCCATCTCTCCCTCTCCCTTCCTCTCTGAAATCAACAAATAAAAATGGAGCTTGTCTGTGACCGGAGGGCGTGGTCTGGGCAGACAGGTTTCCGGCTTGGGCAACGTGGGATGTGTCCCTGCGGGTCACGGAGGTGGGGAGTCTAAGCTGCTCCTCGTTTTCCTCGCAGACTCCCCGACCTTCCAATGCGATCCTACCGAACACCGCGCTCCCGGCCCGGAGCCCCACCTCTCTCACTAGGGCGCACGCAGCCCAGCAGGGCGGTCCCGGCCAGCACCACCCGGCCCAGCCC
>NW_006282523.1:416025-417924 GCF_000327345.1 Myotis davidii | reverse complement strand
CTGGCGGAACCGTCACACGGACCCTCAGGTGCACAGGAGAAGCCTGCGCGGCGTTCTCACTTGGGACCGAGCAGGAAGCTCCCACATTCATTTGCACAAAGAACGGGCCTGGAGGGGTGGGCGGGCCGCCGGGTCTGGGCCAGGAGATGCAGTGGAGGCCATTGCTTTTGTTTTTGTTAATCCTCACCGGTGGCTGTTTCCCATGGATTTGTTAGAAAGAGTGGGATGGGGAGAGACAGACAGACATGGACCGGCCGCTCCCACAAGCGCCCAAGGGTGGGGCCCCTGAGTCCCCGGGGAGGTTCTAACCACTGAGCAACCCGGTTGCTCAGGCTTCCTTGGCCTACACCCGTCTCCTGCGCGCAGGCAGCTCCAGCCCTCCCTCCCGCACAGGGCGCCGCAGCGCCTCCCCCTCTGCTGTTTCCAGGTGCCGCCTTTCGGGGTGATGTCCCGAACCCCACGTGGGGCACCTGCCACTCACCCGGTGCCTTGGCCTCAATCCCAGTGACTGTGGGAAGTTTCCTGGGAGGGCACAGGCCTTTGCTCGCCAGACCCCCACCCAGGCCAGGGACGGAGGGCACCCCGAGGCCCAGGCTACTGCCTCGGGAGCAGTGTTCAGCTCTGAGGCCGCGAGGCCCCGCCGTCCTGCCCAGAGGAGGCCTTTACCCTCGTGCTCTGAACCAGGGCACGTTCCCCACAGGTGGCAGCTCTACACCACATTCCGCAGCGGGCAGAGCCGGCCCCAGCCAGCAGGCCCACCCCGCAAAGGACTCTCTGGCTGGATCAAAATGCAAGTTTATTAAACAGGTGTAATGGCTGTAACAGAACTTGCATGTGTGTGTGCTCGGCCGGTGTATTTTGAGGCAAACAAGGCAATGCTGGACAATGGCAGTTAAGGCTTTGACAGCATCACGTACAAAGTCTTCATAAAACCCCTTCATAAGAGCGGGGAGAACCTTCACTCCGCCCTGCCCCCACCCCCCGAAAGGAAGAAGGGCCTTTGGCCCCGTGTGGCACCGCAAGGAGCCCGAGTGGCCCTGATGGCCACCGTGGCGGTGTCACCCTAGCCCTGAGGATCCTGGGAGTTCCAAGTGCAAGGCGAAGGGCCGAGCAAGCCACCCCCTTCCCTGATTGACGTGCACCCCAGGGTGTGGATGGCATGGGGGTGTCTTTGCATGGTCGGGAGTGATTGTAGGATCGGAGGGCCGAGTGCAGGCGGCCAGCGCCTCAGGCAAAGGAGGGCGGCTGGGCCACTGCCCGCTCACCAAGCACTTGGTGGCCGGGCGGCGTCTGCAGCCCTGGGGGTGGGGCTGAGGGTGCCCCGCTCTGGCTCTCTGTGTAGCTCTCACCACCACAGGCCCCACTGCAAGTTGGTGAGTCCCTCGCTCGCTTGGAATGTGCACGAAGGCCTTTCCCTGAGTTGTCTGGCTGTGGCCGTGGCGGTGGGTGCCGGGCCCCCAGGAGTGGGAACTAGTCCAGAGAGGCCCTGGCACCTCTCGTCCAGCTACGGCAGGACGAGGGCAGGGCTGGGACCAGAGTCCCGGGTTCTTTTCTGGAAGCTTCCCGGCCTCGTGTCCTCCCTGAGTCTGTTTGTGCCTCGGCGGAGACCGCAGGGACCTTGAGGTCACACGGGGATCCGCTGATGGGGCGAACGCCGGGCCATGCGCCCCCAGCGGTGCCAGGCTGCGCCCGGACCCATGTCGGCACCGACACCTGTTCATTCCGTTTCAAAAGCCCAGACGCGGAGGAAGCCCAGCCGCCGGTCCGGCTCCTTCCTCTGGCAGATGAGGAGACCGAGCCCCTGAGAGCGTGGGGCTGAGTCCAGTGCTCCGACCCGGGGTGGGGGTGGGGGCTCGGGCCGGGCCAGGTCCTGTTGGTTTGGCCTCAAGGTCCGTGACG
>NW_006282523.1:412584-415846 GCF_000327345.1 Myotis davidii | reverse complement strand
CTTCTGTGAGAGCAGAGCATGTTATGAGAAATAAAAGGAAAAACTGTAGCCCTGCCCCCTCCGACCACGTGGCCTGAGAAAGAGGGGCTGGAGGCCCGAGGCACACAGTTCCCATCTGCTCCCCTGGACCGTGAGCACCGTGGCCTGTTTGGTTTCCACCTCCCGGGACCCGTGGTCACCACCTGGAGAGTGCGGAGCACACGCTGGTCCCAAGGCTGCAGTCCCAGCTGGAGGGAGCAGCTCTGTGGGGGGAGCAGCTCTGCAGAGGGAGCAGCTCTGTGGGGGGAGCAGCTCTGCAGAGGGAGCGGCTCTATCTCGCCTGTCGCGCCCGCTTCAGCAAGGCCGCCGTTTTCCACGCAGAGACGCAGTGGCAGAGCAGTATCTCCTCCGGGAACTGATCCTCCATCTCGGGGGGAATGTCAACATCTTTTGTCTCCATGTAACTCACTAGAGTTTCTCTCAGGCTGAAAGACCAAGGGACAGGGCGGCATTTAGAACAGATTCCAGACAACCTTGGACCCCCTCCCGGCCAGCCGCGGTCCCCTCCCTCCATGGTCCCCTCCCGGCCAGCCACGGTCCCCCTCCAGCTGCAGTCTCCCTCCATCCATGGTCCCCCTCTTGGCCATCGGCAGAACCAGTGCTCCTGCAACCAGGAACGAGGGGGTCAGCCATAGGCCACCCTCAGCGAGTGGGTCCGTGGGGACCAGGAGCCCGGCCCGAGGTTCTGGTGTGCCCGCCTCCCACGTGCGTGATGTGACGTGCACAAGCACCGTGGGGCCCCCAGGAACGGACTCCCATCCCCACAGAGTCCAGGGGAGCAAGGACTTGTTAAGAAACTCGACATGGCCCTGGCCGTGTGGCTCAGTGGGTCGGAGCGTCGTCCCAGGCACCAGAAGGTCTTGGGTTCAATCCCTGGTCAGGGTACATACCCAGGCTGTGGGCTTGATCCCCAATCGGGGTGTGCAGAGGCAACCGGTGGATATTTCTCTCTCATCTCCTCTCCCCAACCCTCTCTTTTCCTCTCTTTAAAAAAATAAAATAAAAAATCCATAAATATCCTCAGGTGAGAATTTTTAAAAAATCCTAAGATACAGATGTATACAGGTGTATGCCACACCTGTAACGGGAAAATAGCGACCGTGCCCTGGGCAGCGAGGGAACTGGCCGTGACTTCTGTTTAGAAAACCAGCGAAGCTAAATCCCTGCCTCACACCATACACGGCTGTGAACGGGCTGCGACGTGATGTACAAGCAGAGCCGAAGCACAAGCAGAAAACACCGAGGACTGTCCTGAGCCTCGGGCTAGGGGGGCCCTGACCGCGCTGTGCGCCCAGGCAGCTCCAGGAAAACTGTCAGCTTCCCCACAAATTAAACACCGAGATGGGCCTTTGGGACCTGAGGGGTGAAAGGCTAATCCTAATCATTCACGATTAAGAAGAAGATAAACAGCCCCCCCCCCAAGTAATCAAAGGGTGTCAGAGGCGACTCAGAGGGAGGCCACAGACTGATAAACAGAGAAGACCCTCAGCCTCTGGGACAGGACAGGAGTGGGCGTGGCCCTGGGCAGCGAGATATGAGAGGCGGGGGCTGTGAGTGTGTGAGTGTGTATGTGTGCGTGAATGTGTGTGTGTGAATGTGTGAGTGTGTTCGAGTGTGTTCGAGTGTGTGAGTGTGTGTGTGTATGTGTGAGTGTGTATGTGAGTGTATGTGTGTGTGTGAGTGTATGTGAGTGTGTGTGTGTGTGTGTGAGTGTGTGTGTGTGTGTGTGAGTGTGCGTGTGTGAGTGTGAGTGCCCTCACACTGTTCGTGGGGTGGCGTTTTCTATGAGAGTGAGGATGTGGGGCAGGGGTGGGTCAAACGGGGTCAGTTGGGGAGGGGCATCTGTAATACTTTCAACAATTAAGATAAAGATAAGTTTTCAAAACGGACCCCTCAGTGATGCAGGAGTAACCGGAACAGCAGCAGCAAAAAGGTGACGGGGACCCGACTCCGTTTTCTATGAGAGTGAGGATGTGGGGCGGGGTGGGTCAGAGGGGGTCAGTGGGGGAGGGGCATCTGTAATACTTTCAACAATTAAGATAAAGATAAGTTTTCAAAACGGACCCCTCAGTGATGCAGGAGTAACCGGAACAGCAGCAGCAAAAAGGTGACGGGGACCCGACTCAGGAAGCCCCTCGCAGTGCTGAGAGACCCGGCAGAGCAGGTGGGAGCACCCCCGCCCCCTGCGGGGGCCACAGGGGTGTCACCATCATCGCGGGCCGTGCAGAATCCCCACGTCACTGCGTTTCATTAGCTCCCTCCTAACGCGGGCAGGGCCTTCTATGCCCGCGGCGGACGCCCCCCGCCCTGGAGACTGACCCCCAGAGTCCTGGGGCAGGGAAGCAGGGGAGAAGGCACCGCCGAGGCTGCAGGAGCCACGTGCCTCCAGGGCGCCCGCAGGCGCCAGCCCTACCTCCAGTCGGGATTGAAGTCAGGGTTGGGGGGCCTCAGCTTCAGGAGGATCATTTCGTGGAGCTCCAGGAGGAAGAGGTCCAGGGAGCTCTGGTTCAGGAACGTGCGCAGGAGCTTGGTGCTTCCCGGGCTGAGCGCCACGCGGTACTTGGTGCCGATCTCCCTGAAGGGCTCCTGCGGGGAAGGAAGCACAGGGGAGGCCTGGGGAGGAGGGAGGGAGGGGAGGGGTCGTCCATGGCCTCTGGTTCAGAGACGAGGCTGTGCCCACCGTAGTCCGGAGCTGCGGGGTGGGCGGCTGCAGAGAGGGGCTGGCTTCCGGCCTTGGCTGGACGGCAGGTCTGCTCTCTGCTTCCTTTCACAGAGCGTCTCTCCGGAGAATTCTTTAATGAATGTGTTGCTCTTGTCATGAGAGAGCAAGCCCCATCTGTGTGTGTGTGTCAGGATATCAGCGTTAGGATATAAACAGTAATTAGCAATGGACTCCTGTTGCTTGGCATTGGGTCTTTTAACAGCATGAGTTTTAGAAAATATTCTACTTGGACATTGTACTGTAGTGATCCTGAAAGGTGCAGAGTACAACATATCAAAAGCGCATGATTAGTGTACCATAGAGCCATAGAACACTACTATGAGCATAGAATTGTATTGAGAATGATATTCTCTTTCTGTCCCTAACCTCTTCTGATGTGAGAAGTGATTGTGTCAATTAAATGCCAAAACAATGATAAAGTTGGATCAAGAGCTGGCCTCCCGGCAGCCTTCCTGTGTGTGCAGGTTGAAGTAGCTGGTGGGGCTTTTCTGCTTTCCCCCA
>NW_006282523.1:411353-412070 GCF_000327345.1 Myotis davidii | reverse complement strand
GCTCACACCCCCTCTCCTACCATCTCCCTGTGCTCACACCCCTCTCCCACCCGCTCCCCCGCTCACACCCCCTCTCCCACCCGCTCCCCCGTTCACACCCACCTTGACCACCTGCTCGGTCTGGTCGCCCATGCGCAGCTTGTCCTGCAGGTACACGTTCAGGTCCATGTCCGGGTCCTCGCCCGCTGTGCTCAGAAACCCCAGCGTGACTTCCACGAGGGACAGAGCTTCGCAGGCGTCGGTGTAGGACTGCAGCTGCCCGCCCAGGGCGCTGGCGGCCGCGTGGGGGAGGGGGCTCTGGAAATCAAAGCAGCGGGGGTGGAGGGGTGAGACGGCTGACACCAAGGTTGCAGGCCGGGAGGAGCGCTGTGACCTGAGCTCCTCAGGGTCAGCTGTTCCCAGACACAGGTGGGGACTCACCGGACCCTCAGAGCCACGTGTGAGGAAGTGCACACAGACACACACACACACAACACACATGCCTATACTCAACACGCCCACACACATGCAGTCAACATGCACATGTCACACACATACTCAACATGCACATGACACGTGCATACTCAACACATGCATACACATGCACACACACTCCTCACCTGCACACACATGCATACATACTCAATACACACAGGCCACACACAGTTCCCTGGCCTGCCGCATGGGCACAGATGGTGGTGACACCCGGCCCGGCCCGCCTGGCCACAGGGAGGAGCG
>NW_006282523.1:410790-411002 GCF_000327345.1 Myotis davidii | reverse complement strand
CCAGGAGGAGGAAGCCCGAGGGCCGAGCCGCCTCCCGGGGCCCAGGGCGGCCCGCGCTCACCTGTGCTCCTCCTCCGAGAGCTTCTGCGCGGCGTAGACCATGTCGTTGTGCAGGCCGATGAGGTAGCTGACCAGGGCGGTGGCGCAGAGGCCCAGGCCCTGGCGCCGCGGCAGGATGACCTCGAACTCGGCGTCCAGGTCCAGGTCGGCGT
>NW_006282523.1:409786-410305 GCF_000327345.1 Myotis davidii | reverse complement strand
CCCGGCCTCACCAGCTGTGAGCCCTGCATCTGGCGCCCATTGGGCAGCTGAGCGACGCTCCCACTGTGGGAGCGCCTGACGACCAGGGAACAGCTCCTGCACTGAGCGTCTGCCCCCTGGTGGTCAGTGTGCATCATAGCGACCAGTGGTTTGGTCATTTAGGCTTTTATATAGAGCGATTTTACTTTTTAAAATATATTTTTATTGACTTCAGAGAGGAAGGGAGAGGGGGAGAGAGAAACATCAATGATGAGAGAGAATCGTTGATGGGCTGCCTCCTGCATGCCCCCTACTAGGGATTGAGCCCACAGCCCAGGCATGTGCCCTTGATGGGAATCAAACCTGGGACCTTTCAGTCCACAGGCCAACGCTCTCTCCACTGAGCCAAACCAGACAGGGCTTCCCTCCACCTTTGAAGTCCAAGTTTCCCAAGGCAGCTTACAAAGCCCCCACAAGCGCCCCCCACGCCCTTCCAGGACCCTGCCCCTCTTCTGCAGACCAGCTCCCCCACACTGTGAA
>NW_006282523.1:408321-409062 GCF_000327345.1 Myotis davidii | reverse complement strand
CGGCCACCAAGCCTCCACCGTGTCCCGGGTTCACGGCAGCTCCATGCTTGCGTGGCGGCCCCGAGGGCCTGCCCTCCCCTGCCCCCAGCTGGAGTGACCCTTGAGCCAGCAAACAGGCATCCTGACATCCGTGACGGCCAAGTCCTACCTGAGCCGTAGCTGTCAATGAAGCCGCGGATGGACTGGAACTCAGCTTCCGGAACATTCTGGAACCATTTCACCAGATCTCTCTGCAGGGCCAGGATCTCAGGCAAGAACTTCACGAGTCTCAGCTCTGCCTCCTGGGGAGGGAAGGCCATCCGTCCATCCGTCAATCTCTCATCTGCCAGGAAAGTGCCACGGGGGGCGGGGCTGCGGAGGGGCAGGGCCACAGGGCAGCATGGTGGGGGCTGGCTCGGGGCTGTGTTGGTATTTCCCTCCGGCCAACGTGGCTTTGGTTGTTGTTAATCTCACCGGAGGACACTGTTCCATTGATTTTTATTTTTACTTTTAATTCTTAAATGTTTTTATTAATGTCAGAAAGGAAGAAAGAGGAGGGAGAGAGAGAAACGTCAGTGATGAGAGAGAACCACTGATGGGCTGCCTCCACACTGGGGATCGAACTCAAAACCCACCATGTGCCCTGACCGGGAATTGAACCCGTGACCTCCTGGTTCATAGATTGACGTTCAACCCCTGAGCCCGCCGGCCGGGCTCCATTGGTTTTTAGAGAGTGAGGAAGGCAGGGGGAGAGGGAGGGGG
>NW_006282523.1:407102-407948 GCF_000327345.1 Myotis davidii | reverse complement strand
TTGTTCACCTCCAGGAGGGTTTTGTCCAGACGCTGGGGGCACAGGACAGGGCGCTGGGTATGAGGGTCACCGCGGGCGCTGGGGGCGCCTGGGGCCGGGGCCTGGACAACCAGGGCGTCTGGACTGCTCATTTCACTTGTTTGTTTGGGAATCCTCACCGAGGGTACGTTTTCCCATTGAAAGTGGGAGGGAGGGGGGAGAGAGGGAAACATCGATGTGAGAGAGGCATCGATGGGTTGCCTCCTGGGGAGCTCGGACCAGGGCCTGGGATCAACCCCCCCCCCCCCCCCCCCCCCCCCGGCTGCAGACAGTGGGGGGGATCCTCGCGGGAGTAGGTGCCCACGGCTCCTCAGGGAAGAGCAGGCTGCTCCGGGCAGGCCGGTGCGTTCCGTGCCCTTGACCGGAATGGAACCTGGGACCCTTCAGTCCAGGGGCTGATGCTCTATTCACTGAGCCACACCGGCCGGGGCCTACTGCTCATTTTACATGTCACCAAACAGCCACGCTGCTTTCACACCAACTCTGTAGGTCATGGCGCCCGATGGCGTGAGGCTCCGGCCCGCACCCCTCCCGCCCTGCTGCTCGCTGACGCTCTCTCCTGCTGCTCCGGGCACCCTGGTCTGACCAAGGAGCAGCTGACCTACGGCTACGGGGCACGGGTGGGTCTGTGTGGGCCTCTGGCTCCCACCATCTGCTGATAAATGAAACGGAGAGCAACCCGGGTCCAGCAGCTCTTCCGCCTGCTCTGCGACCTCCGGGGCAGTGCTCAGGACGGCGGCGGGGGGCCTGGGCCGGCACAGCTGGTCCGAGCTTGGCCCAGGGCTCCGGAGCCTTTGCTAAGGCGCA
>NW_006282523.1:406439-407027 GCF_000327345.1 Myotis davidii | reverse complement strand
CCCCGTGGCTGCTGCCCCCACTTGCCTCCAGTTCAGGCAGCAGGAGGGCCTGCAGGAGCTTCTCCCAGGAGTTTCTCTTCTGCTTGGTTGACAAGACGGCATCGAAGCTGAAAGACCCTACAAGAAACGCGTGTGGGTCCCCAGGCACCAGACCCAGCCGCCCCCGCAGTGAGCACTGGTCAGCGTCCAACCGAAACGTCGTCCCCTTTTTAGGGAAAGGGAGTGGGTATCTTCCAAATCAACCTGAGGATTTAAAAATGGCTCCTGCCGCCCGGCCGGCGTGGCTCAGGGGCCGAGTGTCAACCTCTGAACCAGGAGATCACAGGTCGATTCCCGGCCAGGGCACAGGCCCAGGTTGCGGGCTCGATCCCCCGACGGGAGGCAGCCGATCCGTGATTCTCTCATCACTGATGTTTCCATCTCTCCCTCCCTCTTCCTGCCTCTCTGACATCAATAAAAGTATATTTTAAAAATGTCTCCTGCTGCCCCGCTCCCACGTTCCCTGTGAAGATGCTCCAACCTCCCACAGTGGAGACGGCAAAGCCGCCCGCACCCTCTGCGCACCCAGGGGGAGCTTAGAGGGGACAG
>NW_006282523.1:404499-406254 GCF_000327345.1 Myotis davidii | reverse complement strand
TACTCTGGCCGGGGAGGGGGTGCTGCTCCCTGAGCAGGACGCACAGCACCAGGTGCACCACCTGGGCCGTGTCATCCGCGCTCTTGCCCAGCGTCCGCATCAGCTGCTGCAGGTCCCGCTGGATGTGCTGCTGCAGGAAGGCGCCTGGCTCCCTCACTGCGGGCTTGATGATGCCGGTCAGCGCCTGGGCGGGTGGGGACAGTGCGTCAGATGGGCCCAGCCGCGTGGGGACTCACAGCGGAGGCAGTGGCGGAGCGGAGGAGCCCACGGGGGCCTCAGGATCGCGGGAGGGAAACAGGGCTCCTGGGAGCCTGGCTCTCCGCTTTTGTGGTTCAGGAACCCAGAGGGAAGGCTGTTCAGCCCGAGCCACGGCCCTGACACGGGAAGACCGCTGAGTGCGGCAGCCTCTCCATGCCCAGGTGTGGACGGAGTCGGGCATTGAAAACGGACTTGACAGCCCAGCCAGCGTGGCTCAGGGGTTGAGTGTCGACCTATGAACCAGGAGGTCAGGGTTTGATTCCCGGTCAGGGCATGTACCGGGTTGCGGGCTGGATCCCCATGGCGGGGCGGGGGGCGGGGGGGGCATACAGGAGGCAGCCACTCTAGGATTCTCTCTTGTCAGTGATGTCTCTCTCTCTCTCTCCCTGAAACCAATAAAATATAAAAAACTAAAATGGATTTGTTAAAGGCGCTGGGCACTCCTCCATCCCGCCCCGTGCTGCGTGAGGGGGGTGGGGAGGTAACCTTCGCGTTACCTGGGGGCCTCGGTGGGAAGATGAATGTGAAACCCACAGGAGGGGGGGCCCTGGGAGACTCCGGCGCCCACGCCCAGTGGCAGGACACAGCTGGGCAGCCCTGCACGTACCTGGGGGCTGAGGGCCGCTCCCCAAAGCATTGCCAGGTGAGTGAGGAGCCGGGCGAGAAGGAAGGCCACGGGGGACAGGTCTCGGTCAGAGGCCACGACCTCGTCCCCGGGGGGCGGGCTTCCCAGCACGTGGCCCGTCTGCGTTCTGTCCACCTCGTTTCTGGAAAGAGCAGGAGAGGCCAGGTGAGGGCGAAGGTCATCTCTTCCCAGATGGGGGCACACCCAGGTCCCGGGGGCCCAAAGGCCAGGCTCCCATTTCGGGGGAAAATAACATTAAAAGCACTTTTCCTTCAGAGCCCTGGCGATCTTCCCAGGAGTCTTTTTTTCTTTTTTGTTTAAATATATTTTTATTGATTTCAGAGAGGACAGGAGAGGGAGAGAGAGAAAAGCAATGAGAGAGAATCATTGACCGGCTGCCTCCTGCACGCCCCCCACTGGGGATCGAGCCACATCGGCTGGGCCAGAGCCTTTTTCTTTCTAGAACCACCCCCCTGGCTGAGCCGGGACCCACAGCTTCTCCGGGAAAAGTGGCTGGAGGAAGCAGCATTCAGTGCCGTCCCCCGGGCCACGGGGCAGGCCGGCCGGACCTGCTTCTCCCGCTGCAATCCTGGGGGACAGGAGGCTCAGGACAGCCAGCTTCTGGGGCAGCTGACATCGACCTGGGACACGGGCACAGTGGCCTCCTTTTCCCAAATCAACGACTGGGACCAGGGTCAGGCGAAGGAGCCCCTGCCACACCCAGGGGACAGGTGCGACCTGAGGGACATGTCCAGTGGCCAAAATACAGGTGCCCCCACAAATGTACACACACTTTGCCAGCGGAAGCTCGGGTGGTGTTTCTTTCGTTTCAGATTTGACCCATTGGAATGAACAATTACTCAAAGTGGGCG
>NW_006282523.1:401499-404439 GCF_000327345.1 Myotis davidii | reverse complement strand
CTGTGGGCTGGACCTCCACTAGAGGGCGGGCAGCAGGCAGCCGATCCATGCCTCTCTCATCACTGATGTTTCTCTCTCTCTCCTTCTCCTTTCCTCTCTAAAGTCAATAAAAGTATATTTAAAAAATTATTCAAAGTATGTACGTATTTTTGAGAGACATGTAATAGCACTTATTCCTATGAATGCCCATCGGTGGTTCTAGGACATTCTTATGGTTTGTGGCCAATGGCAGCTCTGGCAGTCCACGTGCTTCAACCACAGGACCGTGGCCCGACGCCCAGCCGGGCACTGACCCAGGTTTCACGTTCAGTGCCAGCTTATCGGGTGGGAGAGAAACAGCCCTCGGCCGGGGGAAGGGTGAGCAGGAGAAGGGAACAGCCTCACGCACTGGATGACCGTGAATCCTCGGCTGGGCTTGTGGTCCTGCCCTCCTATGGGCACGCCGCAGTCGATGCAGATGCTCTGCTGCATGGGCAGGCCGCACTGGGGAGAGGGGGCGTCAGCTTAGGGAGCGGTGCCACGGGAGGGGGCCGTGCAGACGGGGCGACTCAGCACCGGGGGCTGAGAGCTACGCGTCTCTCTCCTCCTCCCGGCCCCCTCTCTGCCGGTCTATCCGCTCTGGGCTAGTAATCGGCTTCTGAGCCGGTCACCACTTTGCCATCCCGTGTCCCTGAGTCCACCCTGCGGGCCACGGAGGTGGCTGGTGGTGGTTCCTAACCACAGCCATGCTGTTGCCCAGGGACCGTGGCATCTCTGGGTGCTGCACTGAGGAGACGGGGTGCTCCTGGCAGCTGGAGCCGGGGCCAGGGATGCTGCCCAGGACAGCCCCCCATAAAGATGTGTGCAAGTTGCCGAGCTGGAGCCCGCTGGACACCCTGAGCTCCGTGCGGATGTTTGTGAGCGGCTGGGACAGCCCTCAGAGGCGCCTGTTCCCCTGGGAGGTCAAGACGCCCCGCTCCTCCATGTCCCCAGACCCAAAGGAACATGCCTTTTGAGCCCCCCAAACCCTGTCCCAACACCCAGCTCACCTCCCCGACAGCGCACAGGTGGCCTCTGGGACAGGCTGTGGGAAGAAAAGCAGGGTCCGCGTTGGCAAGCGAGGTTTCCCCGCTGACCCGCGTGGTGCACAGGCTAACCGTCCTCCCGGCCTGACCCCCGCAGGAGGGCGGGCACGTGGGCTGCGTGGGAAAGCTGCTCGGAGAGGAATTCTCCGGAGCAGGGCCGCTCGGGAGGCAGGTGGCCGGCGCTTTCCACGCGGCTGATCTCTCTGAGCCCGTTCTCTGCCCTGAGCTTCCCACGAGCTCGGGAACTAGTTTAAAGGCATTCGTCACTCAGCTCAGTGGTTGAGCGTCGACCTATGAACCCGGAGGTCACGGTTTGATTCCCGGTCGGGGCACAGGCCCGGGTTGCGGGCTCCATCCCCAGTGTGGGGCGTGCAGGAGGCGGCCGGTCCATGACTCTCTCTCATCACTGATGTTTCTGTCTCCCTCTCTCTCCCTTCCTCTCTGAAATCAATAAACATACATTTTTAAAAAATAAATAAAAGGTGCCGAGAGCGCCTGGGAAAGGCCCCTGAGCTGATTGTCGTCTGAGTCCGGGGGCGCCTGGCAGAGCCGTGCCTGGAAACAGGCCGTGCCAGAGGCGGGTGTGTTGTCAGCCTGACCTTTAGCTCAGGCGCCAGGGGTGGCTCATTAAGTTCAGCCGGGCGCCAGGAATGGACGCAATTATCCAGGCCCAGCCTCAAGAATGAAGAATTACAGCTTCATCTTTAACCGTGATTTCACATCATTTCCTTTGTCTTAAACTCTGGTGACACTTCCTGGAATCATGCTGTATAAAATAATCCCGCGGTGCCGGCTCTGGGTCCGTCTCTCCGTCAGAGGACAGCTGTCCCACCGGCCCCAGCTTTTCCCTCTGCCTCTGTGCCTGTCTCTTTCTTTCATTTTCTCAATCCCCAGCCGCCCCTACTCAGGACTCCTGTCTGCTCTCTAGCTGCGCTTGACACGGTAAAAGAGAGAAAATACTTATAAAAAGGGTTATTTACTCAGGACCCCGCAGACTTTATGTAAAGTCACGGGCTATACTGTCCGGTCTCCGTTTCATTTTCCTAAAAGTACTGTCTGGGGGCCCGACGCCGGGCAGCGTTGTGGCTGAGCCTCGGGCGCGGCTCCCAGCCCCCTGCTCCCAGGCGGCAAGATCTGGGGGCACCGACCCCGTAGGCCCCGGCTCAGCCAGCGAGTGGCTCAGGTGGCACCAGGAAGCTCGTCCGAGCGCAGAGGGCAGGACATTCAGACACCGACACGTACTGTACCAGCGGACGGCTTCCAGCCCCTGCCAGCCCCGGGCCTGTGCCAGCATGTCCTCGGGCATCGTCGGGAGGAACGCCCTCTAAAACACGAAGAAGCAGAGCCGGCTTCAGACGCAGGCAGGAGGCCCGGCTTCCCCTCTCTTGGGCCCCAGGCACTGCCTGTGCAGAAATATAACAGCTCTCGCCCTGGCCGGTGTTGCTCAGTGGATAAAGCGTCGGCTTGCATTCTGAAAGGTCCTGGGTTTGATTCCAGTCAAGGGCACATGCCTGGGCTGTGGGCTCGATCCCCAGGAGGAGGGTGCCGGAGGCAGCCAATCAGTGATTCTCTCTCATCTTTGATGTTTCTATCTCTCTCTGTTTTTCTCTGAAACCAATAAAAATATATTTAGAAATATATATAAATGTTAAAGAGAAAAAGAGAAACATAACAGCTCTCCATGGCAACAGAGGGCGAGGCCTGATTCTCCCCACACGTGGGCGCAGGGATGGGGCGAGACGCAGGCCGCGGGGATTTTTTAAATCAAAACTAATAGGAAACAGTCCATGATGAGTAAAGTATCAAAACTGTCAACAAAGCCTAGCTGGTGTGGCTCAGTGGTTGAGCAACGACCTTTGAACCAGGAGATGATGGT
>NW_006282523.1:400813-401318 GCF_000327345.1 Myotis davidii | reverse complement strand
CAGCAGGTACGCGGCCTGGTGAGTCTGGGAGCCCCTGCAGGCCTGGGGCGAGGAGGGCAGGGAGGTTGGGTGGTGCGGTCAGCCCATCCCCGGGCCCCCGCCCATGAGGAGCAGGGAGACTCCCCAAGACCCTGCAGTCTGCACCCGAGGGGCCACCTCAGGGCGACAGCACCCAGGCCGCGAGCTCTGTCAGCCACTAAGCTCCCTGCGCATGTGCCAGAGGCCTTGTGACGGAACCATCGCCATCGTCCCCCTTCTCCCGAAGGAGGGCAGGGAGGTTGGGTGGTGCGGTCAGCCCATCCCCGGGCCCCCGCCCATGAGGAGCAGGGAGACTCCCCAAGACCCTGCAGTCTGCACCCGAGGGGCCACCTCAGGGCGACAGCACCCAGGCCGCGAGCTCTGTCAGCCACTAAGCTCCCTGCGCATGTGCCAGAGGCCTTGTGACGGAACCATCGCCATCGTCCCCCTTCTCCCGACGTCATGGTCCCCAAAACTTGTCCTGAGC
>NW_006282523.1:398178-399512 GCF_000327345.1 Myotis davidii | reverse complement strand
CTCAGTCACCATGCCCGCCAGGCCCCCGTCCCCGGGCCCCGCGGTCCTTGGCAGCGGCAGCGCGTTGGTCACGAGGGCTGTGGCGAACTCTCTCGCGTCCGGGGACAGGGTCTGGCTTTCTTTGATGAACTTGCACAGCGCGTCGCGTTGCTGACGGGAGAACGGGCTCACCGTTAAACAGGAGGAGGAGCAGGCCGTGTGCCCAGGGTCGCTCTGCAGACATGCGCCATGTTCACAGCAGACGCCTACCGGCCGTCCCGGGACACAGGCTCAGTCCCAGCGTTGGGGGGGAGAAGGGGGGTGCTGTCCACTGTGCCACCCGAGCAGGGTGTGTCTGTGACGTTGACTCTGTTTAGGGGTCCCCTCTGAACCCTGGGACCGCGCCCCGCCCGAGACTGGCACTCACCTCCGGCTTGGGGTGCAGGTGGGCATTGCGGGACCGGTACAGCACGGCTCTCCTAATGTCTTTCATTCCATGGGTGATGGTCACTTGCGTATAGGATAGCAGGGTTTAGGGCAAAGCATAATTACTACAGAATCACCGGCCTAATAGGGATGGTGCGTAATTCTTAACACGGAGATGGGTTTCATATATCTTTGTTATTAACCTATAATATGATTTCCCAGTCAGAGGAGAGGCAAATGTTTAATTCCAAGAAATTAGGAAGTTGTGAGTGAAACGTCCATTGCACGGTTTTGCATTCTTCCGGCAGTGCATGACAGATTTAATTTCTCCACAGCTAGAAGAGATTTGCTCTCATTAAACTTCTTTGTAACTTCGTAATGAATGCTATATCCCTTTTTTTTGTGTGTGTGTGTGTGGCATCTTTTCCTAAGGCTTTATGGTGAGCCTTTTTACAGATGTGCAGCATTTGCTATCTCTGTATTTGGTTAAACGTCTGAGCCGATGATGTTTCCATCTCTCTCCCTTCCTTCTTCCTCTCTGAAATCAATAAATACATATTAAAATTAAAAAAATATATACAAAGAGGAGATTCCAAACACCCGGCATGGCGCTCACCATCAACAGGCGGCCGCGATGGCCGGGGGCTTGCACTCCAGGACGGCCTTGCCCACTGCGTCGCGGACGGCCTTGTACTCCAGCCCGTGCACCAGGTAGCGGTCCATCTGGCCCGGAAGGTCCTCCTGCAACCCCCGGAGCACAGGGTTCGCCATGGTGAGGGCGGGGGGTGGGGGGAGGAGGTTTAGCAGAGAACCATGTGTGTAGGTACGAAAGCAGGTCATCATTGCAGGCTCAGGGGCGCAGACCTGGGGTTCCGGGTTGGTGCCAGGCAGGCACTGCAGGGCTGGGTGCACAGAGGCAGTGCGGGGCC
>NW_006282523.1:397654-398153 GCF_000327345.1 Myotis davidii | reverse complement strand
ATGCACGGAGGGGGGTGTGGGGGGAGGAAGCGACGCCCACCCCGCAGAGCTGCCTGTCCCACTCACAGCAGCACCAGAGGGGACGTCCCGTCAGCCCGGGCTCCCGGTGACAGTAAGAGCAGCCGGGGTGCCACTTTTCTAACCAGGGACAGCGAGAGCATGTCCGTTTCTACCCACGGGGACCGGACCACGGAGAGGCCCCGAGGCCCACGTGGCTTCTGGCTCTGACCGAGGGCAGAGAGGCCTCGCCCCACGGGCACAGGAACGTGGCTGCCCGGGAGGCAGTGCCACGGAGCCTTCTCCGCTCTCCCCGGGCGCTCCGTCCACACCCCCACCTGAGGACATCTCCCCGCCGATTTTCAGAGAGAGTGAGAGGAGGGCGGAGGGGGAGAGAGAAACGTCCATGTGCCTGAAGCAGCTTGGCCGGAGGGTGGCGAGCAGCTCGCGTGCGCATGTCCTTTTCTCTCCTTCGGCTGCTGAAGGTCACGGCCGGCGGAGG
>NW_006282523.1:396091-396685 GCF_000327345.1 Myotis davidii | reverse complement strand
GAGGAACTGGCCCTCCTCCCGGAGGCACGTGGCCTCGTCCCGGGCGGGGAGCGCGCTGTTCCTCTCGTGGATTGAATCCTAGGGCGGACGGGAAAGGCAGTGTTCTTGTCGTTTCCTTCATGGTAACGGTCACTCGAGGGTATGTTTCCCGTCGATTTCCAGAGGGTGAAACGGGGGGAGGAGGGGCACAGGGAGGGGGAGAGAAACATCGATGTGAGAGACATCGATGGGTTGCCTCCTGTACACGCCCCGACCAGGACTGGCGATCAAAGCCGCAACCCAGGCCCATGCCCTTGACCAGAATCGAACCATGACCCTTGGGTGCCCGGGCTCCACCCACTGAGCACACCGGCCAGGGCTCATTTCACCGAGGGGAAACGGTATCCGGAGGTTTTTGGAAGCTGGGCCCCAGCAGGAGGCGCGGCCGTGGCTCACCTCCAGGCAGCTGCTGAACAGCACGTACAGCTCCGTCCTGTCCTGGGCCAGGAACGGCTTCCGCTCCAGCAGCGACAGGTAGTCCTGGATGTAGCCCTTCACCTCAGGGAAGCTGCGGAGAGAGCGCCCCGCTCACCGCAGGCCCCCAATTCAAAGAGG
>NW_006282523.1:395327-396011 GCF_000327345.1 Myotis davidii | reverse complement strand
TGCTTGCTGCTGTGGACTGGCTGATTGGGGCTGAACTAGACAGGCCTGACATGCCCTGGGCCCTCCCTGGGTCCATCCCCACTAGCCAACCTCCTGTGTCCCTCCCCACCCTCATCATACAACAATGGATTCCCACTGCCTCGCCTATGCCCTCTCACAATCCGGGACTCCTCAGGGGCTGTCAGAGAGCCAGTTTCAGCCGAATTCCCATAGGCCAGGCCAAGGGACCCCAATGGTGCACGAATTCGTGCACTGGGACGTGTGTGTGTGTGTGTGTGTGTGTATATTTATATGAAATTAATGAAAAGTGAAACCGAGCACTCTGGCACCCTACAGGCCTCTGTCAGTGGGGGAAGGCTGCTCTGATGATGGTGACATTTGAGCAGAGACCTGAATGAAGGAGGGAGCAAGCCCTGCAAGGGGGGGGGGGGGGGGGGGGGGTCCCAGGTGTCTCCCTAAACATCACACACCTGTGGCCGCGATAAGACGCAGGCCCCTGACTCAGGAGACCCCCTGGGTCCCGTTGCCCGGCCTCCCTCCCCGCCCCACCTTTCTGGTTCCCAGCAAGGCCCTATGGCCATCTGACCGCCTCTGCCACGCGTCGCGCGTGAGAACGGACAATACACGCCTGACGCAGAGAGAGGACAGGCTGTCAGCACAGGAGCCTCGCCAACAGGGACTGGT
>NW_006282523.1:391605-395002 GCF_000327345.1 Myotis davidii | reverse complement strand
GCTGGCTGCCTTGCTGACCTGTACTTCAGGAGCAGTTTCAGGACCACCGAGCGGATGACGGGCGTCTTGTCCACGATGTCGTCAAACGGGGACAGGCACTTGGTGTGTTCACGGGGCGCTGGGCCAGAGAGACGGGCGGGAGGAGGGCTGTGAGGCACGCAGTGCGGACGCCCGGCAGCGGGCTGTCCAGCCTCCCTCGGTCTGGCCCTGCCACGGCACTAGGGGCGAGTTAATTCAGTGTTTGACCAAATACTGCAGGCTCCTGTTTAAGTGGATAATTTTTAATGTTTTCATTGATTTCAGAGGGGGAGAGAGAAACATCAGCCATCAGGAGACTCATGGATCAGCTGCTGGGACTGGAACCGTGACCTGGCTCACAGGCGGGCTAATGGGTAACTGTGTGTGGCCCACGAAGGATGTTATAAATATCCAGACGGGCCCTGGCCGTTAGGCTCAGTGCTTCAGCGCTGGCCTGCGGACTGACGGGTCCCAGGTTCAAGTCCCAGTCAGGGCACAGGCCCGGGTTGCGGGCTCCATCCCCAGTAGGGGGCGTGCAGGAGGCAGTTGATCAATGATTGTCTCTCATCATTGATGTTTCTCTCTCCCTTCCTCCCTGGAATCAATCAAAGTATAAAAAGAATGAGGATGCTGGGAAGTTAATTCACTGCTCACGTGTGACAGGAAGCCGCATACTCTGAGGCGCGTCTCGGAGCAGCTTCTTCTCCACGAAGAGCAGGGCCAGCAGCGCCTGGACCACGTCCTTGCTCGGCGGGCAGTTGTCCTTGAAGCACAGGGTGGACACCAGGTCCACGAAGAAGCTGGTGCACCGGCGGCGGAAGCGGGCGTGCTGCTCAATGGCGGCCCTTGGGGACGGGAGAGCTCGGTCAGAGGCTGGAGGACGGCCAGGTTCCCTCCTCGCACCTCCTGAGGGATGCGGGCGGCATGTTGTTTATTAATAGAGACGCGAGTACCCCTCACACCGACTGGAGCCGGCCCGGAAAGGTGCTCTCGGCTCTTCCCGGGGACAGAGCGTCCGGACCAGCCGGCCACACACCTAACATCCTCCTGCAGGGACGCCGAACCTTGTGAGCTCGGCGTGTCAGCGTTTTGAAAAACCCTAACTTAACTCTGGTGCCGTGTCATATAGAGAAGTTTTTTGATCTTTGCAACCATAGGAAAACAAAGACTTATGTTTTTGATATTTATTTTATATACTTAAATGCCATTTACGAAAAAAAAAATGAACCAAAAAAATGAGTTCGCGTGTCCCCTCGGACACGCGTGTCATAGGTTCGCCATCACTGTCCTACTGTGCCCCAGAGGCCCGGGCGTGCACCTCCCTCGGGGCGAGCGGGTGAGGCCCCACCAACCCCCGGACTCCCACCGCTGCCCGCAGCCCCCTGGCAGGCTCCCCTTAGGCCGGGCGCCGGGCGGATAAACCCCTGCATCGCGGCCGCTCTGGACGCTGCCGGAGACCTGACTTCCTGGGTTTTCTCCTGACGTCACTGACCCCCCTCGTCAGCGTGTGTGTGTGTTGGGGAGACAGTGATTCCGAGACACCAGGCACTAGAAGGGTCCATCCCCCCCGCAGCCCCACCCCGTGCCTGAGGCAAGTGGACTGCCGGTGCCGGTGCCGTATCAGCAACAGAGGAGGAAAGGCTTTCAATGATTGCCTCTCAACAGGAAAACACCCTGTTGTTCATTCTCACCCGAGAACGTTTTCCATTGATTTTTAGGGAGCGTGGGAGAGAGAGGGAGGGACAGAGAGAAACATTCATGGGAGAGAAACACCTTGATGGGTTGCCTCCTGCATGGGCCCTGACCAGGCCCCGGGCCAGGAAAGAGCCTGCCACTGAGGTACATGCCCTTGACCAGAATCCAACCTGGGACCCTGTGGTCTGCAGGCCGACACTCTATCCACTGAGCCACACTGGCCAGGGCCGGGCAAGTGTTTTACCTCGTCTCCTGGGAAACCGTGGGGGAGAAGCCGTCGGGCAGCTCCGTCAGGCACAGGGGGCAGGCCATCTGCCCAGCGGTGAGCCACTGCCGGATGCAGTCCAGGCAGAACACGTGGTCGCAGGGAAGGCAGACGGGGCTGCGTGGGTCGCCCAGGCAGACGTGGCACGGCTGGATTCCGAACCTGGGACCCAGGGCGGCGGTGAGCGCTGGCTCGGAGGTGCCGGCGGGGGGACGCTAGGAACCCAGAGGGTCCGACTTCCCTCCCTCGGGGCCGCCGGGGAGCTCACCGGCTGAACGTCCTGCTGGCCCGGTCCTTACACTCACAGAGCGTGGTCATCACCGCCGAGAACGGGCGGAGGGTCTTGATGTCCGAGTTCCCCTGCAGACACTGGAGGGAAGGCCAGGAGGAGGGTCAGCAGCGAGGAGGGCGGGTCAGCCAGGCCAGGCACCGACGCCCACCCTGCGGAGGCCCGAGTGTGTGTGTGTGTGTGTGTGCGCGTGCGTGTCGCTATCCCAAATGCTCTTGGTGTTGGTGCTGCTTTTGGGAGAGGGACGCATGCTTTTTAATTCTCACCCAGGCTTTTTCCATTGATTTTTCAGACAGAGTGGAGGGGAGGGAGGAGGGGGGAGGGAGAGAGAAACATTGATGTGAGGGAGACACATGGATTGGCTGCCTCTCACACACAGCCTGACCAGGGTCGAGGATTGAACCCCTAACTGAGGTATGTGCCTTTGACTAGAATCGAACTCCAGACCCTCTGGTCCATGGGCCATGCTCCAAACACTGGGAAAAACTGGCCAGAGCATGCATCTACCTATCCATCTATCTATCTATCTATCTATCTATCTATCTATCTATCATCTATCTACCTATAATATCAGAGAGGAAGGGAGAGAAAGAAACATCCATGATGAGAGAGAATCACTAATCAGCTGCTTCCTGCACGCCCCGCACTGGGGATGGAGCCCACAACCCGGGCCTGTGCCCTGACCAGGAATCGAACTGTGACCTCCTGGTTCCTAGGTGGACGCTCAGCCCCTGAGCCACGCGGGCCAGGCTCCTCTTCCTGTTTTTAAGGTCTAACCCCTCCTCCCACCACGAGAGATTTCAAACTTTAAACGATAGTGTGAGGACCGCTGTGCATCTACCGCCCGGCCCGCGGACACCGGCGTGGGAGGTCGCTTTAGAGACCATGTCACGGGTCCAGCTGCAGTGCCCGGGAGGGCGGGACCCCGCAGTGCAGAAAAGCCTGTGACCTTCGGTGGAAACATCGTGCCCCTCCACGTGCACACCCTCCTCCCTCCTCCAGGCGCTGCCCGGCTCCATGACGGCTGCCCCCTTCCCCGTTCTCTGCTCTTGGCTTCTAGAATGTTCCTGATTTTTGGCAAGTGGAGGGGGGGCTGGTGTGCGGCCCTGGGGGCCCGGGCGGAGCCCCGC
>NW_006282523.1:390240-390724 GCF_000327345.1 Myotis davidii | reverse complement strand
GGATGTGTCTTCACATCTGAGTGGCCGAATGCAGGCGCCCCGCCCGCCCGCAGGAGCTCGCTGGAGCTTCTGGAGCCCTGCCCTCCCTCCCGCTCAGGCCGAGCGCTCTCTGCCCCCTTAGGGGCCCTACCATCTCGGGCCCGGCCAGGTTCTGGTTCCAGGCGGCTGCGGCCAGGCTGTCTAGAACTGGGGGGTGGACGGTCAGGATCCTGGAGAAGTTCTGGAGCCGGACCCTGAAGTGCTGGTAGGCGCGGTGCACCCACGGGAGGGAGGGCTCCTCGGGGCTGCCGGCCCTCAGCTGCTGGATGCAGGACCACAGGGCCGTCTGCAGGAGCTGGGGAGACAGGCCTTCAGGTGTGTCTCTGCATCACACACACACAGTCACACACAGGACACACACAGTTCCACACACACAGGACACACAGTTCCACACACAGTACACACAGACACAGTTCCACACACAGGACACACACAGACACACACA
>NW_006282523.1:387494-388606 GCF_000327345.1 Myotis davidii | reverse complement strand
GCAGGAGGCCATGGTTCGATTCCCGGACAGGGCACCTGCCCGGGTTGTGGGCTTGATCCCTAGCATGGGGCGTGCAGGAGGCAGCTTTCCATGATTCTCTTCATGGATGTTTCTCTCTCTCTCTCCCTCTCCCTTCCTCTCTGAAATCAATAAAAACATATATTTAAAAAGAAAAAGGAAAGAGAAGATCAGGTCATTAAAAGGAGAATCCTGCCCTGACGGGTTTGGCTCAGTGGATAGAGCGTCGGCCTGCGGACTGAAAGGTCCCAGGTTCGATTCTGGTCAAGGGCATGTACATTGGTTGCGGACACATCCCCACTGGGGGGTGTGTAGGAGGCAGCTGATCGATGTTTCTAACACTCTATTCCTCTCCCTTCCTCTCTGTAAAAAATCAATAAAATTCCACACACAGGACACACACAGTTACACACACACACACAGTTACACACATAGTTACACACAGTCACACACACACACAGGACACACACATAGTTATACACACAGTCACACACAGTTACACGCACACAGTTACACACACAGGACACACACATACAGTTACACAGAGACACACATGGACACACTTCGTTTTATTTAAATATATTTTTATTGATTTCAGAGAGGAAAGGAGAGAGAAACATCAATGATGAGAGAGAATCATGGATCGGCTGCCTCCTGCACGCCCCACACTGGAGATCAAGCCTGCAACCTGGGCCTGTGCCCTGACCGGGAATCGAACCCTGACCTCCTGGTTCATGGGTCAACGCTCAACCACTGAACAACACTAGCCAGGCATAACTTTCATTTTTAAAAGAGGATTCCCTATTGATTCCTAAGAATACTTTATTAATTAATCATATTGGTCATGTGTTCCTCAAATACACCCCTTTCCTTTCCGATGCACTGAGGTTTGAAAGAAGTCCCATCTTCCCACGGACATTCCTGTTGTTGGTATTGCCCCGTAGTGGCTGTCACATGTTTACTTACCTTTGAGAGACACTAAGCATTGAGAAGCAGCAGTTCCAGGGGCAGAGGGGCGGGTTGGCTGTGTGGCACCCCCGGGGCCCTAGACCGCAGCCCCGCGTCCGCAGCCGGGCGTGGCCCAGCGCCCGCAC
>NW_006282523.1:385414-387375 GCF_000327345.1 Myotis davidii | reverse complement strand
GGAAGATCTCCTCCAGCTTCGCCGCCGGTCCCGGCCCTGCGGGGGGGCCCAGAGAGCAGGGTGAGGGCCAGGCCACGCTTCCCTTCCCGCTGCTTGGGGCATGGCCTCTGGGGCGGGCCCACCAATCCATGACAATCTCTTAATTTTTTAACAAATATATTTTTACTGATTTCAGAGAGGAAGGGAGAGGGAGAGAGAGAGAAACACCAATGATGAGAGAGAATCATGGACCAGCTGCCTCCTGCACACCCCCCACTGGGGACAGAGCCCACAACCCGGGCCTGTGCCCTGCCCGGGAATGAAACTGTGACCTCCGGGGTCCTAGGTGGATGCTCAGCCCGAGCCCCACCGGCCGGGCTCTCCCACCATTGATGTTTCTCTCTCCCTCCCTCTCCCTTCCTCTCTCTGAAATCAAGGTGGCCTGCCCCTGGCACAGCAGTGGGTGGGGCGTGTCCCTAAAACAGAGACCCTCTCCTTCCTGCTTCCTGTTTGCTCAGCAAGAGTGGCAGGTGCTGACTCAGAAAGTAACCTCATCCTCAAGTGTCTCAGCTGTATTTTGTTTTTGTTAATCCTCACCTGAGGATATTTTTGGAGCGAGGAGAAGGGATGGAGGGAGAGGTAGAGAGACAGAGAAACATCGATGTGAGAGAGTCACATCCAGTGGTTGCCTCCCACAGGCCCAACAGGGGCCAGGGACCCGCCTGCAGCCAAGGTACGTGCCCTTGACCAGGAACTGAACCTGAGACCCTTCATTCCATGGACTATGCTCTAACCACTGAGCAACCAGCCAGGGCTCGATCTGTATTTCTTATTTGCTTATTTATTTGTTTATTCTTAATCCTCACCTGAAGATATTTTTCCGTTGATTTTAGGGAGGGTGGAAGAAAGAAAGACAGAGAGAAACATTGATGCGATAGAAACATCAATTGGTTGCCTACTGCAGGAGCCCCGGCCAGGGCCTGGGCCAGGGAGGAGCCTGCAACTCAGGTACGTGCCCTTGACCGGAATCGAACCTGGGGCCCTTTGGTCTGCAGGCCAACACTCTACCCACTGAGCCAAACCAGCTAGGGCTTGATCTGTATTTCTTAAAGGCAGTACTTTTATGTCAACTTTGAAAAGATTATTTTAGCCCGGCTGGTGTGGCTGGTGGTTGAGCATAGCCCTATGAACCAGGAGGCCATGGTTCGATTCCCGGACAGGGCAACTGCCCGGGTTGTGGGCTTGATCCCTAGCATGGGGCGTGCAGGAGGCAGCTTTCCATGATTCTCTTCATGGATGTTTCTCTCTCTCTCTCCCTCTCCCTTCCTCTCTGAAATCAATAAAAACATATATTTAAAAAGAAAAAGGAAAGAGAAGATCAGGTCATTAAAAGGAGAATCCTGCCCTGACGGGTTTGGCTCAGTGGATAGAGCGTCGGCCTGAGGACTGAAAGGGGCCTGCAGTCAGCATGTGAGACGGCGCTGAGACGCCGACAGGAGCCACCCCGCAGCCGGCCTCTCCGCCCCGGGGACCCGGGCTCCAGACACCCCCAAACACAGACCAGGGCAGAGAGGGGTCATGTGGGCCTGCCGGGACCTTGTGTGCCCCCTGCGGCCGGGCCGCGACTGGGAGAAGGTCCGTTTGGGGACCAACGGTGTCTGTCCCCTCTGTCTCCCCGGGGTCCTGAATCCCACTGCTCTGCTCTTTGTTAACCATTCGCCCAGATCCAAGCCCCTATAGTGCAAGCGGGAAGCTTTGGGGAGTCCCGAGCCTGAGCAGTGCAGGCGTGGGCCTGGGCGGGGCTGAGCGGCCCCACACGCAAGGGGCACGGGGCACCCTCTGTGCAGACGCGCTGGCGACACCTGCCGTGACCAGTGGTGAAGGAGGCAGAGGTCTGACAGTCACGGCTCCCGGAGCCTGTCGGCTGTGAGGAGCGCCCACCTGCGGCTCTGAAGTCAGCATGGGACAGACACTGGGCAGCC
>NW_006282523.1:383470-385297 GCF_000327345.1 Myotis davidii | reverse complement strand
CACAGCTCTGGGACCCAGGCCGGGGCGTCGGGCCTGGCCAGCAGCTCCAGGTTGCTGTCCCTGTCGATGACGGCCACCATGCTGGCCAGCAGAGGGGTCACCGCGCCCTGGACCCGCTTCCAGAGGGTGTGCCTGCAGCGGCAGAGGGCGGCGTCCGGGTCAGAGGGACCGCGGCGGGAAGCGCTCGGCCACCAGGGAGAGTTTGTCCCCGTGGCTGCGTCCATTAGATCTGAGTCTTGCTGTGCACGTTGGATTGTTTGTATAAAACAAGGTGAAGAGCTAACGTTCTCCAGAGAATTTCCCGTACGCTGAGATCCTGCTTCCCGGCAACTGTCAGAAGTTTGGCTCAAACCCACAAAAATTCTTTACAGGTTTGAATGCTTTTTAGGTTAACATGGGGGTGGGGCCACATGAACACGCATGAGAAGTCATGTGAGGACGGAGGAGGGGCCACGTGAAGATTGAAGGGATGCGGCCAGGAGCCAAGGAGCCCCAGGAGCACCCAGCAGCTGAAGAGGCAGGAGGGACCCTCCCTGGAGCCCTCCCAGGGAGCCCAGCCCGGATACCCCGATTTCAGATTCTGGCCCCACAACGGGGAGAGCCCCTGTTCCTGCTGGGTTAGGACCCCGAGATCTCTCACTGCGGGGCTCACAGGGAGACCCATCCCCGTGTCTGTGCCTCGGCCCTGCCTCCCACTCCCCCGGGCTCCTGGGCAGTGAGTGCAGTGGGCACAGCAGGTGGCTTCTGCGTGGGAAGCGCAGCCACGTGGCGAAGGGACCCCTGTCACCTGGCGGAGCCCCTGCAGCCTCCCTGACCCCGCCCTCCCCTCCCGGGCCTTCCCCCAATGAGTCCAGCCTGGGCCTCCGCTTCCTGGGGCACCTGGATTGATAAGCCGACAGCTGGGTCGTCCTGCCCATATTCCAGACTCCAAGACTGAGGCTCAGTGAGGGGCAACCAAGGTCCCTCCCCCAGCCCAGCTCCAGGCGGCTCCCCTAGCAGCGCCCGGTTGCCAAGGTGTCGCCTGGTTGCAAAGGTGTCGGAGGAGGAGGAGGAGGAGGAGGAGGAGATTCCTGAGAAGCAATCCCAAAACATACCCCTGCAGGCCCTCCTCCTCACTCCCTGTCCAGGCCACAGCCTCCTTTTAGGCAGGTGGGCGGGCCTCTTCCTGGCCAGGCGGCCGGGAGCAAAGCAGGTCGAGGAGGCAGAGCGTCCGGGTCGGGGCTCAGGGACCCCAGCCTCACCCTGCAGGTTTCCTGGGCCTGGGCTCCACGTCCCCCCAGTTCCTGACCAGGCGGGCTCTGTCCTGCCTCCCGCTCTCTCACATGCAGTTCCCTCCACCGGGAACGCCCTTCCTGATCCTTCAGGGCCCAGTTCGGCTGTAAGTCCCCTGGGAACCTCCCCTGAGTCCCTCGGGGCGTCCCCTGCACCCCTCCTCCAGGACACAGCCGCTTTCTGGATGATGCTCTCACGGGGCGGGAGGTCTTGGGGTGCAAGCTCTGCCGTTGTACACCAGCCCCTGGCACAGACAGGTGCTCAGTAAGTGCGGAAGGAAGGGGGAGGGAGGGAGGGAGGTGAGCAAGGAACACCTCTCAGGATCAGAGAGGATCTAGACCAGTGGTTCTCAACCTGTGGGTCGCGACCCCTTTGGCGGCCGAACGCCCCTTTCACAGGGGTCGCCTAAGACCATCCTGCCTATCAGATATTTACATTACGATTCATAACAGCAGCAACATTACAGTTATGAAGTAGCAACGAAAATAATTTTACAGTTGGGGGTCACCACAACATAAGGAACTGTATTAAAGGGTCATGGCATTAGGAAGGTTG
>NW_006282523.1:382925-383149 GCF_000327345.1 Myotis davidii | reverse complement strand
CCCGGGAGGGGCCAGGGTCCCCTTGCCCCTGTGGCTCTGGGTCAGGAGAGATGGGGGTGGGCTGGTCCCACGGTGGGAGGGGGCAGCCAGGAGGGAGGGGGGCCCTGGGGAGCGTCCCGGGCTGACATGTACTAACGGTACAGAAGGGCAGCAATATTTCCAGAACCGCGAGCCCGTGCGGCTGGGCCCACGAACGCATCTTTCACAGCACGAAGTCGGGCTAT
>NW_006282523.1:382197-382829 GCF_000327345.1 Myotis davidii | reverse complement strand
CACGTGGCTCGCGAGCCCCAGTTTGCCGAACACTGTATACACACACAGTGTCCTTGGGAAAATCATGACTTCGGCCTTTAATGCTCTGTTTCCTCTTTTCACCTTGAAGGGATATTTCAGGGGACATATCTCTTGTCTAAAGGAAACATTTCTACGAACTCAGGGACTCTATCAACTTCTCTTTTTCTTTTGTGAAATTCAAATAAAATTAAATTTAAAATGGCATCGGAGATGTGACTGCTACGGTTTTATAAAGTACCCCTGGCCCTCGGCTCCTCGCCCAGACAAGTGAGAGGCGCAGCTCTGACCTGCCTGCCACCCGCCGGCGTGTGACCTGCCGGCCTGTGACCCACCGAACTGTGACCCACTGGTGACCCGTCGAACTGTGACCCACTGGTGACCCGCTGGCCTGTCACCTGCCGGCCTGTCGCTGCCGCCCGCTCACAGCCCTGGGGCTTTGGTCAGTACCTGAAGGTGCCGGCCTCCTGCAGGGCGTCGGGGTTGGAGGCCTCCTGCACCACCCAGTCCTTCCTGCCGAACACGCAGCTCTCCTCCTGCCGCCGCAGCAGGTCGTGGAGGCGCACCTGGGCCGCCCGCGCGAAGGAGGCTGCAAGGGGGCAGTGGGATGCCAT
>NW_006282523.1:379014-381649 GCF_000327345.1 Myotis davidii | reverse complement strand
CCGTCAGGCCACTGGCCGCCCAGCGCCGGCGCCATGCCCGCGAGCTGCGTCCCCGGCTCCCGGCGGCAGCAAGTCCCCGAGGGGAGGCCCAGGCACGCAGCTCAGCCTTGGGGCCACCCCGGGGTTCTCCAGCGGGAAGCCTCTCTTGGGTCCCAAGCGCTGAGGCCGATGCCGGGACACAAAGTGCCATCGACCACCGGCGCTCACCGCTGCGCCCTCCGCACTCACAGACCCACCGTCTCTCAGGGAAACTGCCTGCCACAGGGCCTCCCACGGCTCGCCTGCCCCAGCGCTCCAGACACGGCCAGCCGCCATGTGCCCAGGGCATCCCGGGACGTACACTGGGGGTCAAACAGCTGGCTGATGGTCACGTCCTGCAGCTGTGTCACGTCGGCGACCATGGTCGTGGATCTCCGCAGGTCGTCGATGTGCACGGACCGCCACAGCCCTGCGGAGGCAAAGCCACCCGTTTCTGCGTGCCCTGAGCTGGAAGCAGGGACAGGCCCCATCCTGCAGCCAACACAGCCCTGAGGGAGCCACTCGTGTCCTGGAGTCTAAACCCCTGACCCAGCCCCACCAGCGTGGCTCGGTGGTTGAGCGTCGACCCATGAACTTGGAGGTCATGGTTTGATGCCCAGTGAGGGCACAGGCCTGGGTGGCGGGCTCTAGTGTGGGGCCTGCAGGAGGCAGCCGATCCATGATTCTCTCTCATCATTGATGTTTCTATCTCTCTCCCTCTCTCTCCCTCTCGGAAATCAATAAAAACCTATTTTAAAAGTTAAATAAATAAAAATAAAATAAAATTCCTCCCGACCCAGCTAGCATCTTCAGCTCCTCGAGCAGACATCTGTGCCAGCCAGAGGCACCGCGTGGGAAGGCGGCCGGCGCAGTGCAGTCTGCGCGGCAAGCACGGCTGGACCTCTCCGCTGCCTGTGGGATTAAAGGTCTGTGCCCGGTTCTAGAATGCCCACTTTCTCAGCTAGAAAATACTTGGAGAGCGAGGGAGGGAGCGAGCAAGGTGATGCAAGATAGCACCGGCCCCCCTCAAAAAAAGTAGGTATAAAGTATCGGTGTGTCCCTCACCGGTGCGTGGGGAATGCCTTCTCTGTGTTTCCCATATAAACACGCTGAGGCCCTGGCGGTTGTTCAGTGGTTAGATCATTGGACGAGGACCGTGAGGTTCGATTCCTGGTCAAGGGCACAGTCCGATCCCCGGCCCCGGGGTCCAGGCCGGTGTGGGAGGCACTAATCGATGTGTCTCTCTCGCTTGATGTTTTTCTCTCTCTCCCTCTCTCCCTTCTACTCTCTCTAGAAGTTAATTGGAAAAACATATCCTTGGATGAGGATCAACCAAAAATATAAAAATAAAAAACTAAACGGTGAGGAGCCCGGGACTCCGATGCAGAGTTTATCTGCAAGTTAATAAAGGAAGTGCTATGTGCTGAGCAGCGAGTCCGAAGGTGGGTGTTCTTAGCAGGAATCAGCGGCAACAAATCCAATCGCATCTGAAATGAATACTGTTGAGACCAACACTAATGTTCTAGTTCAGACCTGCACCCCGGAGGCCCCACGAGAAAGAACTCCGTGGGCCTCACGTCACCGCAGTCACCGACACGGGTCCTACCTCCATGGAACCCCACGTAGGATGCGTCACTTTCCATCCGGGACAGTTTCGTGATGAAATAGACAAAGATGCAGGCCTTATTTCCTTGTATCTTGTTGATTTCATTTATAGCAGAATACCTATTTTTTAAAACAAACAAGCAAAACCAAAATAAATTAAAAACCAAACAAATGCCACAAATCAACGCAAAAACAAAGCCAGTGCACAAAACTGAAGCTGGGCGGTGGCTGGAGGGTCCCAGGAGCTGGCCGGTTCGAGCTCAGGGTCTCCCTTCTTTCAGTTTTTTTTAAAAAAAATATTTGTATTGGTTTCAGAGAGGAAAGGAGAGGGAGAGAGAGAAACATCCATGATGAGAGAGAATCATGGACCGGCTGCCTCCTGCACACCCCGCACTGGGGATGAGCCCACAACCCGGGCCTGTGCCCTGACCGGGAATCGAACCCTGACCTCCGGGTTCATAGGTTGGTGCTCAACTCCTGAGCCGTGCCGGCCGGCGGTCTTCTTTCAGTTTAAATACATGTGGGCCCTTGTGGTTGTCCCTCTTCTGCGAGAGTGTCGGCCCGGTCTCTCTGAGAGGCGTATTTTCGCTCCCATCCCTGTGTCCCTCGGATTGAAGAGGCCTTTCTTACAGATCAGAAACCCTCCCCTGGGCTCCGCAACGGCTTCCCTAACCCCTGGGGGCAAGGCCAGAAGCAAGGTCCCAGGGACAGAGAGCCAGGGGCCCGAGAGCCATGACACGAGGGACAGGGAACGCGGTTCTGAAAGCCTCACGTGTCCCCGACAAACACTATTAACCAATCCAAGAAATGCAGATGACATCACTTATGTCCTGGTCGTGCCCTTGACCTTGCAATCAGTCAAATCGTATCGTTTAAAACTAATCACGGCCAAACCAGGCCCGCGGAGCTGCCTCCAGACCTTCTCTCACACCCTGAGGGCCTAGCACTGCCTCCCTGCGGTCTCCACGCGGGTGCTCGCAGCCTGGCCTCTCGCCTCTCTTTCTTCCGTCTC
>NW_006282523.1:377080-378947 GCF_000327345.1 Myotis davidii | reverse complement strand
GGGGAAGGGAGAGCCGGTTTTATTTTCATTTCCATGTGTACTGTGACCCTGTACTGTCTTCAGGGAAGAAATCCTTGAGGCGCCAAGAAGAAAAGAGCCGCAGCGTACTTAGCCGAGGCGATGAGCTGCGCACTGCGGGCGCCGTCCTCGAAGTCCGTCTGGATGATGAGGGTCTTCCGGGCGGCCGTGCTCGTCAAGCAGTTTCTGAAAACAAGAGGAATTACACACGTCATTTCTCCATCCCGAGCGGGTGAGAAAGCCCCTCCCCCTCCCCCCTGTGATGGGAACTGTAAGGGCTACTATGAACTATTCAGGGGGGATTCTCTTCCACAAAGTGAGTGGGAACCCAGCGGGGAAAGAATAAACCCAGGAGACGCTGCCTGATGAGACCGAGGACCAGGATTCAGAGCAGGACGCCCGCCCAGAAGACAGCAGCGGGGACAGGGACCCTGGAGGGTTCAACAAGTGTCCTTTCCCGAGTCCCGGGTCCTCACGGCCGTTACCCAACACTGGTGACAGCACCGTGGTCACTCCAGCCACACAAACGACATAGGACGTGACCAGGGCAGAGGATGGAGCCCAGAGGAGGGAAGGCGGGGGCCTCACCGAACTTCTTTGAGGAACGAGTGCTCGGTGTCAAACTGCTGCAGCGACAGGATGGTGGGGTTCACTCCCGACCCCAGCATCTCGCCGTCGTGGCTGGTGAGCAGTCTGGAGAAAGTGGTGACCTGCAGGGTCAGGGAACAGACGATTTGCACGTCTCCGGGGGTCAGATCCCGGAAACGCGGGATGGTCAGCCAGCGCCTGCTACGGGCCAGACCGACAGAACCCACACGCAGGGTTTTTAAAACGAGGCAGTGCTGAGCGGAACAGAACCCAGGACCAGAGGCAGTGGGGGGAAGACACCCTGCCCCGAAGACGGAGTCTCCTTCCCAGACCCGGCCGTCTCTCCTGCTTTGGTCCCTACCGGAAAGTCTAACTGTCCCTTAGGGCTCAACACTAGTGGCGTTTCCTCCCTGGCGCCCTTGCTTCCCACTGTGAGATGGCGCTCTCCGCTGCCACCGGTCACACCGCGCGGTGCAAGCAGGCACTCCTGATGGGCGTGCTCACCGGGCAGCTGCCAAACCCCCGCCCCAGGCTGGCCTTCCCACTGAGCCTCCGATTCCGACATCCAACGGCATGACAGTCACATCCTCCGGGGTTGACGGGCACCAAGTGGAATTTACCACCCGTCCCTCCCCCCAAAACTCGCTGCTCGGTCCAGGATCCTCTGTTGTGACGGCTGGACCTCCGGCCACCAAGGACAGCTCGGGACTCATCCCCAGACTCCTCCATCTCTGCGGCCCTGACACGGGCCCAGCGTTCACTCCTCCTCTCCACCCGCCTCATTTCCTGGGAAGGCTCGCAGCAGCCTCCACGCTGGTGTGCCTGTTCCACGAGTCTCAGCACCTCTCCACCCGTCCCTCCACAGGGAAGACCGAGCTCTCAGCACCCTCTCCGGGTTGCCCACCCCGCCTCGCGGCACTCCCGGCTTTGCGTGCGAGGCTCCGTCATGGCCCCTCCTGGCCTCCTGCACGGGCTCTGCTGTCTCTCGCCCTGACACCTCCGACTGATACTTTCCCCACCGCACTTCCCAGGCCCTGTGGGGTCCGCTCTTAAAGACCCTGCCTGGCCCGGCATGCCGGGTGCCCAGTGGTTGAGCGCTGACCTAGGAACCAGGAGGTCACGGCTCCATCCCCAGTGGGGGCCGTGCAGGAGGCAGCCGGTCAATGATGCGCTCTCATCATGTACGTTTCTCTCTCTCCCTTCCTCTCTGAAATCAATAAAAATATATTTAAAAAACAAGTAAATAAAAGGCAGCCACCCT
>NW_006282523.1:375904-376768 GCF_000327345.1 Myotis davidii | reverse complement strand
CAGGGAAGGAATCCTTGAGGCGCCAAGAAGAAAAGAGCCGCAGCGTACTTAGCCGAGGCGATGAGCTGCGCACTGCGGGCGCCGTCCTCGAAGTCCGTCTGGATGATGAGGGTCTTCCGGGCGGCCGTGCTCGTCAAGCAGTTTCTGAAAACAAGAGGAATTACACACGTCATTTCTCCATCCCGAGCGGGTGAGAAAGCCCCTCCCCCTCCCCCCTGTGATGGGAACTGTAAGGGCTACTATGAACTATTCAGGGGGGATTCTCTTCCACAAAGTGAGTGGGAACCCAGCGGGGAAAGAATAGACCCCAGGAGACGCTGCCTGATGAGACCGAGGACCAGGATTCAGAGCAGGACGCCCGCCCAGAAGACAGCAGCGGGGACAGGGACCCTGGAGGGTTCAACAAGTGTCCTTTCCCGAGTCCCGGGTCCTCACGGCCGTTACCCAACACTGGTGACAGCACCGTGGTCACTCCAGCCACACAAACGACATAGGACGTGACCAGGGCAGAGGATGGAGCCCAGAGGAGGGAAGGCGGGGGCCTCACCGAACTTCTTTGAGGAACGAGTGCTCGGTGTCAAACTGCTGCAGCGACAGGATGGTGGGGTTCACTCCCGACCCCAGCATCTCGCCGTCGTGGCTGGTGAGCAGTCTGGAGAAAGTAGTGACCTGCAGGGTCAGGGAACAGACGATTTGCACGTCTCCGGGGGTCAGATCCCGGAAACGCGGGATGGTCAGCCAGCGCCTGCTACGGGCCAGACCGACAGAACCCACACGCAGGGTTTTTAAAACGAGGCAGTGCTGAGCGGAACAGAACCCAGGACCAGAGGCAGTGGGGGGAAGACCCCCTGCCCCGAAGACGGA
>NW_006282523.1:375044-375595 GCF_000327345.1 Myotis davidii | reverse complement strand
TTCCCCTCCCCCAGGAGAAGCCCGATTTTGGGGGAGGGGGGCGGGGCGGACCTTCCTGTTCTAGAAGGTACCTTTGGCTCCTCCCTGTCAGCCTTTCCGTAAAGACCATGAGCCCCGGCATGCCGGGTGCCCAGTGGTTGAGCGCTGACCTAGGAACCAGGAGGTCACGGTTCCATTCCCGTCAGGGCACAGGCCCCAGTTGCGGGCTCGATCCCCAGTGGGGCCTGCAGGAGGCAGCCGGTCAATGATTGTCTCTCATCACGGATGTTTCTATCTCCCTGTCCCTCTCCCTTCCTCTCTGAGATCAATAAACATTTTCTTTTTAAAAGTCTCAACCTACCCCTCTCTGACTCCTAGGCCCGACTGGAATCTACTGGAGAAAAACCTGCCTTTGACTCCAGGGACCGAGGACCCTGAGGTGGCAGGTGGTGAGGGTGACAGCGGGGAGAGGCTCACCTCCGTGAAGACGGGGCGGCGCTCGGGGCCCGGCCCGTGGCGGTGAGCCTGCAGGAAGTCCGCGAACGAGTCGTGCTGCTGCCGGGAATAGTATT
>NW_006282523.1:374362-374895 GCF_000327345.1 Myotis davidii | reverse complement strand
GTGGCTCAGGGCCCCGGGCCCGAGCCGCTCGATGACCTGGAGCACCACCGAGGCACAGGTGTCCGCGTGGTAGCCGACGAAGACGTCCGAGGGGCTGTAGCGGGCCTGGCCCTGCGCCACCTTGACGGCGACGAACTGGTCCACCCAGGCCTTGAGCTCCTGCACGAGGTCCCGCTGCCACCTCTCCAGGACCGTGTTGAGGTCCAGGTAGTGCTTCTCCAGCCGGTTGATGAGGGGGATGGGGAATTGCTGGCAGACGACGTCCTTCTCCTCGATGACGATGAGGCGGAAGTCGGGGTGCACCCGGCACTTGACCCGGTGGGTCCCCAGGCCCAGGTCCACGTACTTCTGGCCCCCGAGGTAGACGTAGTACTGGTTGAGGGCATCATAGAGGCTCTCGTAGAGGTTCTGCAGGTTGAGCAGCACCACCATCCTGCCCGTCTCCATGCAGATCTTCACGCGGTTGATGTTCCTGCAGATCTGCGCGTACTCCTGGTCCCGCGGGAAGCTGGACCCGAAGATGATCTCGGGCT
>NW_006282523.1:374020-374301 GCF_000327345.1 Myotis davidii | reverse complement strand
GGATCTGCAGGGCCACGTAGTTCCTGGTCAGCAGCAGCAGGTAGCGGGACTCAGGGTCTCCCGGCCCCACGCCCAGCGCCCTCTGGGGGTCGCGGTGCAGGTTCTGCCGGATCAGCTGCAGGGTGCTGACCTCCTCGGGGAGCTTTGCCTCGGGCAGGTGGGCGGCGAAGACGTCCAGGGCCCGGATCTCGTCTTTGCCACTGAAGTTCCGGAGCACGGCCTGCGCGATGTCGCGCGCAGAGAGCCTCCTGCTGGAGGCCTGGGCGGCGGCGAAGACCATC
>NW_006282523.1:372865-373481 GCF_000327345.1 Myotis davidii | reverse complement strand
CAGACGGCCATCATGAAGACGTTCTCCTTCAAGGCCAGGTTCTTGGCGACGGTTTTCCTCAGAGACACGCCCTCCAGGAAGAGGTCCTGCGTCCGCGTGATGGCGTCCAGCACGGCCTTGCTGCTGTCATAGGGCGGCGGGAGGAGCGCACAGATGGCTTTGCGGTAGGCGTCCTGCTTCTCCAGGGAGGCGTGGTAACACACCCCAACGGCCAGCACCAGGGACCAGAGCACGGGGTCTCTCCTGGAGTTGTCGGGGCTGTCACCAGGCTCGCTGTGAAAGGTGTCCAGCTTGGACAGAAGCATCTTGCTGTGGTCGTAGAACCACCAGAAGACTCTCATGCAGCGCTCCACATCCCGGAGGCTAACGAAGCTGCACTCGTTCGGGAGGCGGGCAGCTTGGACAGGAGCATCGCGCTGTGGTCGTAGAACCAGCGGAAGACGCGCACGCAGCGCTCCACGTCCCGCAGGCTGACGAAGCTGCACTCGTTCTCCCGTCTCCGCATGAAGCACTGGGAGGCGTAGAGCACGTCGGCGATGACGCGCGTGTCGCCGGGGCCGATGGGGGTGTCGCCCACCAGCCTCCGCACGATCTGCTGGATGTACTTCCTCTCCGT
>NW_006282523.1:371374-372493 GCF_000327345.1 Myotis davidii | reverse complement strand
GCAGCTGATGGCGCCCGTGGTGTTGGCCTCGTCGAAGAACAGGACGGTGTCCAGCCCGTGTTCGCTGCTGTTGAGCTGGGCGAGGGCCTCCGCCGCCAGGACTTTGCCGTAGATCATGTCCGCGCTCGTGCCGCCGTGGACCTTGACCAGCTGCAGGGTCTCGGCGTCGGCGCCCCCACGCCGCAGCTCGCTGAGGAAGCGGATGAGCCGGGTCTTGCCGCAGCCGGTCTCCCCCATGACGATGACGGGGATCCCACAGCGGAAGCGCATCTCCACAGCCAGGATCTTCAGCATGTTGTCCGTCGTGAGCTCGTAGGTCTCGTCGGGGTCCACGGGCCACTGGACGCCCAGCGCCAGGCAGAGCCGCTCCAGTTTCTCGTGCCGGGGCAGCGCGTCGAAGTCCAAGTTGAAGGGCACGCCCTGCAGCAGCAGCGCCTGGTACAGCTCCTTCGTCAGCACGTCCCTCTTGATCACCCTCTTGTTCGCGGGGTCCACGGCGTCGAAGGTGCCCTTCTCAGTGGGCTCCAGGTGGAAGCCGATGAAGGTCATGGAGATGCGGTCCCCGTTGAAGAACAGGTAGGGGTGGGGCTCCGACTCCCACCGCCGGCGGAGAGAGAACGGGGCGATGTCCTCCTCGGTGACCCCGTCCATGGCGACCGTGTGTGTCCCGGGGCTCTGGTCCGACATGCGCAGCGTCGGGGTGGCGAAGTCTCTCGCCATGCAGATCATGAAGGTCACCACGAAGTTCTTGAAGCCCTGCAGCGTGTCCCCGACCGCCACGGGGTTGCAGAAGACGGGTGCTCGCAGCCTGGCCTCTCGCCTCTCTTTCTTCCGTCTCTCCCGCCCGCCATGGGGGAGATGGGAAGGGAGAGCCGGTTTTATTTTCATTTCCATGTGTACTGTGACCCTGTACTGTCTTCAGGGAAGAAATCCTTGAGGCGCCAAGAAGAAAAGAGCCGCAGCGTACTTAGCCGAGGCGATGAGCTGCGCACTGCGGGCGCCGTCCTCGAAGTCCGTCTGGATGATGAGGGTCTTCCGGGCGGCCGTGCTCGTCAAGCAGTTTCTGAAAACAAGAGGAATTACATCTCCATCCCGATCGGGTGAGAAAGCCCTCCCCCC
>NW_006282523.1:362910-366722 GCF_000327345.1 Myotis davidii | reverse complement strand
ACAGGGGGGATGTCCTCCTCGGTGACCCCGTCCATGGCGACCGCGTGTGTCCCGGGGCTCTGGTCCGACATGCGCAGCGTCGGGGTGGCGAAGTCTCTCGCCATGCAGATCATGAAGGTCACCACGAAGTTCTTGAAGCCCTGCAGCGTGTCCCCGACCGCCACGGGGTTGCAGAAGATGGAGGCCTCGCAGTCCCTGAGCTGGCAGTTCAGGAAGCGGGCGAAGTTGCGCAGCTCCGCCCAGGACGGGTCGAGCACCCCGCAGTACAAGAGCAGGTGCTGCAGGCACTCCTGGGGGGTGCCCTCCACCCGGCCCTTCTGGTACTGGAACGTGTCCAGGTTCTGACTCTGATGGAACCGCTTCAGATACTGGAAAGGTCTTTGGAAGGTTTCGCTGCGGAACTCGGCCTGGTCCATGCCTGGCTCCCTGCAGTGCTGCTCGGGGCTCAGCTCCATTTCCATCACTTCTTTGGGGGGCCGGCAGGTGACCTTGGGGAAGACGTCCAGCAGACTAAACTGGGGGGCGCGTGTCCTCTGGGAAGGAGAAGGTGAAGGAAAGGGTTACGAACTAGATTTCCCAAACATGCTTTTGCCTGGCAGGCGTGGCTCAGGGGCGATTTTTCACAGAGAGGAAGGGAAAGGGATAGAGAGTTAGAAATATTGATGAGAGAGAAACATCGATCAGCTGCCTCCTGCGCACCCCCCACTGGGGATATGCCCACAACTCAGGTACATGCCCTCAACCGGAATCGAACCCGGGATCTTTCAGTCCGCAGGCCGACGCTCTATCCACTGAGCCAAACCGGTTTCGGCAAAAAATATATTTTTAAAAAACACAAACAAAAAAACACCATGCTTTTGGTGTGTGAGGCTTCCGCGTGGTCTCTACCGGACAGGCCTTCGTGAAAAACCACGTTTCAGGAAGTGATGTCTGCAGATGCCCCGGCACAGGTGGCTGCCCCGCACCCCCAGGCTCTGGGGGAGCTGCCGTCCCACATGGAAGCGCTTTCACCTGAGCTCCCGAGACCAAAGCTCGAGTGTGTGAGCATCGAACTCCCTTTTGCTAAGAAACTGATGTGACGGCCCTGGCCGCTGTGGCTCAGTGGGTTGAATGTCATCCCATGCACCGAAAGGTTGCAGGTTCGATTCCCGGTCTGGGCACATAGCCAGGTTGCGGGTTTGACCGCGGTTGGGGTGTGTGTGGGAGGCAACCGATCCATGTTTCTCTCTCACATCGATGTTTTTCTCTCTCTCTCTTCCTCTCTCTCTAAAATCAACAAAAATGCCCAACCGGCGTGGGACAGGAGTTGAGCGCCAACCTATGAACCAAGAGGTCAGGGTTTGATTCCCAGTTAGGGCACAGGCCCGGGTTGCAGGCTCCATCCCCAGTCGGGGGCGTGCAGGAGGCAGCTGATCAATGATTTTCTCTCATCATTGACATTTCTATCCCTCTCTCCCTCTTCCTTCTTCTCTGAAATCAATAAAAATATATTAAAAAAATAAAATAAAATAAATAAGAACATATCCTCGGGTGGGGATATAAAAAACCTCCTTTCCAGGCATTTAAAACAAAGTAAGTTTAGAGACGGATTTTTCTTGTCTAACCCTGCACTCCGCTGCCTCGCGAAGGCCGAGGTGGGGGATGGCGAGCATGTCGGAAGGAACGCCCGCCCCCCCAACGGGACAGGCCCGGTGCGCACCAGCTTGGAAGGCCTCGTAGGCAGCGCCGAGTGCCCTTCCAGGATTTCGATGACGTATAAGTGGCTCGGGCTCCGGAGCCACATTTTCCCGTTTGAGTCCATTAAGTGCTGCAGCACCAGGAGCTTGAAGAGAAACGCCCAGACCTCAGCCTGCACCTGGAGAGAGAAACACACGCACTGTCAGTGTTTACCTGGAAGCCCTGGCTGGTTGGCTCAGTGGATAGAGCGTCGGCCTGCAGACTGAGGGGTTCCAGGTTCAATTCCAGTTGGGGGCACACGCCCGGGTTGTGGGCTCGATCCCCAGTGGGGGATGTGCAGGAGGCAGCCAGTCAATGATTCTCTCTTATCATTGATGTTTCTCTCTACCTCTCCCTTCCTCTCTGAAATCAATAAAAATATATTAAAAAATATATTTACCCAAAAGACCAGCCCCTGCCCTGAGGACCTTCTTAGTCTGTTCTTGGACACGATGGGACTGAATATCAAATCATGCTAAAGAAATTCTTTCTTTCTTTCTTTTTTTTAATATGTGGGTTTTTTTATTTTAGAGAGAGGGAGCGGGGAGAGAGATAGAAACATCAATGATGTGGGAGAATCATGAATCGGCTGCCTCCTGCACAGCCCCCATTGGGATGGAGCCCACAACCCGGGCGTGTGCCTGACTGGGAATCGAACCCTGACCTCATGGTTCGTAGGTGGACGCTCAACCCCTGAGCCACACCGGCCGGGCAATAAATTTTTTATGATGGGAAGGAGGCGGGACGGGGCGGAGGAGCCACCGTGTCTCTCCCGCCGTGGCCACTGGCTGCACCCAGGCTCTCACCGAGGAGGTCACGTCCAGGTGGAACATCGCGGGGCTCCTCTGACACTTGGGGTCCAGGAAGGGCAGCAGGGAGCCCAGGACCTGGCTCTCATCCACCTGCGGGTCCATCAAGCGAATGACTTTGAGAGGCACTTCCTTCCTAGGAAACTTCCTTTGCAGAGTTTCGTGCAATCGCTTCACATAGAGAGACTTTCCTGTAACAAATATTAACACGTGGAAATCAGGTGCCTGGGCTGCGGGCCAAGGAACAGAGGGTCCAGAGAGATTTAGTACAAGCCCCTTCTCTGCGTGCACAGCTCAAACCAATGCCACGTGACCTGGGGCGAAGGAGCCCTCGGTTTCCTCCCTGTTTCCTGCTCACGCCCCCGTTTCCTGGGACCAGTGGCGCCAGGTGAGCATGCCCTGCGTGCGGAGGGGACGAGCAGGACCTGGACTGGGATCAAGTCACTGGGGCGGAAACGGGGCGGGGACCGAAGGGAGGACAAGAGGCACCTGCGCCCTCTCCAGACAGATCTTATCTCCCCCTGCTCACCCACATCAACCCCGAAGCGGCCAACGCAGGGCAAACACAAACCAACAGGAGCCCTGCCGGTGTGGCTCAGTGGATAGGGTGTCAGCCTGAGGACTGAAGAGTCCCGGGTTGTGGGCTTGATCCCCAGCAGGGGGTGTGCAGGAGGCACCCAACCAGTGAGTCTCTCTCATCATTGATGTTTCTCTCTCCCTCTCCCTTCCTCTCTGAAACCAATAAAAACAGATTTTTAAAAAATAATAATAATAAAAACAAAACAAACAGGAGCCCTGCTGGTGTGGCTCAGCGGTTGGAGCACAGACCTGTGCACCAAAGGGTCTCGGGTTCAATTCCCAATCAAGGGCTTGTACCTGGGTTGCAGGTTTGATTCCCGGCCCTGGTCAGGGCGTGCGGGAGGCAACCAATCCATGTCTCTCTCACATCGACGTTCCTCTCTCTCGATCTCCCTCCTTTCCACTCTCTCTAAAGTCACTGGGAAACAAGCAAACAGAAGGCTGCTTAGAGAGGGAAGGGGTTGGCTCCCAGGGACCACGAGTGTCCCCGACGGTTCGGCTCTAACTGGCACTTCCCGTCCCCGAGACTCAGTTTCCCTTCTTATGGGAGGGCTTCGTCAGCGTCCCTCCCCGCCAGGGGACAGGGGAGAGCTGTCCCCCCAGCCGCTGCCCTTACCGACACCCGCTCTCGCCGAGGCCACGATCCCCACACACATCCGGTCCCTGAAGGCGGCGGCGGCCGACGGGGTCCCCCGGGGGAGGTGGCAG
>NW_006282523.1:358587-362460 GCF_000327345.1 Myotis davidii | reverse complement strand
CCACCTGCTGGGCCGTGTAGTAGTTGAGGTAAAAGTGCTCCGCTCGCTGCTGCGCCACGACTGCCTCCCACTGGTCCAAGAAGCGCTCCATCCGCCGGCACAGCGCCTCCACAGGTTCAGGAAGGCCTGCAGGAGCCTCTGCACGTTGCAGAACACCTGTCGCCAAGGGAAGCAGGAGGCGGGCCTCACCGGCTGCACCCAGACAGCGGCGGCGGCAGACCCTGAGCAGAGGGCTGGGGCCAGGACGGGGCCGAGCCCAGAGCCTGCCTTCGCACCCCCTCACAGAACCTCTTCCTCAGGCAACCGTGCAAAAAGTGCAAATGGCTCAGGGGTTGAGCATCAACCTAGGAACCAGGAGGTCCCGGTTCCATTCCTGGTCAGGGCACAGGCCCGGGTTGTGGGCTTGATCCCGTGTGGGGCGTGCAGGAGGCAGCCGATCAGTGATTCCCTCTCATCATGGGTGTTTCTATTTCTCACTCCCTCTCCCTTCCTCTCTGAAATCCATAAAAATATTAAAAAGTGAAACAAACCAGCGGCAGCGGGAAGTGCATGCGCACGGGCTCGGGCTGGCCGCAGTGCACCTGCACCTTCCAGGCGCGGAACAGGAAGCTCCCGGCCGAGTACAGGTTCAGGAAGGCCCGCACCTCTGCACGCACGTTGCAGAACACCTGTCGCCAAGGGAAGCAGGAGGCGGGCCTCACCGGCTGCACCCAGAGATTGATGGTGGCTTCACTTTCCTGTGCCGATGATGGCTCTCCTCAGAGGGGTAGGGTAAGAGTCTGTTACCAGAAAAGTGCCTAGAGTTTCACATGGAACCGGGCTCCCTACTATCTGACTGTCAAGGCTTGGCTAAAACAGTTGGTTTTAGGAGGTCCCGGTTCCATTCCTGGTCAGGGCACAGGCCCGGGTTGTGGGCTTGATCCCGTGTGGGGCGTGCAGGAGGCAGCCGATCAGTGATTCCCTCTCATCATGGGTGTTTCTATTTCTCACTCCCTCTCCCTTCCTCTCTGAAATCCATAAAAATATTAAAAAGTGAAACAAACGAACAACAGGGCCTGTCACGCCTGAGACGCCCCTCCGGGCCCTGAGCTTAGGTGACATGCACCCTGTAGACCCCTGGATTTCAGAGCAGAGCAATTCCTAGTGATCAAACCCAAACCCTCCGACGGTCCTGGGGACACTCGGCAGGGAGTCCCCCAGCCCCGACTGAGGAGCCGGACCTCAGGGCTGGCCGGAAGGAAGTGGACCCACCTCGGAGAACTCCTCCACGTCAGCACTGTTGTGGTCTTTCTTGCCCGACATGAGCATCAGCTTGTTCATCAGCTCCTTCAGCTCCTCCAGGGAGTAACTGCGCAGCTCCTGGCGGCCCTTGTGGCTCTCGGGGAGGAGTAAACGTAGAACCCCGTCTGGGGAGATCTGTGGGACGGGACGCGTTGGGGGGTGGTTTTCCGGAGAGAGAAGCCCACCCCTATTGAAGGCAGCGGGCTAGCCCTGTCTGGGGTCTGGGTGGTCAGGGGAAGTGGGCGTGTTCAGGGAGTAGGCGTGCCCATCGTGTGGGCATGGCCATGGTGTGGGCATGGTCAGAATGTGGGCGTGCAGGGTGATCGGGTGTCCAGGCGTGGGCGTGGCCATGGTGTGGGCGTGGTCAGAATGTGGGCGTGCCGGGTGATCGGGTGTCCAGGTGTGGGCGTGGTCATGGTGCGGGCGTGGCCATGGTGTGGGCCATGGAGTGGACCTGCCCAGGGAGTGGGCATGTCTGTGGTGTGGGCGTGCCGGGAGTGAGTCCTCACCTGCTGGCCCTCGGCGGGCGCCTGGATCACATAGGTGCCCCTGCTGTTGATGGCTCTGGCCAGTGTCAGGGACGAGCGCTCCACTGAGCCGTGGCTCTCCTTCACCGTCTTCAGCCACCCCAGGTTCCGGGCGGAGTCCCGCTGTGGGACGGGCGAGAAAGCAGCCATGGACCGCGTTCTTTCCCTTCTCAGGGCACGGTCACCCCACCCAGGCGTGGGGGCGCTTCCTGGTGCACAGCTCTGGCTGCCTCTCTCGGGGCACCTATTACGTGGGGTCACTGTCTCCCTGTGGCCCCACCTGTGCAGACGGGCCCCTGGGCCAGGTGGACAAAGGCATTGTCCTGCTGGACCCCCAGCTTGGGGGTGGGGTGCCAGCTCTAACAGGGCTGGGATGCTTCCATTCAAAACATATTTGGGGTCCCCGCGTCCAGCCAGAAGCATCGAGGGGAAACGACTTCAGAGGCCTTTTGTTCAGATGTGAGCCTCCAGCAGAGAAGGAACCTCCCTCCCATCTGCTCACTCCATTGCCCCCCAAGGGGGATGCAGCCGTCCCGGCCACGGCCACAGGTCTGCTCCGGAGGCCAGTTATGGAGAGGGGTCTCCTCAGACCCGGTGGGGACCTCTTTTCTGTCCAGGGCCATGTGGATATGATAACATCATTCGCATAATATAATTCACTTAATATCAATTTATGTTGCTATGAAAAAACTCCTAGATTTATTGAATTTTGAGTCCTGCCTGGGGCTGCCTAATAGAAATCCCTTGTATTTCCAAGCAGTTCTGTATCTGACTGTAACACAGGCGCTAGAGAAAGGTTTCCGTGTGTGAACAGACGCTCTGAGAGCATCGTCTTCAACACGTGGCGCGTGACGGTGCGCACGGCCGCGGCCCGAGTCCCGGGGAGCCGCACCCTGGGAACGAGACTCACCAGCTTACTGGGCAGGTGCGGGTCGCTGTCCAGCGCCTTCCACAGCTCCTTCAGGTGCCCCGCAAACGCCTGGAAACCTTGGCTCGTGTCCAGCTTGTAGAGCAGAGAGCTGTAGCCCTGGACGGCGTCGTGGAAGCAGGCCACGCGGTCCACGTCCATGTCATTCTCCCCCGCGAAGATGAACGCCAGGTCCACAAACACCTTCAGCTCGTTGACCCCTTGGGGCGAGAGGGGACAGGTGAGCTGGGTCCAGGCCGCGGTGACACGAGGCTCCCACGTGGACAACAGTCTTGCGAGGAGCTACGCATAGACATCCGGGGGGTTTCAGGGGTTGACCCGCGTCTGCTTTCTGCCAGAGTCCAGGCACCTCTCCACCTGCTCCTGATTGGATGCCGCAGACCAGGCCTGACCTCAGTAACGCGGGCAAGGTGCTGCCCAAGGCTGCGTGTGCCTGAGTCCATCTGATCCACGCCCCGTCACCACATTTTTTTAAAAAATTATTTAATTCTCGCCTGAGGATATGCGTTTTAAAATTCATTTTACAGAGAGAGGAAGGGAGAGTGGGAGGAACATCGATCGGTTGCCTCCCACATGTGCCCCAAAAGGGACTCGAACTCGCAACCTCGGTGTGCGCCCTGACGAGGAATTGGACCTGCAGCCTTTTGGTACACGGAACAATGCTCCAGCAAATTGAGCCCCACCAGCCAGGGCAGGGCAAGGTTTTTAAGAAAATGATCCCCCTTGCCCAGCCGGTGTGGCTCAGGGGTTAAATGTCGACCTATGAACCACGTGGTCACGGGTTCAATTCCCGGTCAGGGCACATGTCCAGGTTGCGGGCTTGATCCCCAGTGTGGGGTGTGCAGGAAGCAGTCGATCGATGATTCTCTCTCATCATTGATGTTTCTCTGTCTCTCTCTCCCTTCCTCTTTGAAATCAATAAAATTATATATAAAAAAAGGAAGAAAGTGAACCCCAGCTGTCCACAGCAAACATACGGCGTGGGGAGGACACAGCTTTTGCACCAGAGCATAAGAAATATCTGACAAAAACTCTACCAGCAACCACCCGCAGCACCAGAGCACATGCCCTAGCAGGGGTCCTCAAACTGCGGCCCGCGGGTCACAGGCGGCCCGCCGAAAACATTTATCCGTCCCG
>NW_006282523.1:357938-358389 GCF_000327345.1 Myotis davidii | reverse complement strand
TATATATAGATAACTTTGGAACTTCTGTAAGAATAAGACCTGTTTACTAAAAAGTTTGGTCTGCTTTGCTTTGTGTTAATGAGAAAAGCATTCCAGCTAAGTTGGTGGTGAATTAACACAGCAATAGTCTGTCAGCTTGGTTCCTTGCACATCCTTATCTTCTCCATTTGATTTGCTCCTTGGGCTTGGTGAATAGTGTGTGTGTGTGTGTGTGTGTGTGTGTGTGAGAGAGAGAGAGAGAGAGAGAGAGAGAGAGAGAGAGAGAGGTGTTCCAAATCCTGTGCTGGATCTCCCTCCTCCTCACACCTGCCCACACTGTGCGGGTCCCACGCTGCCTCCTAAACCCTCGTCCTCAAAGAGCAGAAACCGAAGACCCACTTCCCAGGCGCTCAGACCCACTGCCCCCACCGCTCGGAGCCCGGCCTCCGCTCTGCACAGACACGGCCGGCGG
>NW_006282523.1:337990-338875 GCF_000327345.1 Myotis davidii | reverse complement strand
AGTGCATCCATTCATTCATTCATTTATTCTATAAACATTCCTGAGTACCTACATGCCAGACTCCTTTAGCTGTTAAGGGTATGCAATGAACAAAGCAGCAAAGTCCCCCTCCCCATAAAGCAGGGGTCCTCCAACTACGGCCCATGGGCCACATGAGGTCCGCTGAAAACATTTATCTGGCCTGCCGGATGTTTTTGCCGCCACTGCCTGTCCTGCTTAGCAGCCAACTCGTCCCGGGCCCGCAGTGCGCATGTGTGGAATGTCTGAGGGACAGTGAACTGGCCCCCTGTTTAAAAAGTTTGAGGACCTCTGCTAAAGGATGCAGGCGGCACCCCTGTCCTTTCCCCAGCTTGGGACGGTCACCCCAGTGCCATCGGGACACCCAGGCTCCTGCAAACCCCAGTCCCGACCGTACCTTCGACAGCCTCGCAGACCCAGTGGACGAACTCCCTGGCCAGGACCAGCTCCTGCAGACACTGGCACCGGGCCTCGTCCAGGTCCCGCAGCAGCTTGATGGCAAGGACGACCTGCCTGTTGATCTGGCCCAGTTTTTCACCGCGAGAGTTCTCGAAGGCGTCGGTCTGGAAGACAAGACTCTGCTGGGGGCTGGACGGAGCCGCTCACCTGGAGCCCCGAGTCTGAGCAGGAACGCGGCCCTGAACCTCCCGGGTTTGCGGCTGCTCCGACGCGGACGGGCACGGGGGTCTCATCCCAGAGCTGGGCGCTGTGCCCCGGCCCCGATCAGTAATAACCACCCCTGCTCTGTGCGGACATTCTGCAAAGCAGCTTCGCCAAGACCTGCCCAGCACGGATTCTCTTCCTGGATCGTGGGTAGAAAAGCGAGGGCCCAGACCCGGGACCCACTCCAGCGCCGCTGCTGGAGCT
>NW_006282523.1:327705-328659 GCF_000327345.1 Myotis davidii | reverse complement strand
AGAGAGAAAGAGAGAGAGAGAGAGAGAGAGAGAGAGAGAGAGAGAGAGAGGTGTTCCAAATCCTGTGCTGGATCTCCCTCCTCCTCACACCTGCCCACACTGTGCGGGTCCCACGCTGCCTCCTAAACCCTCGTCCTCAAAGAGCAGAAACCGAAGACCCACTTCCCAGGCGCTCAGACCCACTGCCCCCACCGCTCGGAGCCCGGCCTCCGCTCTGCACAGACACGGCCGGCGAGAGGGCCGCGCGGCCCGGTCCCGCACCCTTGACCCCCACGCAGGCGGTCACACTCCCAGCAGAGGGCAAGGCCGGCCCCGCACACTCAGCACCGGGTGAACGGGTGAACGGCAAACCGCACACTCCCACCCCGGCTTTCAACTCCAGAGCCCAGGGCTGCCGCCCCGAGCTGGGCCCCACCTGCGCCCGGGGCCCTGGCCAGTAACTCACAATTCTTAGTACAAAGTCGAGAAGACTGAAGTCCCCGGTCAGTCCCAAGGCCTCTTTGACCTCCAAGATGACCTTGGCCGCCCTGGCAGACCGATCCAGGTGATGGTACTCCCTGATCTGCCCCACTCGCTCCTGGATCCAATCCCCCGGGTCGCTGGGGTCCAGGGCCCGCATGACGCGGAGGTCGGACGTGAGGTCCTCGTATTTATCCACAAAGTCGCTGAAGATGGCGCGCACTTCCCCGAAGGTGAGCTCGCCGGCCTTCAGGTCCTCGTACAGCTTCCTGAACTTGGCGAGGCAGGGATGGTACAGGGTGGCATAGGCATCCTCCATGTCCAGGAGCGGCCCTGACCCCGCCGCCTCCTCCTCCTCCTCCTCCTGCGTGCCCTCCGCCCGGGCGGCCTGTGCCCAGAAGGTCCGGAAGACGTGGCTGTCCTTGAGCGAGTCCGTCATCGCGGCCATTTCTCCGACGCGGGCGCTCAGGTTGTAGTGCGTCACCCTCTCCATGG
>NW_006282523.1:324735-327494 GCF_000327345.1 Myotis davidii | reverse complement strand
GATCAGCTGCCTCCTGCACACTCGCGACCCCCCAACCCCCAACCCCCCTCCCCCACACGGGGGATGGAGCCCACAACCTGGGCGTGTGCCCTTGACCAGAACTGACCCCTGACCTCTCAGCCCTGAGCCTCCCGCCGGCCTCACTGCTCTTGAGGAAACTCCAGGGAACACACTCGCTGGCATTTTTTCTCAATAAGAATCCAGACACCCGCCCCCTCTTGCGCATTAGTTTTCACACAAACTGAAAGTGGACTTGCTGTCCACTCTGGGTGAAGAGGACGGTTTGAAGAAAGGCCCCCCTTGTGTCCCACCCACTTCGACGCCAGGACACACAGGACGGGGCGGGGGGAGCAGAGAAGGCACTCGGGGCCACAACCTGTGGGATGTGACAGCGGATGGGCCCGTGGGAAGCGGGGCCCGAGGCCTGGAACGTGGAACCCAAGCCACGGTGGGGGTGCTGGGAGCCCGGCAGATTCCTGCTCGGGGAGCTGGACTGTGGGGGCGCTGACGAGGCCAGGAGGGGACAGGCTCCTCTTCACCCCACCCCCTCGCTACGGCCGCCCTGTTCTCCCTCCGTCGGCCTAGTAGCAGCAGGTCATATTCCCGCCAGGACACGGAGGGTTGGGGATCTGGAGGTCTCAGGTCCATGGGGAATCATGGCATTTCCAGACACACCTGGCACTGAACTTCAGGAGTCAGAAAGAGGGGGACAGAAGACGGGGGTGGGGCAGTGAGGGGGGAGAAGGAGGTCATGGTTTGATTCCCGGTCAGGGCACATGCCTGGGTTGTGGGCTCCATCCCCAGGGGGGCCATGCAGGAGGCAGCCGACCAGTGATTCTCTCTCACCATTGATGTTTCTCTCACTCCCCCCTCCCTTCCACTCTGAGACCAATACAAATATATTAAAAGAGGGAGAGAGAGAGAGAGGCCTGGGGTAAATACCAAAGAGAACAGGCGCCAGGTCCAACTTTGCTTAAATGAACGTTTTACCGAAGCCGCCCTCGGAGGGCAACCCGCGGGCACCTTCCCACAGGCCCTCCCCGACCTGCCAGCCGGTGGGTGAAGGTCGGATGGAGTCACCTTCCACCCAGCGCTTGGCCGCCTCGCACAGCTTCAGCAGGCTGTCCACCCGGCGCCGCTCCTCCTGCAGGAACTGCAGCTCCTCCCACCTGTAGTCCAGCACTTTCTTCATATCGTGTTTTTTCTCCTGCGGCGAAAGACTTTTTCTCTCTGGCGTGAAAAAAAAAAGTTACCCAATAGAACAAACGAACAGATCCTTCTCCATGGCGACCGTTTCTTCCTCTTCTTGGATGCGATGCCCGCTCAGGGCGCGAGCCCAGCCCCTTCAGCGCCCACGCTCAGCAGGGGGACGGGCCGGTGAGCACTGGGGCTCGGTCACGGTCTGATCACTTTCCTGCTCTATCTTTCCGAGGACTGGACACCACGTGACACAAAATGCCACGTCTGATTCCGTGCGGAAGCCTGCTGCTCTCCATACCAGTCCGGGACCACGGACATCCCAGGGGGTCACCTGTCAAGGTTCATTTCTGCCATCGGTGGGGACCGTGTAGCGCGTGGGGCCAGGCCTGGCCTCTGGGAAGTGCACGCTCAGGTCCCCAGGATGACGGGCATCCGAGTGGCAGCCTACTCTCCCACGGTGGAGGGTTTTTAGAAAGTTCTTTTCACTGTCGCTCCCATTTTCTTAGAGCGGTGCGATTGTTTCAAAATAATAAATAAATTCACCAATCTTTTGTGGGTTATTTTCCAAAAAAGAAAAGAAGCCGTCCTGTCACTCTCGCGGCAAAAAGAGCCCCTCAAACATCAGCCTCTGGAAACCCCGTGAGCCCGACACCCCCGTCACCCCCAGCAGCTGGCGCCCGGCACTCACTCAGCTCCCAGATGTCAAGAAACCGCGCCCTGTGACTCCAGATCAGTTCCAGCTGCCCCACCAGCACGGCGCCGTCGAGCAGGTCCTCGGCCACCTTGGTGAGGACCGAGTCGGCCGTCGCCATCAGCTTCTTGCCTTCCTCCGTGATGTGCGCCAGGACCTTCTCGTCGGTGCCTGCCCAGGTGAGAACAGAGTCTAAAGCCCGGGGGGCCCCTCCTCCCAGCTCCCCTCCCCCCAAGCGGAGGGCGACCAGGACCTCCCCACTGTGTGGCCCCAACGCCCAGGCAGCACGAGGGAGGTCACACTCAAGAGGGTTAGGTCTAAGACGCACTCCCACGCACCGAAAGGTCTCCGGTTCGATTCCCGGTTGGGGCGCATGCCTGGGTCTCGGGCTCGATCCCCAGTCGGGGGCGTGTAGAAGGCAGCCAATCGATGTTACACTCTCATATTGCTGTTTCTCTCTCTCCCTCTCCCCTCCTTTCTCTCCCAAGTCAATGAAAACATATTTTTAAAAAATGAAGGTCCATTGCCCTGGCCGGTGTGGATCAGTGGTTAGACTAGAGTGTCAGCCCCCCCCCGGACCACAGCGTCTGGGGTTTGATTGCTGGTCAAGGGCATGTACCTGGATTGCAGGTTCAATCCCTGGCCCAGGACCGGGCAAGTTCAGGAGGCAACCAATCGATGTGTCTCTCTCACATCAATGTTTCCATCTCTATCTCTCTTCCTCTCTCTCTCTCTCTCCCCTCCCCTTTCCCCCCTTTACTCCCTCCCTACCTTCTACTCCCTCTTTAAAAAATTAATGGGAAAAAATATCCTCAGGTGAGATTTAACCAAAAAAAAAGAAAAAGAAAGGTAAAGGAATGGAAATGAC
>NW_006282523.1:323621-324345 GCF_000327345.1 Myotis davidii | reverse complement strand
TACATTTAGGCCTCTTTCTGCGTCCCCATCCAGACACAAATGCTGTCCTTCTTTAGCTGCAAAGTGTTTACCAAAAGTTCCAGTAGGTAGTAAAGAGAGAGAAAGAGAGTTTACAACAGATACTTTCTGATATTTAAAAGGATAAAAGGGCCCTGACCCGTGTTGCTCAATGGTTAAAACGTCGGCCTGCACACCAGAGTGTATTGGGTTCGACTCCCAGTTAAGGGCACGTACCTAGGTTGCAGGTTCCATCCCGGCCCCAGTCAAGGTGTGTGTAGGAGGCAACCAATCAATGTGTCTCTCTCACATCGATGAGTCTCTATCTTCTCTCTCTCTCTCCCCCTCCCTTCCCCTCTCTCTAAAAATCAATGGAAAAATTATCCTCAGGTGAGGATTAAAACAAAAAGAAAAACAAAATGCTGTCGAGTCCAGTCACAGCTTCCATCATTGTCTCTATTCTTGGGTCTATTATAAAAGCATTAGGATATAGATATTCTAAAAATCAAAATTGATGTACATTTTTACATTCTTTAATAAGTTCCTAACAAAATCTTAATCTTATTTAATTATCGTAATATAAAATCTTTCCAAATAAAAACGTTTTCATAGTTTAATATCAGAAATGTATTTCTCGATGTTCAGAAATTTTACATTGTAAGATATGGAGAAACATGAAATCCATGATATGGCATTGATTTATTCCAGAAGGGTCAGAGCTGAATTT
>NW_006282523.1:302788-305332 GCF_000327345.1 Myotis davidii | reverse complement strand
ACGCACTCCCACGCACCGAAAGGTCTCCGGTTCGATTCCCGGTTGGGGCGCATGCCTGGGTCTCGGGCTCGATCCCCAGTCGGGGGCGTGTAGAAGGCAGCCAATCGATGTTACACTCTCATATTGCTGTTTCTCTCTCTCCCTCTCCCCTCCTTTCTCTCCCAAGTCAATGAAAACATATTTTTAAAAAATGAAGGTCCATTGCCCTGGCCGGTGTGGATCAGTGGTTAGACTAGAGTGTCAGCCCCCCCCCGGACCACAGCGTCTGGGGTTTGATTGCTGGTCAAGGGCATGTACCTGGATTGCAGGTTCAATCCCTGGCCCAGGACCCTGGGAGGCAACCAATCAATGTGTCTCTCTCACATCAATGTTTCTCTCTCTCTCCCTCCCTCCCTCCTTTCTACTCTCTAAAAACCAATGGAAAAATATCGTCAGGTGAACATTCTCAAAAAGAAAAAGAAGAAAGAACAATGGGACCTTCAGGGGGACCTGACGTCCAGGACGGCCTGGGGGACAGAGCAGCTGTGCACAGCTGTGCCAGGGACGGGCCCTCAGGTGTCCTCCCCACAGACAGGCACCCCGGCCCAGCCAATCGGCTTCCTTGTCAGACATCGGCCCGCCCTCCCCGAGTGTCAGGTCCAGCGCCCACCCTGCCGCAGGTCCGCGGGACGCGAGTGGACACCCCAAGGACACACCGTAGAGCTTGAAGAGATGCGTGACGTCTGGCCACGTGAGCAGGTACCTCAGCACCTCCGCCAGGTCGTCCACGGCCTTCCCGTAGCGCCTGGGCCAGGACTTGGTGACCACGGCGGACACGAGGGTCCCGAACCTCCGCAGGTCGCTGTGAGAGACTCCCTCCAGGATGCTGAGCTGCGACTGAAGCAAAGGAGGACGGAGACGGGACAGGAAGGCGTGTGGTTTTCACTGGTTTGTTTTAAATGACGGTTATTACCCAATCGCGCTTCAGAAACCATCTGTGACTAGTCTTACAAGCTCCAAAAAGAAGCAAAAGAGAAAAATGCTTCACTTTTCTTAGGGACTTGGCTTCGCGGTGAACTGTGTCCTTGAGCGGAGACCCCTGGAGACGGGGAGACGGGGACCCGCTGACAGGCCCCATCGCCACGCCCTGCCTCTGGCTCCCGCCGCCTGCGCTCTGCCTGCACTTTCCTGTTGTGAGAAACGCCGCACGCAGCGCATGGAGGCAACCAATCAATGTGTCTCTCTCACATCGATGAGTCTCTATCTTCTCTCTCTCTCTCCCTCAGTTCTCCCCTCCTGCCCACCACTTCCCTCCCTCTCTTCCATTCTCTCTAAAATCAATGGGAAAAGATCCTCAGGTGCGGCTTAAATAAACAAACAAAAGGATGAAAGAAAGCTTTCCCCAGCTACTTATAAAAAGGATTAAACATCATGCCAAACCGGTTTGGCTCAGTGGATAGAGCGTCGGCCTTCGGACTGAAGGGTCCCAGGCTCGATTCCGGTCAGGGGCATGTGCCTTGGTTGCGGGCACATCCCCAGTGGGGGGTGTGCAGGGGGCAACTGGTCGATGTTTCTCTCTCATCGATGTTTCTAGCTCTCCATCCCTCTCCCTTCCTCTCTGTAAAAAATCAATAAAATATATTTTTTTAAAAAAGGATTAAACACCAAATGGGGTTTATCTCAGGGATGAAACGTTTGTTGAACATAAAAAACAACTTGATGTAACAATCACATCATAGAAAGAAGCCGCACGGCCGTCTCAATAGGCTAAGGAAAGTACTGGACACAATCCAAGCCCTTTCATGAAGAGAACCACCCCGCCCCCGGCCCGAGGCATCCCTCCGGGAAAGGGCCTGGGCCCAGCTGACCCCACACTCGGGGAGAGGGAATCAAGACGAGGGCCCTGCTCTCCACGCCACATGGCCCGGAGCTTCTGCCGCGCAGTCAGCAAGGACGGGCGTGACAGGCCCAGATCGGAAGGAAGAAAAGCCATTCACAGGTGACATGAGCTTCTTAGAGAACCCCAAAGAACACCCACATGCACACGCACGCCTACACGCACATATGCCTGCACATGCACACATGCCTACATGTGCACGCACATGCTTATGCATGCATGGCTACACATGTGCATATGCATGTATGAGCACATGCATGTGTGCACATGCCTACACAAGTAGGCACACACCCACGCATACAAAGGAGGAGGCTTCCCCTGAGAGGCGATGTGGGGCAGATGATCTCCCTATTTTGCAGAAAAAAATCCCTAAGTGGCTGGACAAGGTCACTTTTCCTCCATAAATGTGTTGTCAACCTTTGGCGTCTCACTGCGCAGGTGCGGGATCGGAGACAGCGCACACCAGGAGCGGGGACCTCACGGGACCTTCAGGAGCAGCGGGGACACCGCCGGACTCAAGATGACATGTGCGCAGCTGGGTTGACCACACGTCACAGCGCGCACTGCGGGAATCTGAGCGGCACCTCCAGGAGCTGGTCCAGGGTCCCGGGTTCCAGCCCTTTCAGCCCTGGCCAGCCCTTCCCGACGACGTCCCTGCCGACCTTGGA
>NW_006282523.1:300046-302522 GCF_000327345.1 Myotis davidii | reverse complement strand
AGTAAGCGGAGACCTGCGCGCGCGGCGACTCCTGCGGGGCGCAGGGGCGGGCTGGGGGTGCACTCCGAGCTCAGGACACCAATGCCTGGTTCTCACTTTCCCGCTCTCCTACCCAGTCCCCACCGATGGGACCTTCCTCCCGCCCCCACACTCAGCGCGTCCTCACTGTTCCCAACACCAGACCAACAGCAAGACCACATGCAGGCTCCATGCCGGCTTGGCAGAGGCGCCTGCGCTGCAGTTTGCAACAACGGGTGAGTTGTGCCTGGCCGGCAGGGCTCGGTGGCTGAGTGGCAACCTATGAACCAGGTCAGGGCACATGCCCAGGTTTAGGGCTTGATCCCCAGTGCGGGGCGTGCGGGAGGCAATCAGTCGATGTGTCTCTCTCACATCATCTCTGTCTCCCCCGCTCCCTTCCACTCTCCAAAAATCAGCGGAAAAACATCCTCGGGTGAGCAGTAACAGCAACAGCAAAATCAACCTCGAACTTCCGAGGGCCCTGGGTCTGAACTGCACAACGAGCAGCTCCGTGTCCGTCCCCCCCGCACCGGGTTTAACAGGCTCCTGTCACCACCGGTCGCTCGGGGGCCTGCATGTGCCTGGGGTTCCCCTGGTGGCAACCCCTGCTCCAGTCGTTCTCTGGAATTCCATCCGGGGCCCCCGGCGAGGCGGGCACGGGTGTCGGGGCTCCCGACCTGCCTTCGCCCCGAGAAGCATGGCGCCGACCCCAGTACCTGCTTGAGCCGCCCTGCCAGGTCCCCCAGCAAGGCCGCCTTCCAGCCGTGCTCCTCGGGGAAGGGGATCTCCACCAGCCACCGCCACACCTGCAAGGCACAGGGGAGGGACGAGGAAGTGCCGCACGCTATCTCCCGACTGTGGGGACGCGGGGGGCTGCCCTGCAGGAGGGGCACCTGCGTGGGACCCGGCTGCTGTCCCTGTGCGCCGTGGGCGGCAGGCAGGGCACCCAGCTCCGCCTGGAACACGACGGCCTGGGAGCCGCATGGCCCTTCACGTGCAACTGGCTGTGACTCGGGAAGAATCCCCCTCAAGGTTTTGTTCTGAAAAATGTTAGGTTCCCGCCCGCCCGTGTGGCTCAGGGGCTGAGCAGCAACCTGTGAACCAGGAGGTCACGGTTCGAGTCCCGGTCAGGGCACAGGCCCCGGTTGGGCTCGAACGCATTGTGGAGTGTGCAGGAGGCAGCCGGTCCATGATTCTCCCTCATCATTGATGTTACTCTCTCCTCTCCCTTCCTCTTGGAAATCAATAAAAATACGTTTAAAAAAACAATAAGAAATAAAAACCCAAAGGGGAGCGGCAAAAGCTTCCCCAGCAGGTGCCCTTCCCAGCCTGGCGGAGCCCCTGCCCGCGAGCCCAAGGTGGTACCGCGAGCCCGAGCCCAACCCAATGGCCGCCCTCCCCGTGGCCGCCCTCCCCCCGCCCTCCCAGTGGCCAACAGGTCCCTGCCCTCTGCCGCGGCCATGATTCTATTCCAGGCCTGTCGCCCTGGAAACCCCACTGCCCACCTTGGGGCTCAGGTCTCTCTCACTTCAGATGCCATCCTGCCCAGCCTCCCTTCAAGCAGCACCTGAGTTCACCCTTTCCTTCCACATCCAAGATCATAAACTTCACTCATAACCTCAGCACTGAGTCAGACCCCAGTGCCCCCAGCCCCGCCCCAGAGCGCCTCCCCACAAGGTCTGCCCCCATGGGGCTCCGGCCGGCGGCCTGACCAGCGCCTGGCCTTGCAGATCCCGCTGGGGGGCGGGGCTCAAGGCCCCGGGCCCAGGCCCCCCACCCGCCGAGGCCCCCCAAGATGGCCACCCGCCAAGGCCCGGTGCTGGGGTCGCACCTGGATCTCCTGGCTGTAAGTGAACCTGACGGATGCGGCATAGGAGCTGCTGAACATCTTCTGCTTGAAGGTCCCTGCGAGCCACGCCCTCGTGGTGCTCAGGGCTCCCTGGACCACGCCCCTCACGGAGGTCCTGGTTCCCGAGTCGCTGCCCTGCGCCCCTGCGGAGTCCTGTTAGCAAAGGGAAGGCAGGGAGGGAGGGGGAGAGACTCGTCCTGGTCCGGCCTCTGCTGCTGTTAACATTCAAGTGGAGGGGAGTCTGGCCGGCGGGGCTCAAGGGCTGAGTGTTGACTGTGAACCAGGAGGTCAGGGTTCGGTTCCCAGTCAGGGCACAGGCCCGGGTTGTGGGCTCGATCCCCAGTGTGGGGCGTGCAGGAGGCAGCCGATCCATGATTCTCTCATCATTGATGTTTCTATCTCTCTCTCCCTCTCCCTTCCGCTCTGACATCAATAAAAATATATATCACACACACACACACACACACATATGCTAACAGTCTTCTTTTGCCTGCCTGACCCCCTTCGCAAACGAAACACATCCAAACTCAACCGCTTCATGGATGTGTTACCACCATCGACCCAGCTGTGCAAACCAGAAGCCCATGTGTTGCCCACATCTGCCTCTCC
>NW_006282523.1:299618-300036 GCF_000327345.1 Myotis davidii | reverse complement strand
TCTGCAGACGAGGCGGGCAGCTCGAGAGTCGTCGTGCCTTTGGCGAGTCTGCAGACGGCCTCGTGCAGCTTCAGGCACACGGTGAGGTAGGACGTCACCGAGGGCACCTCGAGGACCCTGCGCAGCAGAGAGTGACGGGAAATCATGGGGGCCCCGGGAAACTGGAAACAGCGCCCGCCGCCAGGGCACGGTCCTTCCGGGTAAACACCGAGCGGAGGCATCTCCTGGGCCCGTGCACAGCGTAACCGCAGGGCACCCCAGCCCATCGCCAACTTGCGACCAGGACAGAAAGCAAATGGCCCAGCCTGTGTCACCAGCCGCCGGCCACCTGCTCTGCTCTGTAACTGCCCAGTCACCTGACAATCTGTGCGTCAACTCCCCCCTCCCACAGGAGCCCGGGGCCCAGGTGCCTGGTCAC
>NW_006282523.1:295164-298896 GCF_000327345.1 Myotis davidii | reverse complement strand
TTGATTTTTCCATTTAAAATGAAAGACAATGGAAACCTCCTTAGAGCAAGTTTTCTTCATTCTTGTCATTGTTTTGCTTTGTTTTGTGCATGGATGATTAAAAGAAATGAAAGCTTGCCCGGCCGGTGTGGGTCAGTGGCTGAGCGTTGACCTACGAACCAGGAGGTCGGGGCGCGATTCCCGGTCAGGGCCCGGGCCCGGGGTGCGGGCTCGGTCCCCAGTGTGGGGCCTGCAGGATGATTCTATCCCCCCCCTTCCTTTCTGAAATCAATAAAAATATATTAAAAAACAACAACAACCAGGGGGATCACACGCATAACAAGGAAGGGGGATGTGCAGGGGCGGGGCCCCGACGGGGGCGGCGGCCTGGGGCTTCGCCACTCACTGGTCCTGGAACATGTCCAGCAGGTGCAGCAGCGTTTTCAGCGTCTGGTCAACGTCCTGGGGGCGAAGGAGGGAAACGGCCGTTACTCCCGGCGCCGCCGTCTCCGCTGAAACGGACGACACCCCCGCGAGAACAGAGCCGCGCCGCGCACCGTCCTCTGCGAGCGCTTTAAGGTGCTCAGGTGCTAAACTTGATCTCCCAGGATAACGTGTGGGGCTCAGGGTTATACCATTGTCCCCCCCGCCCCCGAAATGGCAGAGGAAGACGGCAGCCGCGTCCCCACGCGCGGGGGTGACGTCCCCCTGCCTGGCGCAGACGTAACCAAGGGACGGCGAGGGTTTTACTGAAACGGAAGAAACAGGGAGCTTCCCAGGGCACAGTTTCCTTCTTTAAAAAAAATATTTTTTTACTGACTTTTACAGAGAAGGGGGGAGGGAGAGACAGAAACACTGATGAGAGAGAAACATTAATCAGCTGCCTCCTGCACGCCCCCTACTGGGGACTGAGCCCACAACCAAGGTACATGCCCCGGACCGGAATCGAACCCGGTCCGCAGGCCAATGCTCTATCCACTGAGCCAAACGGGTTAGGTTCTTCCATTTTTTTAAAAAATTTTTTCAGAGAGAGGAAGAGAGAGAGAGAGAGAAAGAGACCCACTGGGGATCGAGCCCGCAACCTGGGCCTGTGCCCTGAGCAAGAGCTGAACCATGACCTCCTGGTTCATGGGTCGAAGTTCAACCCGAGCGGCGCCGCCGGGCACAGCGCACTATTTGGAAGGAGCCCCCGTGGTTTCCCGGGAGGAGGAAGCGGGGCTCTGCACGCTAACGGGCCGGGCGCCTCTGCTCCGCGAGCCCTCGGCGCCGCAGGCCACAGACCTTCAGCTCTCCGTGGAAGGCGTCCTTGAGTCCTTGCAGCCGGTAGCAGGTGCCCTGCAGACAGTCCAGGACGCACGCCGGAAAGCGAGTCAGGTGGTCGGTGAACTCCTGCAGGTAGGCGGCCAGGCTGCGCAGCGGCAGCAGGCTGAACCAGGACCGGAACAGGGCCTCGTCCGCTCCCAGCAGGTGCTTCCTCCCCACCATGAACTGGAGCAGGTGCTCCTTCCTGCGGAGGGAGAGCAGGGCGGGGAGGGCGCTGAGGGCCACGCAGACCTGGACGAAGCATCGAGGAAGCTCGGGTTTTAAAAGTGACCCCGCCGCGTGGCTCAGGGGTTGAGCATCGACCTAGGAACCAGGAGGTCAGGGCACAGGCCTGCGTTGCAGGCTCGATCCCCGTGGGGGGCACGCAGGACGCAGCTGATCCATGGTTCTCTCTCATCATTGATGTTTCTCTCTCCCTCTCCCTTCCTCTCTGAAGTCAATAAAAATACATTTAAATAAATAAAAATAATGTCGGTGCTAAGAGGTGGACTGAATGAAAAGGAAACAATAACGTTAAGGATTCACCCACCTGGATGCACCTTGAAAACACGTGCAGAGTGAAATCAGCCCGACACCAAGGGACACCCCTGTGTGGCTCCCCTGGCAGGAGCACCTGGCTGGTCCCGCCCACGGGGACAGGAAGCAGAAGGAGGCATGTGAGCACTTCACAGGGACGGAGTGTCCGTTGGGCAAGGCTCGGGGTGTCCCGTGAATGTGCTTAATGCCTCTGAGCTGTGCACGGACACGGTGACCCTGGTAAACCCTAGGTTATGCATGTTTCACAACAAAAACACTAAGAAGTCAGCATTGCTTCCAGCTCTGCTGAGAGATGGCTGATAGGTCACACTGCGTCCCTGGAAGGGGTAGCAGGGTGTGGATTGTTGCATCGTGTCTCCCAGGCCTGTGGTCATTCCCTTTTGGTGGCGAGCTCCTGAGATCCACTCCCTTCTGTCACGCAGCCCCGCTGACGAGTGCCGCTGTGTAGCCCCCGGGACCGCCTGACAGCTGGAGGTCTGCACCTCTGACGAACAGCCGCCCCTCCCCCACCCAGCCCTTCTAGATTCCATGGATGAGTGCGATCAGACAGCCTTTGGGCCGTTCTGACTCATCTCACTTGGCTTCACGCCCTGAGGTTTCATCCAGGTTGTAGCAAATGGCAGGACAGCCTTTCGGGGCTGAATAACGTTCCCTTTCCTATCGACACCACGGCCTCCTGCCCCACCCGTCCCTTAACGGCCACGCGGGGCCTGCTCCCCACGACGCACGCGCACTCTCGTTACAACAGTAGCAAAGGAGCGACCACTCTCTCCGGTCGCTATTCCCTCCCTATAAGCCCGGAGGCCGGACCCCTCGGTTTGGGGGGGTGTGTGTGCAATTGGAACAGTTTCTCGGACAAAAGGCAGTGCCAGCGGGGCCGCTAGGCAACGGGCGCCTGCATCCGTGTTCTTGTCCTTCGTCTGCCTTCGCGCTTCCTGTGACTTTGACTCAGTGTTTGCGCTGAAACGGGCTTCGGCGTCTGCCCTGTAGACTGCGCTCCCCGGCCTCCTCTAAGGGCCGCTCCTGCGCGCCCCGGAGGTGCGGGCGGCGTTGGGGTGTCCCCTGCGCATCGCATGTCTCACACTCTCTAACGGAGCCGTTTTATGAGGAGACGCATCGCTCGCTCCCTAGAAGCGGGACCGCGTGCACCAGGGAGGCCCGCCGAGACCACGCCGGGAAGGGAGCCCACACTTACTCATGTGCCCTTTTCCGCCGGAACTCCGAGAAGGAGATGCCCTCCAGGGCCGCCCAGACGTCCTCGGGCTGAGTCCCAGGCTGCCGGGCCGGAGGGCGCAGCCCCACGCAGAGGTGGAGCACAGGCAGGATGCCCACCCAGGAGCCCACGTCCTGCTCCATGCTCCTGCGGCACAGCCTCAGCAGGTAGTCTCGCCACCTGGGAACGGGACAGAGGCCCTGCCGTGAGCCAGGGCGCTGGCAGGCTCCCGTTGCCTGGCGTCCCGGGGAAAGGCCAGCGCGCGCCCAGGGCGGGCAGGCCACTGGGAGGGGCTGATCCCCCGGGAGAGAGGGCACCCTCAGTGTCACCCCCAACGCCGGGGGCACCGAATATCCCCCAGCAAACTCCCGATGGTGCCGCTTCCACTGGCGGCTGAGTGATCCCCACCAGGGCCTGGGCAGGCTGACACGTGGGCCTGGGCATCTGGCGTCAGTCTAAGTATAAAGCAAGTTTTTAAACAGGAAGGGGCCCGGCCAGCGTGGCTCAGTGGTCGAGCATGGACCTATGAACCAGGAAGTCACAGTTCGATTCTGGTCAGGGCACAGGCCCAGGTTACGGGCTCCATCCCCAGTGGGGGACGTTCAGGAGGCAGCAGGTCCATGATTCTCTCTCACTGATGTTTCTATCTCTCTCTCCCTCTCCCTTCCTCTCTGAAATCA
>NW_006282523.1:292918-295137 GCF_000327345.1 Myotis davidii | reverse complement strand
GCTGGGCACGTGCCCGGGCTGCGGGCTGCATCCCAGTGGGGGGCGTGCAGGAGGCGGCCGGTCCATGATGCTCTCTCTTCATTGATGTTTCCTCCTTCCTGTCTGAATCAATAAAAAAATATGTATTTTTAAAAAGTGGCTATAAAATCGTTTCTCTCTCTCTCTCTCTCTCTCTCACACACACACACACACACACACGCTACCTCTGATGTGTTTCAAAGATGAAGCTGAGGTCGTCGAGGAGGTCACGGGCAGAGCTGGTGCTGGCGCACAGGAGGTCGCACAGGGCGCCCAGGTCGCGCACTGAGAGCCTGAGCTCCAGCTCCTCAGCCACGTGCAGGGCGATCAGGCCCATCCTCAGCTTCCTCCTCACGGGGGCGTCCGGGGGCAGAGTGTCCTCGCGCCTCTCCAGGAACGGTGCCATGTGCTTCTGCAAACACTCCCACAGGTGCGCCCTCACCTGACGCAGGGGAAACAGACAGGGCCGTGGAGCCGAAGCCATCCGGGCTGCCCATCACTGCCCCGAGGTCCACCTCACCTGGCAGAGGCCATGGTCTGAGGGGCAGGGACAGCTCTGTGATCGAGCAGCCCCTCTCCAGGCCCAGCTGCCCTGGATTTCCGGGAGCCGCCCCGATAATGGGATCGGAGACCCCGGCACGGGGAAGGGGCTTTCCAGGAGGGCCTGGGTGCCCACAGTGGTTCAGCCTCATCTCAGCTGTGGGCCCAGGTGTGTCTCAGAACTGCCCAGGCCCCACCCCAGTGCCCAGGGAGAGGCAGGAAGGAGGGCTCCAGGTGTGGAGGCCAGGTGAGGGGTGTGGCTGGGTGGGTGTGGTTGGGGCCAGCAGTGGGAGAAGGAAGACAATGGGAAGAACAAAGGATTCCCAAGAGGAAGTATTCGGAGAAAAGGGGCAGAAGCTCGCCCCCCATCTTCCCCCATCTGCACCTGCCCACTGCGCCCTGGGTCCCCTGGCCACTAGAAGGTGGGTGACGCTGCTGCTAGAAGATGGAGGAGGGAGTGGCAGCGCCTGAGCCGTACCTGCTCCTTGGGGTAGTTCAGGGAGGTCCAGGGCTGCGCCTGCGCCTCGTAGACCATGGGCTCGCTGACCACGGAGTGGAACTGGCGGAACTGCCGGAAGAAGCTGCTCAGGTTGACGGCGCTCCAGGGCTGCAGGACGCTGAGGACGTGGTCCAGCATGATGGAGGCCGCCAGCTGCTTCCCTTTCACGTTCTTCTTCATCTGGTCCACGAAACGGTCCATTAAGTTATCCCAGATTTCCCGGAGCTTCCCATCGGGCCGCTTGCAAATAATGTCGTCATACTGGTGCCAGTCTGGGGAGCGGGGGCAGGAGCAGCGGAGTGAGCCCAGGAGGGGAGGGAGGACATGCCGAGGGCTGGCGGGCGGGCAGGGCCTCGCTCCCACAGGTGCCTCTCGCAGGCAAGCGGCCGGGGCTGCCCGTGGGGAGCCGGCTGGTTGGGGACAGGCACGCAGACGCCGCACGGGGGAGGCGAGATGGAGGCCACGCCGCGGCAAGCTTGATGGCTCATAGACCCGGCACCCGAGCCCCTAGGAAAACGCTCACTCGGGGGTAACCCTTTCACACTGGAACGGCGCCACTCAGTAGCCTCCAGGGCACGAGATGCCCACCCCATGAAGGATGGTACAGGCGACAGGGCAGACAGAGCCCTCGGCCCGGGCTGGCAGGCACACTCACGCACACACGCAGACACACGCACTCAACTGCATGTGGTGAGTATAAAACACGGCAAAGAAACACGGAAGGCAGTTAATGATACAAACAAGAAAATGGTCTGGTCGGTGTGGCTCAGGTTGAGCATCAGGGCACTTAGCCCACAGTGTGTGGGCATGCACGAGGCAGTGGCCAATGATTCTCTCTCATCGTTGACGTTTCTCTCTCTCTCTCTCTCTCCCCCGCCCCTTCCTCTCTGAAATCAATAAAAATATATTTTAAAAAGTAAGAAAAAGAAGACAAAACGGAGAATAAGAAATGAAGAGCAAGAAGGGTGGCCACTAGCAACCACACGGTGGGGCGGCAGGCGGGGCTCTCCACGCTCCTCGCCATGGTCACTCCCAGCGCCCTGTGGACATCTCGCTAAAGGGCCCCCCTTCCTGCCCCTTTCGCCCCCACTCCTGCGCCTCCCGCCCACCCCCTCGCTCAACAGCTGCCTCTCCTTTCCTCCCTTCACAACAAATCCCTCCC
>NW_006282523.1:291721-292794 GCF_000327345.1 Myotis davidii | reverse complement strand
CTGCGCCGCCCCGGGACGCACCCCCGGAGCCCAGCAACGCCGACCGCAGGTGCAGGCAGCGGTTGACGTGCTGCTTGCTCTCCTTGTCCTGCTGCTTGTAGATGAACTCGTACAGCGTGGCCTCCTTGCCCCTCGCGACCACGTACTTGTAGGGCGCGGGCCGGTCCAGCAGCCGCTTGGGCAGCACGGCGCTGCCTTCCACGAGGACCCCGTGCGGGTCCAGGATTCTGAGAACAGAGGGGACACCGCCTGGTCATCGGGAAAGCCTCCAGAGTCTTCGTTCTTCTGACACTCGGTGTGGAGCGCAGGCGAGAGCGACGCCTGGACGCCGATGGGACTGCCGGGAGGCAGCAGGGCCTGGGGACGCAGGGCAAGCGCGTCGAGGGGAAGAGCTGCTCGAAACGAATGCCACCAACTTCGCTAACATGCGCTTCGCAGATGGACACTCACTTGGTGGCGTGCAGCTCGCACACGTTGAGTCTCCACCCTGGCATCCCCAGCTCTTCTCCGCCCCGGATGAACAGCCGGTCCTGGTCGGGGTTGAAGTTGAAGTCCTTGGAGAGGATGGCGTGGAAGAACACCGTGACGCCCTCGCCGGGGCTCAGAGGGCTGCAGGGGAGCCGCCAGGAAGCACGTTACACCGACTGTCTATCCAGCCACATACATGCAAAGCACGCATGCACACATGTGCACAATACATGCACGCACAAACACGCACATGTGCATGCATACTCATATGTGCACACCCATGCACACATGTAACTGTATTTCTTCTCCTGCATGAACACACACCCAGCAAAACTCAAGTGCATCGACACTTGAGACCTACCGCCCGCAGGTGGGTCCTCTCGCCGCCCCTCTAGGGGGTGGGCGGTGGGTGCAGGACAAGGGACAATCTGCCCGGGAAGTGCTGTGGGGGGAGGGGGGCGCTGGCTAGCGCTCGGACAGCGCGGCCTCCTTCCTGAGCCCAGGCCCGCACTGCCTCTGGGCCCCTGGGACTCCCCGTCTTCCCCGGAGCCTGGGGACGCCTGCGGGGCGGGTGAGCACGGGGCCTGCCTCCAGGGAGCGGGCAC
>NW_006282523.1:290754-291685 GCF_000327345.1 Myotis davidii | reverse complement strand
TTCTCGGCACCTCCTGCGTGTCGGCTTTCAGCTCCTTCTGGGCCCCCTCACCCTTCGGGGCGGCCACGTCGCCCCTGTGGCCCCGGTCGGGCTTCTTCACGTCTCCCGGCTTGGCTTTCTCGCCAGAAACGGCAGCCTTGCCTTTGGGTTCAGCTTCCTGGGACAAGGAACCAGCCCCCACCTGAACACCAGCCTCCAAGGTTGCCCGCGTGGGTCTGGGCGCCCCCACCACGGCCTCTCCCCGCATCGCTTGGGGGCTCCGGCTTCCTGCTGGACCCTCGGGCCCTGCCCCTGCCATTCCCTCTGCTGGGGTCACGGCCCCCATCTCCCCGGGGCCTGCCTCTCGCCCCACCCAGGCGATCACAGAAACCCCTCGTGGGCGAGGCGAGGCCTTCCCGGCCATGGCCCCTGGGCGCCACCCGCTGCCCTCAGCCCTCGCCCCTTCCCCGCCGTCTCTCTCCTCTAGAGAGAGGGCTCCGAGGCCTGGCGGGCACTCCGCTCCAGCGGCACCTACGGTGAGTAACCGAACGAAAGAGGAGCGGTGGCAGGACCAGCCAAAGGAGCGGCTGTGGGACAGACCGCCGGCCGCGCCTCCCACGGAACAAGCCCCTCACCTGGCCGTGCTCAGGGGCGGCAGGGGCGCTGGCAGGGGCGCCAGGCGGCTTCGCTTTCTGCTTCGCTTTCTGCGTCTCACTCTGGACCTCAGTCCCCTCCGCTGGCTCCGCCAGCTCGGCCGCCGCATCAGTCGCCTGGAAGAAATAAAGACCAAACATCAGGGCCAAGAGGGCCACACGGACAGGGAGACGGACTCCACGGCGTGAGGGTCAGCATCGCCTCCAGCTGGGTGACAGCGGGGCCGGGGGCGGGTGACAACGAGGCCAGGGGCTTGGTGATGGGGGCTGGGTGACGGGGTTGGGGGCTCAGGGCCAGA
>NW_006282523.1:287679-290520 GCF_000327345.1 Myotis davidii | reverse complement strand
CCAGGAGCGAGCCCCAGAAGAGGATGCCCCGCCCAGACCAAGAGGCGACCTTGGAACCACACTGTGCAGCCAGGCCCCCCTGGTCCTCGTCTCCCCACAACTCACCCCGGAAGTGGGGGGCGCAGCCTGCTGCCCCATGGTGGGCGGCTCATTCCTGGGCTCCGAGGGGTCCCCCTGCGGCGTGGGTGGCGGGAGCTCCTGGGCAGCGCCCTCCTTCCCACTGGCGGAGGCGGGGGGCCCAGCCCTCTCCTGGTCCTTCCCTCCTGGGAGGGCACCTCCTGGGGTCTGGTCCTGGGGTGCTGCGCTGCCTGGAGACCCTCCTGCCGAGGCTGCCCCTGCAGCCCCAGCGGCCTGGCCCTGCGGACGCCCTCCACCTGGCGGTTGGCTGGGGGACCCGCCCTGCTGAGTGGGGCTCTGGGGCGGGGCTGCATCCTGGACCCCAGGGTCCGCCAGCGATTGGAGGCTACCAGGCGTGGAGAGGGAGGCGGACAGGGACTCCAGCCCTTTAGAAATGGACGCCTTTTTGTTCTTTTTCTTCTGCTTCTTCCTTTTGCTCTAGACAGAAAGAGAGACGCTGGTTTCACTTCCCAGGTGCACTCCACACTCACCACCTTCCCTCCAAGTCCTCTCAGGTGCTCACGAACATCAAGCGTAGCTCGACCAGCACCTGACACCCGAGCGAACTGCCATCTCTTTTTTAAAACCCAGAACTTAAATATGCACACACATCTGTATCCATTTCAGAGAGGAAAGGAGAGCAAGAGAGAGAGAAACATCAGTGGTGAGAGAATCATGGATGGGCTGCCTCCTGCACGCCCCATACTAGGGATCGAGCCCACAACCCAGGCATGTGCCCTGACCGGGAATGGAACTGTCATAGGACGGTGCTTAACCACTGAGCCGTGCCAGCCGGGGACCTGCCATCTCTTTATCTTGGGAAGAATGACGCTGAGACACAAGAGGACGGGGGTGGTGGACAGAGTGGGGGACAGTGGACCCAAGCGCAGCCGACCTCATGGGGCCTCCTTCAGGGGGGCAGCCCCACCAGGCCGGCGCGGGGCCGTCAGCGAGCAGGTCCGTGCTGCTGGACTCACTCTCGTGTGGAGCGTATGCTGTGCAGGAAATCGAAACGGAGAAGAGGCTGGGGCTGGTGAGCAGGCAGAGTGGCCCCCGCCGGCCCGGACACACGGCGCCCCCAGGAGCCCCTGCGCGGGGCAAAGAGTCCCCAGCTAGGGAAGCAGGTGTGACAGGACCCTGTGGGGACGAGGCTCCGAGCTAAGGGCTGAGTAGTCCCTTCAGGACCAGTGACCCGTGGCCCCGAAGGCCAGTCGCCTGGGTTAGGGGGATGGGAGAACATGGGGTGCGTCTGTGCATGGGGTGGGGTGGCCTTGCTCTGGGTCAGCTCCTGGAATCGCCCAAGAACGCTGAGCAGGCCTCCTGCACGTCTGTCTGTCTGTCTACAATCACGAGCACGACACACGGCCGCCCCAGGGCAACCCTGAGGGCGGTTTCCAGGCTCCCCAGCTGCCACCTGCTTCATGTCACCGCACACACATACACGCACACTCGCACGTGCACACGCACTCGCACGCACACACACTCACAAACACGACATGCCCGTTTGCTTGTCTCCTGTCCCCTCTAGAATGGAAGTCCGTGGCTCTGCTCGCTGCCGTGTCCAGACCCAGGACAATCCCCGGCACACAGGCGCCCAGCAAGTCTGCGCATGAGGCCACCGCGTCTGCAGCAGCTCTGCCTCCGGGAAGGCCCCGCGCTTCCTCCCCCAGGGGCCGGGCCGCACCCTCAGCCCGCGGTCTGAGCTCAGGTCCTGCAGGGCGACCTGCTCTCTCTTGTTCCCACTGTACGTGCTTTCTGGGAGCTGCCGCAGGCCCTTCCAGAACCAGGTCGGACGTGCGGCTCTCAGCACACAGCGTGGGGGGAGGGGCACACACCCAGGGGGCCTGGCACGCAATGTGCGCAGGGCTTGGGGCGGAGACCTAAACCTTCCCTTGACAAAAATCCAGTTTCACCATGGTGTCTATGTGTACGTCTTGTGTGTACATGTTCCTCATGATGTATACACATATGTATGTTTTCTAATGAGCGTGGTCTTCCACTGGACCATTCTGACTCTGGTGACTTCCCACAGGAGCCAGAAATGCACACAGTAGGAGCGCACGCCCAGACAGTGGCCACAAGCGGGGTCATGGGGGAGCTGGGGTGGCCGGGAGACCCGCCAGCTGAGCGGTGTTCGTGCCGAAGGGAAGGGTGGGCATCAGTCTCACTTTGTCGCCCGCGTCTGTTACAAACGCCCTTCGTGTGGGCTTGACGTGCAATAACAGCTTCCTTTTCAGTGAGGAGATTTTTGATGGAAGAGACAAGAGGGAGCCTTTAGGGGCTGGAATGTTCTCTAGATGGAGGGGGGGTTACAAGGCTGAACACAGCTGTACACGGCTGCACATGGCTGTACACATGGCACATGGCTACACACAGTTGTGCATGCTGTACACAGCTGCACAGGGCTGCACGGGTCTGTTCATGGCTGCACACAGCTGGATGCAGCCACACAGGTCTATACACGGCTGCACATGGCTGCATAGGGCTGCATACACCTATCCATGTATACACACCACACACACTCTCACACAAACACACACATCCCAACGCAACCCCCACACTCACACACAGCACGTACATCCACCACACATGCACACCTCTACTCACATATGCACCCCCCACACACACACTCACACACACGGACCCCAAGCGCCTCCTCCGCGGGTCCGCCCCAGCCACCAGGAGCATCCACCGAGGGCCAGAGAGGGCACCTGCCCTGGGCCG
>NW_006282523.1:285492-287471 GCF_000327345.1 Myotis davidii | reverse complement strand
GGGCTGCGGGGGGCAGCTCCAGGGCAGTGCCGTGGGGACTCGGGCACCAGGGCCGGCAGCTGGGGAACCAGGGCAGGAAGTGGCGGTGGCAGAACCGGGACGCCCGGGGCCGGCACTCACTTTTTGGCTTTTCCAAGACTGCTGGTCACCGGAGTCCAGCGATGAGGAGGGGCCACCGTCCTCCCTCAGCTCCTGTCCGCTCTCCTTCTCCCCCTCGGGCACCGACGTCACCTGGGGGCCACTGCCTGGGGGCCACCTTCCTCCTTCAGCTCCTGTCCACTCTCCATCTCCCCCTCGGGGACCGACGTCGCCTGGGGGCCACCTTCCTCCTTCAGCTCCTGTCCGCTCTCCATCTCCCCCTCGGGGACCGACGTCGCCTGGGGGCCACCTTCCTCCTTTAGCTCCTGTGGGCTTTCCATCTCCCCCTCGGGCACCGACGTCGCCTTCGGGTCGTTCTCAGAGCCTACAAGGCAGGGAAGGGAAGAGCCCATCACCCTCTGGAATATTCGTTTGAGCTGGTCTTTTTTTTTTTTTAATCCTCACCCAAGGATATTTTTCCACTGATTTTGGAGAGAGTGGAAGAGAGAGGGAAAGACGGAGGGAGACACATCGATGGGTTGCCTCCTGCACATGCCCGACCAGGGCCTGGGCCAGAGGGGTTGTGGGGGAGGGAGTGGGAGGAGCCTGCAACCAAGGTACATGCCCCTGGCTGGAATTGAACCCGGAACCCTTCGGTCCGTAGGCCAACGCTCTGTTCACGGAGCCATGCCGGTCGGCGGCCCGGGCGCCCTGAAGACGAGGGAAGGTGCCCCTCTGGGGGGACAGTGACGTGCGGGGAACCTGCATTGGTAAGGGGCCCGCACGGCCCAGGATGAGGAGGGGACCCCATCCCTGGGAGCAATTACCAGAGCTGCAGGCCCGCGCCAGTCGGCATGACGGCCACCTGCAGGCCTTCCCGGTCGCCGACCCCACCCCGCACCCGTCTTCCGCTGGGGACGGAGCTTGCAGGGCGGCCTGCGCCGGGCCCACGGGAGGAGGGTCCCTGCTCTCCATGGGGGTTTGCTTCGCTAACCTGACTTCTACGGCTTTACTTATGGGACCAGCCAGGGAACCTGGGCGGGAGGAAACACCTCCGTCCCTACAGCCGCTGCCCGCAGGCCCGATGTTAGGGGAACGCACGTGGCGTCCCAGGACAGCCTGACCACCCCCCCTCCCCGCAGCAGCCGGCTCAGGCCCAGCGCCCCCCACCCACTGCGCTCCTGGACACAGCAGCTGGCTCAGGCCCCAGTGTCCCCCCTCCCCGCCCTTGCGGCATTCTCAAGAAAATGTAGAAAATGCAGAAAGAAAAAACAACACAGCCGGTGTGGTTCAGTGGTTGAGTATCGACCAGGCACCAAGAGGTTGCCTGTTGGATTCCCAGTCAGGGTACAGGCCTGATTGTGGGCTTGATCCCCAGCAGGGGGCGTGCAGGAGTCAACGAATTGATGTTTCTCTCAAATCAATAACAAAATGTATTTTAAAAAAGAACGAAACGGGCCCTGACTGGTGTGGCTCAGTGGGTAGAGCGTCGGCCTGTGGACTGAAGGGTCCCGGGTTCGATTCCGGTCAAGGGCATGTACCTTGGTTGCGGGCACATCCCCAGTGGGAGGTGTGCAGGAGGCAGCTGATGTTTCTCTCTCATCGATGTTTCTAACTCTCTGTCCCTCTCCCTTCCTCTATGTACAAAATATCAATAAAATATATTTTAAAGAAATAAAATAAAATAAAATAAAAAAGAACGAAACGTATTGTCCAGAGCTTCACCGTCCCCCAAAACCTTCCAGCACCAGAGGTCCCCCTGGAAGTCCCACCTGAGTCCCCGGGGCAACTGGCAGTGGGGACTTGGGGTGGGGAGGGGCCCCCTAACTCCCTGCCCCTCAAATGCTGACTTGACTGGCATTCGAAGCCTTCCATTGAGGGCAGCCCAACATCACGCCTGG
>NW_006282523.1:283338-285274 GCF_000327345.1 Myotis davidii | reverse complement strand
GGCGGCCTGAGACTCTGCCACACATTCCCCTTCCATGTGCCCTCCCCCACCGTCCCCCCCAGACCCCGGGGTCCTAGCAGGTGCCAGCCACCCGTGTGCGCAGGCGGATACCCGCCCCTCCGCGGAGCTCCCTCTTGCTTTCACTTTCTATTCTGTGAACAGCGAGGCAGGGCCAGGGGTGGAAGCCAGGAGCCGGCAGACAGGAAGTCTGTGTGTTCCCGGGTTGTGGCCCTGAGCCCTGGCCCGAGGGATGGGTGCTCAGGGGCCAGCAGAGCCAGGCAGGCCTCTTCCTTCAGGCGCAGGTGTTTGGCCCTACTGTGCGCTCCCACGGACTGACCAGGACCAGCACTCACCACTCCCGACAGCAGGGGAGACCCCCCTTTCACCCTGCAAAAAGGTCAATGATGCTCAGCCGGCACGCTCAGGGGTTGAGCGTTGACCTATGAACCGGGAGGTCAGGGTTCAATTCCTGGTCCGGGCACAGGCCCGGGTTGCAGGCTCGACCCCCAGTGCGGGGCGTGCAGGAGGCAGCCGATCACTGAGTCTCTCTCATCATGGATGTCTCTCCCTCTCCCGTCCTCTCTGACACCAACAAAAACATACAAATGGTTTACAAAACAAAAGGCTTGTGCTCAGAGGGAGAAGAGGGCAGGCAGGGCTCTGCAGGGCGTGGCTGTGCCCTGCGGGCCGGGGCCCTGGGGTGGCCGCTGGCCTGGCCGGGAGGATGGCCGCTGGAGGGAGCAGGGTCTCACCCCAAGGATGTCTCTGCCCCAGCATTACTTTAGGCCGATTACCTCCAGAAACAAAGACCCAGGGCGGCTTTTTCCTCCCCCTGGACCGCCTGCAGGGACTTGGACAGAGGGCCTGGTCCAGGCTGGAGGGGGGGGGGGCAGCAGGGCCTGCACCTCGTCCTGTCCGGGTCCCACCGTCTCTGCAGCCCCAGCAAACACTGTTTGCCTTCCTGTGAACTGTCCTGCATGGCCTGACGGGAATCGAACTGTGACCAGGTTCATAGGTCGACGCTCAACCCCTGAGCCACACGGGCCGGGCAGGATTGGCTTCTATTTCGTTGAGTCTCTGAAGCACCAGAGGCCCCTGCCGTCCCAACAGCCCCATTCTGGTGGACGAGGGCTGGGCAGCCCTGCGGGCAGAAGTCCCACTGGGACCCCAGGCGCTCAGCCACGCCGCGACCGGGCATCTGGACGGCGAGGAATCAAGGAGGGAGCGGACACTCGCCGACCACCTAGGGCCACTGGTCTGTGACCCTCAGAGCTTCTCCCCAGGGGTCAGCCCCAGAAGCAAATCAATAGAACAAAATGCACAACATGAAGCGCCGCCCCCCACACCCCCCCTCCCCCGGCCCTCGAGCCCCAGCAGTGTCTGCTACCTGCGCACCCGACACCAACGCCCCGCCCCCCACAGGGCACATCCTTGGAGGTCACTGGGCGAGAGCAGGGAGGCCTGGGACTGCGGCGTCTGTCCACTATGCACACACACACATGCACATGCACATGGGTGCACACACATGCTTACCCCACATGTGCACATTCACACAGGTGCACACATATGCACACACAGCGGCGTGCTTACAAAATACACGGGCCCCACGGACCTTCTTTGAGGCCCACAGCAGTTGTCTATTGAGCACCTACTGTGCGCCAGGCACCGCCAGGGACCTGGGCTACAGCAGCGGCCAATCAAGCAAGTCTCCCCTGAAGCCACAGGACAGACAGAGGAGACAGAGGAAGCGCGGGCCCCAGTGGGGGGGGCGCTTGGGGAGGAGACAGCGGAGCAAAGGCCGGAGGGAGGGAGGTGTGTCCAGGCATAGGAACAGCCAGGGTCCTGGGGTCAGAGCCAGCATGTGTCCCAGGAAGGCCAGGAGGCCATCGGGCCGGGGAGGGGCTGCAGGGGAGGAGGTCAGAGGGCACCGGAGGGG
>NW_006282523.1:282371-282583 GCF_000327345.1 Myotis davidii | reverse complement strand
CAGCCCAAGGGGAGGAGGCATCAGGATGCGGAGTGGAGTCAGCGGGTGAGACCCACCTGCCGCGCTCTGACACCCTGAGGCGCCGCCGGCCACCCTCGCCAGGCGACCCCTCGCCCAGCCCTGTGCCTGGGCTCCCACGGCCATGCAGCTCCTCCCCACACCCCATCCCTGAGCTCAGCCACACTTCCACTCCCCAGGGGGCAGGAGCCTCA
>NW_006282523.1:281768-282092 GCF_000327345.1 Myotis davidii | reverse complement strand
GGCCCCCCCACCCGCACCCCCAGCCACACCGGGAGCGGGGGGCAGCCTGCGCCCACACTCGCAGCAGAACTTGGGCGCATCCTCTTTGGAGACATGGCCGCAGGAAGGACACTCCATGCCGCCGGTGCCCGCGGAGCTGGAAGCGCGAGTCGAGGAAGCGCTGCCTTTATTCCCAGCCGCCGGTCACGTGACCACTGTCCGCTTCAGTTTCATTTTCTGGAAAGTGAAATTGCAAACAGCTCAGAAGGTCCCAGCTTTGTGGAAACCCAGCTGAGCCCCTCCCCTGCAGCTCACAGCCTGGCCTCCCACCGTCCTCCCCTCCGG
>NW_006282523.1:280520-280902 GCF_000327345.1 Myotis davidii | reverse complement strand
CCCCACCACAGCCTGGAAGCCACCCCCACCATGCCTTGGGCACTCTCTCTCTCAAAGACCTTCCATGGCTCCCACAGTCCAGGCCTCTCCATTCCCCAAGCTGTCCTCCCCATGCTCTTCCTCCCCACAGACCAGAAGCGCCAGCGACTCCGCAACCCGTGGTGTCACCTGCACCAGGGCCAGGATGGGGTGGGGGTGGAGGGGGGGGGGGGTCTTCTCTGCTCAACCAGGTCTTCTCTACTCAACCAGCTGCCAGGCCTTCCTTCCCCTTTATTTCTAACCACTGAACTGTGCCGAGCTCAAAGCCCCCCCCACACCCGGAAAACCAGGGCTGAGTGGGTAGGAGACGAGTGGGTGGGGCTGGAGTGGGTGCAGACCCTAC
>NW_006282523.1:269757-270186 GCF_000327345.1 Myotis davidii | reverse complement strand
CCGCTTGGCTCTCAAGGCCACCACCAAGCAGGTGCCCCCGGGCCCTGAGCCCTGCCAGGCAGCCGTCCTGTTGGGAGAAGCCTCGCTCTGGGCGGCTGGGGCTGTGGGCAGGGAAGCCATTCTTGTAAAGTTACTGTTTCCCAAACAATTCTTTTCTGTCACTGCAACTGGCAAAAGGGCAGGATTCTGGGGGAGGCGCCGCCCCGGGTCTGGCCGCCCAGTCCACCGTCAGCCCCAGAGGCCCCTCTCAGGTTCTGACTTGAGCTTCTGGCCCAGGGTCGCCTCACCGCCCCGGGGCTGGCCTCCCTCCGGGAGTGCTGTGAGGCCCTGGAATGCGCGATGCCGGAGGGCAGGGCGGGGCGGGGCCCAGGCTGCAAAACCGAAACCTGCGCCCTGGGAAGAGGCGGCTGGAGGAGAGCGGACAGAGGG
>NW_006282523.1:265712-269507 GCF_000327345.1 Myotis davidii | reverse complement strand
AGGGAGGGGAGCACTGACTCCAGCCAGTCTGCACCCTGGTCTCCCCCAGCCACGTCCGCCCCCTGACCTGATACGGGGCCCTTGGTAGCCGAAGTGGGGGATGCACGCAGGTCCCCAGCCCAGCGCCCAGCGCCCTGCACAGTATCCACGCCCCTGCAGAGCCCGTGGCAGCGGGAGACGGGCGGCCACCAGGTGGGTCCCTGAGACAAGCTTCAGGCCACTTGGTGCACAGGGGAGGTCACGGCCCCATCCTATGGCTGCCGGGGGCCCAGTGAGTGACCACAACTGGCAGTGGACGCCCGCTGCCCCGCGCAGGCCCCTGGTCACTGATAACCAAGAGGCCGCGGGGTCTGGTCTCACCCCACCCTGCTCTGTGCCTGCTTCTTCGCCTGTGAGCTCCTGGCCCCGCCCCCCAGGGCTGCTCAATAACAACAACGACAACAACAGCAACACCACAGCCAGGGCTGGTGCTCAGGCCCGCAGCCAAGTGTGCGATACTCTCCCTCCCTCCTCACCGTCCTCTCCCCCAACCAGAGCAGCCCGAGGCGCTCCTAGGGAGCATGCCAATTAAAGTGACTATTACTGCCCGCCCGCCCGGCTGGTGTGACTCAGGGGTTGAGCATCCACCTATGAAGCAGAAGGTCAGGGTTCAATTGCAGGACTGCGCGCAGGCAGCGTTTCGGGCCCCGAGCAGAGGTCGCGGGGCATGTTCTTGCATTCACGCAGCCTCCGTGGACGTGGACTCTGGTGTACAACCAGTCACCCCCATCTAGCTCACCCGAGATCCAGGCAGGATCCAGGCAACGTCCACGGCTGTGGTCTTTGACCTGGTGGTGACTTCCTGGGGGCCCCAGCAGAGCTTGCCAGAAAGAAAGGGTGAGGGTGTGGGGGGCAGCCTGGCCCTGGTCACCAAGCTCTGTCCTTGGAGGGAGCGGACCTAATTGGGCCGGCCTTCCGGTCCTAGCGGGAGAGGCTCTGTGAGGACTCAGTGCTCAGCCACACTCCACGGTGGGGCCCAGCAGGCCAAGGGAAAGCCCGGCCCTGCACCGCGCTGCCACTGCCACCGTCAGATGGTGGGGGCACCAGTGGACCTCATCCGTGTCCAGGGGCACGAGGGCCGCAGCCTGGACCCTGTCCGGCTGGTGGCCCCTCTGCTGAGTGTCTGGAGGGCGGTGGAGGCTTCTGGACCTGCCCTGGAGCCGCAGAACCAGCTCAAACTGGTCCTGTCCTGCTTCCAACGAGATCCGGAACCCGTTTCCCCTACTTACAGGGGACCCGTGGAACCCACTTACACGGGACATGTGTGAGCCCTTAACTGCTTCCCCCACGGAACCACAAGAAGCCATGGGAACCTCAGGCCACAACCCGGGGCGGGGCGAGGGGGGGGCGCTGTCCAGGGAGACCTGGTGCGGAAGCCCCTTAAGATCCTGCCAGAACCCTGGATGGAGAGCGATTTGAGCCCCGCCCAGTCTCCTTGCGCTGAACTCACAATAAAAGCTCTTTCTTCTCCCCAAAGCCGGGCCATAGTATCGGTTCCTATGCCGGGTGACCCCGTGTGGGCCTCAGGCTCTGGGCCGTCCCCAGTCACAGGTCCCTCCACAACAGCTGCCGCTATCTCTTAGTGCCAAGGACACGCCAGGCCACTCGTCCCCCTCTGCTCCCTCTAATCTGTGTGACGAGAAGGGTCAGGGACAAGGGATACTGGGCACCAGAGCCGTCTGCACGGGAGGCGGCTCACTGCTGCCCCGGAGCACAGCGGTCCTCGGGTGACTCCGCAGCGGGAATTACCAACCCGCCCACCATGCTGCCCGGGCAACAGTGCGGGTAGGAGCCCAGGAGGGAAATCACGCCCGTGCAGAGTCCCAGCAGCCACAGAAACCACGGCTTCCCTGTTCACCACCACGGCAAACACCTCCCCGCAGGGACTGCAGGGGCCAGCTCACAGAGCACCGTGGGGACCCCACGCGCCCCAGCTGCGCTCACCCACACAGACCGGGGATGGCTTCCTGAAGCTTTCAATGTAAGCATTTGACTCTTACAGAAACATGAAGGTTATTTTTTTTAATTAAAAAACAAACCAGCAAACGTGCCCGGGCTGGTTTGGCTCCGTGGATAGTGTCGGCCCGCGGACAGAAGGGTCCCGGTTAGACTCCAATTAAAGGAACGCAGCTCGGTTGCAGGCTCATCCCCGGCCTTGGTCGGGGTGCGTGTGGAAGGCAACCAGCCGATGTTTCTCTGTCTCTCCCCTTCCCTTTCACTTGCTCTAAAAATCAATGGAAAAATACCTTCACATGAGGATTAACAACTACAGTGAAAATACACTGTGCAGCCGCACCGCCCTTCAGCAGACAGGAGGCCATTGGCACACCTTGTTCCTCCCAGAACGGCAGGGGGCCGGGGCTGAAGGGGGGCGGGGAACAGCACCCCCAGGAGATGTGCCCCACCCGCCCCCCAAGCCAGGAAGGGGCTGTGCTGTGGGGACCCTTCCTGGCCCAGGCTGACACCCTGGGGTCTGTCTTTCTAGAAGTCTCTCTCCAAACCACTCTCCAAACAAGGGCTCTGCCCCAGGTCGGTAAGAGGTCAAGCTTCCATCGTCCCGGGGGGAACCAGTGGGGCCATGTCCTTCCTCCAGGTCCGCTCCGGCTTCCTCAGACCCTCCGGCCAGCGCAGCGTCCGGCCTCGCAGGAGAACCTTCGGCCGCCCTGCCCTCGGGCGCTCCGGCCTTCAGCAGGGCAGCGAGGGCTTCGGGACAGAGTCTTCGCTGAAGCTGTGGGGCTGGGAGCCCGGCTCCTGACTCAGGTATTTCTCTGCAGAAAATTCAACATGTTTTTGCCCGGCCAGCATGGCTCAGTGGTTGAGCGTCGACCTATGAACCAGGAGGTCCATTCCCGATCAGGGCACATGCCCGGGTTGAGGGCTCGATGCCCAATCGGGGACATGCACGAGGCAGCTGATCCATAACTCTCTCTCATTAATGTTTCTCTCTCCCTCTCCCTTCCTCTTAAATATATTTTTTAAAATATATTTTAAAAAACAAACAAACACAACATTTTTAAGTGCTAAACAAGCACCAGTGAGACAGGGTCAGCTCACAGAATGGGGTTAAAAGCCTCACTCATCTCAGGGTCCCTGGGCGGCACCTACGCCCTCGTCACTGCATCCCTCTCCGCACCACAGTGGCCCTGATTGGTGGCTGTGCCTGCCTGTCATCCCCGCTCCCTCCCCCGCACCCTCCTCCCATGCAAGGGCATCAGTGTTGCTCCTTCCAGCAACAACAGAGACGTCTCCGTGCCACACGGAGCCGAGAAACCAGACACGGCCAGGGTCTAGGACCGTCCATGGCGCTCGAGATGAAAGGACGGGCTCCCCTCGCGGGCCCGAGAGGGCAGGGCTGCTCAAGAGTGACAGCCTTTTCTACGTCCCCCTGGGGCGCCCTGCAGGGCCCGTCAGAACCCGGGCTGAAGTCGAAGACCTCTGCGACTCACTGTGTGCAAACTGGGCCTCAACCTAAGACACGCCCCGAAAAATAGAACCCCCGCCCCAGAGAGCCCATCCTCGCTCCTCACAACCGAACGCAGCGTCCGAGCCCAGAGTCCACGGTGACCTCGCCGGCACCTCCCTGCCTCCTCCAGGCTGGGGAAGTGCTGGACATTCAGGTCAGCGGACAGCAGGACGTGGAGCACGGGCTCCTGCGGGACAGAGAGAGGTCAGCGCCGGGCGGGGACGCACGCTGTGGCCACGGGGCAGCCCGCCCGGCGCCCACAGGAGAGCCCGGGCTCTCTCCCCCCCCACGTG
>NW_006282523.1:262385-265357 GCF_000327345.1 Myotis davidii | reverse complement strand
CCCTCAGGGAAACGGAGTACTGACCAGGCCCCCGGGGACGGGGACGGGATGGTGTTCAGAGAGATTTTTAGGCCTGGCTGGCATGGCTCACTGGTTGAGCATTGACCTATGAACCGGGAGGTCATGGTTCAATTCCAGGTCAGGGCACATGCCCTGGTTGTGGGCTCAACTTCCAGTAGGGGGCGTGCAGGAGACAGCCGATCAGTGATTCTCATCATTGATGTTTCTCTCTCTCTTCCTCTTCTTTCCTCTCTGACATCATCTTATACAATAAAAGCGCAGTATACAAATTGTCCCCTTGACCGGGAGTTCGACCAGGGGGCGGGGCCGGCCGAGGGAAGAAAGGGAGTATCCGGCTTGCAGCTGGCAGCCGGCAGCTGGCAGCCACTAGGGACCCTACCAGTGCACGAATTTCATGCACTGGGCCTCCAGTAAAATTGCATTTTAAGAAAAGAGAAGTTTTGGTTTTTTTTTAAGAGAAGTATTTTTAAATAAGTACAAAGGACACAGACGAGTGTCTTGCAAACATGACACAGAACCTAACGGTCAGGAGCAAAGCCCTGAGGCCAGATGCCGAGTGGGATGCGTGGCTGCCATCCTCGCTGTGTGGCCTTCGGCAAGTTTCTCAGCCTCTCTGGGCCTTGACACCCTCGTCCCGGCAGGAGGATGGTGATAACACCGGCTGTTTGGGACGCCCACCTGCAGGCCGACGAGGGCAAGGGTGAGGCCCTGCCGCCGGAAGTCCTCCAGCAGCTCCCGGAGCCCCAGCACCACCGTGTAGTCAAGGCTGCAGACGTGGCTGCACTCCAGGACCGCGCAGCGCGGTGGGGACGCTGCGGGGACAGGCGCGGGCAGTCACACCGCGAGGAGGAGGCATGGGCACGGCGAGGCTATGGACAGCTCCGGCCCGGCAGGAGGAGTCCGGGGCCGCGACAACAGCACTTTCCCTTCCCCCGAAACACCAAGTCCGAGAGGGAGCAGGTGCTCCAGACAATGCTGGGGAAATGCCTCCCTCACTGGGCGCTGGGAGTGAGGGGTCAGGCCCGGGGGATGCCACTGGGATGCCCAGACCTCCTCCCTGACCGAGGGCAGGGCCTGGGGCCCCGGGAGCAGGCTGGGTGCGGAGGGCACGCGGGGAGCTTGAACGTCACACGCAGCCATCCCTGCCAGCCCACGTACCTCCCAGGGCCCGGCTCGTCACGGCCTCGCGCAGGGCCTCAACAGCGGGGAAGTGCAGGCCGCCAGCAACCCATCTATGGGGATTCCAGTATTTCTACAATGAGAAAATGCCTAGCACGGTGCTTGGCCCACAGTAGGTATTAAAATACTAGTGAGAGCCCTGACCGGTTTGGCTCAGTGGATAGAGCGTTGCCTGTGGACTGAAGGGTCCTGGGTTCAATTCTGGTCAAGGGCATGTACCTTGGTTGTAGGCACTCTCATCATTGTTTCTCTCTGTCTCTCCTCCTCCCTCCTACTCTCTCTAAAAGTCAATGGAAAAATATCCTTGGGTAAGGATTAACAAACAAAAAAAGAGGATAACAAATATTTGAAGGTGCCTGCAGGCCGGGCCTGGCCACGGAGCGCAGCAGGACCAGCAGGGACACCAGCGTGCCCGCCAGGACGCCGTACTGCACCTCCCAGAAGCAGAGCAGGAAGGTCACGCTCAGGGGCAGCAGGTCCAGCCCTGGGGAGAGGGGTGTGCTGAGGCCTCCTCCAGCAGGTGTCAGGTCGGGGGGGACAGGAGGAGGGGAGACGCCCACCCCTGCAGGGGCTGAAGGCACTCTCGGGGCCTGACCCCTGACCCTGGGGTGACACCTCCCAGAACCACGTGAGCCTCCAGCTCCAGCTGGCACTGTGGTCGGGGACAGCAGGGCTGCCGCGACCTCGCATTGACAGATGAGGAGCCACGTACTCCTCACGCGCCACAGCGTGCGGGCGATCCCGGTGTCCAGCAGCGGGGCCACGGCCATGATGATGACGGCCGCCAGCGCGGCCTTGGGGATGTAGTAGAAGAGCGAGGTCAGGTAGCCCAGCGACAGCAGCACCAGAACCCCTGTGGTGGGGAGGGGGGAGACACCACTGACCGGGGCCCTGAGCTCACCCAGGACGCAGGAGGAGCCCGCCCGGGACGCAGCGGGGGGCCAGGCTGACTGCACTGTGGTCCTCCCGCCCCTTCCTCCCATGTCACGGCCTCAGCACACGGGGGTGCAGTGTGTGGGGGCTCACCTGTCACCAGGCCCCCCGCAGGGGTGCACACCCCCGACTGGGCATTCACGGCCGTCCTGAAGGCGACATGGAGACCATCAGTGGCGGCCAGAGCAGGGTGTGTCAGTCCACACAGGCAGCTGGTCTCCGGGGACAGGGGTCCCCCAAGGCTTAGGAGCACCCGGAGCTTTGGGCACAGCGATCAGCCTCCCACTGGCTGCGGTGCCCTCCCCGTGACCCTGCGCAGGCGGCCCCGCCCGCAGAGCGGTGAGGGCTGAGCCCACTAAGCAAGGCCCTTGTCCCAACTGCTGTCCTTCTAAGGAGATGGGTCAGGACAGACACGCCAGGACGGACACAGGGATGACCACGTGGGGGACGCAGCGAGACGGCACCTGCCAGCCATGAGCGTGGCCCCAGAAGAAGCCACGCCACCGGCTCCGGGCCTCCTAAGCGAGGCACCCGGGTCTGGGGCTGGAGCCGCCATGGCTGGCGCTGGTTGGGCGGATCTGCCCAATAACACGCCCGCCCCCGGGTCCCGGGCCCTGGGGAAGGATGGGGGGCGGGGGCTGCTTTCACGGAGAAAAACTGATGGGGCTGTCAGGTGATGGGTCCCACTCAACCCATACACACGTCACATGTGCGGACACACGAGTGCATGTGGGTACATATTTGTGAGCACAAACACCCGTGAGGACGCCAAACCCGCCGTGGGCTCCTGGGGGCTGGCCTGGCGGGAACAGGCTCCTTCCTGGCTCAGCCGCGGGGGC
>NW_006282523.1:259370-261521 GCF_000327345.1 Myotis davidii | reverse complement strand
ACGCACCCTGCGGCGTGCGCCTGTCTATGAAGGCCTTTCCAGGCCGCTGGCCGCCCCCAGGGAAGCTGATCGGGGAGCTGACAGGACCTCAGCCTCGGCCGGGACTCCCAGGGCCTCAGACAAGCAGGGCGGCACTCACCGTCCGAAGCTGCCGGTGACCGGGAAGGAAGAGAAGAAGGAGCCCAGAATGTTGGTCAGGCCTGGGCATGAAGCGGGAGAGGGTTACCGGGAGGGAGAACCAGGCGGAGGTGGCGGACGGAGTGAAGCCAGAAGGAAACAGGAGATGGGGGGTTGGGGGGAGGTCTGGGGATGCCCCATTCCTGACGGGAAGGACGAAGATGCCAAGCTCCCCAGTGGATGCTCGCTTTCCTGCTGTGGGAGTTAACATGCCCTCTTCCCGCAGGACAGAGAGGCCCCCCAGCAGGGGACGGCGAGTTCACAACGGGTCCCCAGCATCCACTGCACATGATAACCCAGTGGACGGAGCCCGCCCGGGCCAGGCACGGGCCTAAGGACCGAGCTCGCTGGCCCACGTCCATCGGCGCACAGCGTCCGCCTCCTCCAGGGACCGTCACAAAGACCACGGTCTCCCCTGCTTCTGAAAAACCCACCACGGGACCCAGGTCCAAGTCCTGCTCCGGGTGGGTCCACTCAGAACCAGGACCTGCTTATGTTCTAAGATCCAGCCAGACATCAGCTGGCCAAGGCCACGGTCACCCCTAGGCTCATTGATGTTTCTCTCTCTCTCCCTCCCTTCCTCTCTGCAATCAATGAAAAATATATACATTAAAAATATATATACATATATGTCTCTTTACTTAAAAGCAGCAACGATCACAGAATTGAAGACTCACGCCGTGGTCTCAAAAGGAACCACCACAGAGGCCGGGGCCACAAAGACAAAAGAAAAGGAAGTGTGACGTCTGGCACAGGCCCCTCCCGGCCAGGCAGCCACGGCCTGGGGGGGCACCGCACCCCAGCAGAGTCAACCTGGCCCCGAGGGGAGGCGCCCTTGGCATGAAACCGGCCGCAGGCCCAGGGTGTGGTCCACAGCGGCTCAGTAAGCTGCAGTCCGATGGGCCAGCTCCCTCCGCGAGCAGCTGAGCCCCGCGGGGACCTAAGAGGGAGTCCAGGCTAACACCGCCAGGACGGGCATCACTACCCCCGGCCCAACTCGACAGGCGGAGATGCGCCCGGCGGGCCTCACCGATGGACAGCAGCTCCTGGTTGGCGTCGATGCGGTAGTTATTCTGAGACGCTGAAGAGAAGGAACGATAAAGCCCGTCACCACACAGAAGACCTCACTGGGAAAATGTTCATGAGATGAAAAACAGGCTACACATTCCCACCTACAGCACTCGGTCTGGAAGCGTAAGCGTAAACATCCATGAACCACACGCGAACGTACACGCACACGCGGTGTGTGTCTGTGGGTTTCAGACGAAAGCGGGCGAGCGAGGCAGGCGGTGTCTTACCGAAGGCCTTGGCCACGGCGATGCTCTCCAGCAGCCCCATCAGCGGCACCACGGCCAGCCCGGCCCCCATGTCCTGAGGGGAGAGGGAGGGCGAGTGACCCGCGGGGCAGGAAAGGGCTCCCCTTTCCCACCAGCCTGTGCGGCTCAGGGGTTGATCATCTAACTATGAACCAAGGTTGCCAGTTCGGTTCCGGTCAGGACCCAGGCCGGGGTTCCGGGCCCATCCCCAGCTGAGGGGGGTGGAGGGGCATGCAGGAGGCAGCTGATGATGATTCTCTCTCATCATTGATGTTTCTCTCTCTCTCCTTCTCCCTTCCTCTCGGAAATCAATAAACATATTTTTTAAAAAATAAAGGGCAGGAAGGGGCCGAGTAGGGAAGAAGGGCAGGTACACACCCGGGACAACACAGGCTTTCAAGGAAAGAAAAAAGGGCTTCCCTTCCCGATGCCGCCGCAGCTCAGGGTCACACCACCATCAGTTTGTAGCGGGTCCGACTCCCATCTTCCTTAATTTTGTGTTTCTGATCATCTTTTTGTTGTTTCGGTTTCGTGTGGTTTTGCGTGGGACGGGGGGCGGGGTATCTTGGAATCCTGCTCTGTGAAGCCAGAGCAGACACCGGCCTCCCACAGGCACAGGAGGCACACGCACTCGGCTACAGGGCTGTGAGCTGGCAGC
>NW_006282523.1:249642-250887 GCF_000327345.1 Myotis davidii | reverse complement strand
GCGCTGGGCTCCAGCAGCCCCATCAGCGGCACCACGGCCAGCCCGGCCCCCATGTCCTGAGGGGAGAGGGAGGGCGAGTGACCCGCGGGGCAGGAAAGGGCTCCCCTTTCCCACCGGCCTGTGCGGCTCAGGGGTTGATCATCTAACTATGAACCAAGGTTGCCAGTTCGGTTCCAGTCAGGACCCAGGCCGGGGTTCCGGGCCCATCCCCAGCTGAGGGGGGTGGAGGGGCATGCAGGAGGCAGCTGATGATGATTCTCTCTCATCATTGATGTTTCTCTCTCTCTCCTTCTCCCTTCCTCTCGGAAATCAATAAACATATTTTTTAAAAAATAAAGGGCAAGAAGGGGCCGAGTAGGGAAGAAGGGCAGGTACACACCCGGGACAACACAGGCTTTCAAGGAAAGAAAAAAGGGCTTCCCTTCCCGATGCCGCCGCAGCTCAGGGTCACACCACCATCAGTTTGTAGCGGGTCCGACTCCCATCTTCCTTAATTTTGTGTTTCTGATCATCTTTTTGTTGTTTCGGTTTCGTGTGGTTTTGCGTGGGACGGGGGGCGGGGTATCTTGGAATCCTGCTCTGTGAAGCCAGAGCAGACACCGGCCTCCCACAGGCACAGGAGGCACACGCACTCGGCTACAGGGCTGTGAGCTGGCACACCCAGGTGCGGACGCAGCACACCCTGCTACCGTGTGCACGAGGCAGAAAAACCAGTGTGAGGCCCTGGGGCTGTACCCGATCTGGAATTCTCCCCTGCCTGTCCCTGCCCCCAGACACCCCTTCCCGAGGACCGGGCAGTCTGGCCGGGCTCAGAGCTCCCTGCCACCAGCGGGTGCCTTCGGGGGACAGACCAGGCCCCGAGGCCCCTGCAGCCCAGGCAGGCGGCCTGGCTCCCTCCCTACCCACCTGGACCATCTGGGTGAAGGAGACCGTCCCGTTGGCTGTGGTCACTGAGAAGTGGGGGGGCCGCACCGCAGGGAGCCCCTGCACCACCTCCCCGGTGAGGACGAAGGGCCGGTGCCCAGCCACGTCGCAGGAGTAGGCCATCAGGGCGGCGCCGGAGACCACCAGGGCATTGCGGGCTGCAGACGGAGGGGGCCTGTGAGACACCTGGCTCCTCTGGAGAAGGAGCAGGAGCCACCCAGCCACGCTCCCTCACGCTCCTCCCTGGGGGAGGGCGCGGGTGGAAAACCCCAATGCAGAGCCGTGCCCTCAGCCGCACTGCACATCAGAACCACCCCCCAC
>NW_006282523.1:246422-249501 GCF_000327345.1 Myotis davidii | reverse complement strand
TCCTGCATTCCCCCCTGGATCAGCAGGGCAGAAAACCAGTGGTCTGAGGACCAGGAGTCAGGGCAGAAGGCCAAAGATCCTGCCACAGTCCCACCCAGCCCAGTCTGCAGTATGGCCCCAGGAGCTCCCCCTCCCCTCAGCTGCATCAGCCGCAGCAGCAGCAGCAGCAGCAGGCAGACCAGCCCCAGCACGGCATCGCCCACCCTGCGGACAGACGCCGTTGGGGAGGGAGTCTCCAGGGTGGCTCCACCCAGCCCCCGCGCCCCAGGCACCCATCCGGGAAGTGGGGCCCAGCTGTGGGACTGGCCTCCACAAGGCCCTCACCGGTCGTGGCTGTCCAGACCAGCCCGAGGCTGAGCCGCACTCCGGGGGGCATGTCGGGGTGCACGGGGGGCGCGTGGGCCCGCATCAGCCGCAGCAGCAGCAGCAGCAGGCAGACCAGCCCCAGCACGGCATCGCCCACCCTGCGGACAGACGCCGTCACCGCCGACTGGCCCACAGGTGACCTCCTGCCGGAAACCTCTCTCGGTGGCTCTTTGTGCTTCCAGGGAGTCAGCCGAGGCCCCATCAGAAGGGAGGAGGACGCCACCGCGCTCCCCACGCCTCCAGGCCTCAGCACCGCTCCCAGCCTCCCTGGCAATCACTTCTTCCCTCTGCTTCCCTGCAGAGGGGTCCCGGCTCCCAGCGGGACTCAGCGAGGAGCACCTCCTGTGTCCCTCTCACCTGCGCCCCTTCTGGGAGGGCCCCTCCACTGGAGGGCCGTGCTCGATCACGGCCCTACCTGCCACCCTGTCGCCCGGGCACTGGGGCGTGCCTTCCCCGTACCCCGTGTCCCCTCCTCCACACTGACCTCCGGCCCTTCTCAGAGGGGCCTGGTCCTTCTCTATCACAGGGTCTCTTCCCACTGCTAACCCCCAAGAGAGGCTGCCGGGAGCCGACTCTGCCCCTGCACATGCCCCTGGCTGACTCAGCAGCTCTGGGCTCCCGGTGATGCCGACAGGGCTGCCCTAGGGAACCGCGTTTGAGCAGCAAGGCCCAGAGTGGAGGAGGGGGGCCAGGAGCAGGGTGTGGGGGGAGCTTCCCTGTGCGGGGGGCAAAGGCAGGCGGGCTACCTGGTCTCCCCGAGGCTGCGAAAGGTGTGGTACAGCTGCAGGAAGAACTGTCTGGGGATGCGCTGCAGTCCCAGCAGGTTCTGGCCAAAGGGGCTCTGGTCAGACGCCCTTCCCCAGTGAGGCCGGAGGCCCCGCCCACCGGGCCCCAGGGACCACCTGCCCATACCCAGCCCCCAAAGACGGACAAAGTGAACCCCAGGAGAGGGCATTCCACAGCCTTTCGGGGCAATGACACGCCCTGCCATTATTTTCATCTCCCAGGCAAACCAATCTGGAGGACCTCCAGGCAAGGAGACCCATTGGTTCCACCTCGCCCATCCGGCAGGCCCTGTTGTAATTGGCTTGCAGCCATGTTGTTCACGGTGCGTCCCGCCCCCCGCCACGCAGACTCCACCACCATTGGCCCAAGGCCGTGTCCATCACCAGAGGCTTACCTTGATCTGCCCGACGCCAATGGTGATGGCAGCGGCAGAGGTGAAACCTTTGATGACGGGGCAGGAGATGAAGTCCAGCAGGAACCCTGGCGGCCAAGGGGGACACTGAGCTGGTCCCGGAGGCCGCGGTGCACGGAGGCTGGGGATGGACATGGGCCGGAGAGGGGGTGTGGTGGGGCTGGGGCTGAGTCTGGTGGGCGCACACCGTTTGGCAGGTTTGGAGAGCAGAAGGCCAGGCTTGGGTCTGAGGCCTTGGGCCCTTCTCCAAGCAGCCTGGCTCCTAAGCAGAATAGGGGAGTGCGGGGGGCTGAGGCGCCCCACCTACCCTCACAGAGACCCTCACAGGGACCCTCACAGGGACCCTCACAGGGACCCTCACAGGGACCCTCACAGGGACCCTCACAGGGACCCTCACAGGGACCCTCACAGGGACCCTCACAGGGACCCTCACAGGGACCCTCACAGGGACCCTCACAGGGACCCTCACAGGGACCCTCACAGGGACCCTCACAGGGACCCTCACAGGGACCCTCACAGGGACCCTCACAGGGACCCTCACAGGGACCCTCACAGGGACCCTCACAGGGACCCTCACAGGGACCCTCACAGGGACCCTCACAGGGACCCTCACAGGGACCCTCACAGGGACCCTCACAGGGACCCTCACAGGGACCCTCACAGGGACCCTCACAGGGACCCTCACAGGGACCCTCACAGGGACCCTCACAGGGACCCTCACAGGGGCCCTCACAGGGAACCCCCACAGGGACCCTCACAGAGACCCTCACAGGGACCCTCACAGGGACCCTCACAGAGACCCTCACAGGGGCCCTCACAGGGGCCCTCACAGGGACCCTCACAGGGATAGCCCCTGAAAGGCCAAGAAGAAAGTGTTGCGATCAGCCCGGCCGACGTGGCTCAGGGTTGAGCGTTGACCCATGAACCAGGAGGTCACGGTTTGATTCCGAGTCAGGGCACATGCCCAGATTGTGGGCTCGATTCACAGTAGGGGGCGTGCAAGAGGCAGCCAATCCATGATGCTCTCATCATTGATGTCTCTCTCTCTCCCTCTCCCTCCCTCCCTGAAATCAATAGAAATATGTATTTTCCAATGTTGAAGGCAGGGCACCCCAGGAGACAGGTGCCTCAGTTAGCTGCCCAGGAAGAGCAGAACCACAGCTCCCCACCCCCACCCCAGGCAGCCCCACGCAGGAAGGCCCGGGGCCTCACCCAGGCACAGGAACCGCATGGCGAGCTGGACGCAGCCGGACAGGAAGGCGAGCAGCACGGCGTAGGCAGGCTCACGGAAGGTGTAGGAGGAGACCAGGAGAGACATGACGGCCGTGGGGCCCAGAGTCACGTCGCGGGAGGTGCCCAGGAAGAAGTATACGAAGCACCCCACGAAGGCAGAGTAGAGGCCGTACTGCCGGGGAGAGAGCAAGGAGCACCCAGGAGGCGCGTCGTGGGGTCACGGGGCCCCTGGTGTCCATGTCTGAGCGCAGGGCCCGGGGCCGCTGTGGCCTCAGCACACAG
>NW_006282523.1:245682-246256 GCF_000327345.1 Myotis davidii | reverse complement strand
CCTCCGCCGGCCCCCAGGCCGCCCAGGACCAGCTGGTGTCGCGCGGCCATGTGAGGGGCCCAAAGGCAGCCACAGGCTCTAACGGCAAACCAAGGCTTCCGGGTCTGGGGGTAACACCAGGCGGGCATTTCTGCTCTGTTTCCGGCGGGTTTGGGGGGATGTGGGGACAGCGGGGCAGACACTCACCTGGGGAGGGAGTCCAGCCACCTCCGCGTAGGCCAGCGCCTGGGGGATGACCGTGAGCGCCACCGAGAGCCCCGCCCCCGCAGGGCGGCAGGGGGGCAGCTGCGGGCCCTCTGGGCCGGGCGGGGGGACCAGGGCATGGCCGGCTCCATCATCTTCCCAGACGCCATGCCTGTGTGGGCGTGGGAGGCACAGTCAGGGCCACAGCGCAGCCAGCAGCCTGTGCAGAGGGGCCTCCGATGGGGCCTCTGGATACTCAGGATACCCACAGGGGCGTCTCACAGGAAGGAGGGGGGGCGGGGGCGACGTCCCTGCCCAGCACCCTCCCATCCCATCCCTTCCGCCCCCCTCCAGTCCCCATCCTGTCCCATACACCATACACCACCACCAC
>NW_006282523.1:245169-245642 GCF_000327345.1 Myotis davidii | reverse complement strand
TCCCTGGTCCCATCCCTCCCTTCCCTGCCCGGTGCTCTCCCCCAATCCCACCTGCCTGCCCTCCAGGCGCCCTCCCCCTGCAGGACGCTTGCAGGAAGAACAGAAAAGTGTTTCTGGATGAGAAGCCTAAAGACACCTGGGGGCGGGGCTTCCTTTTCACTCTCCTCCCCGCCCCCCATCCACTGCGGGGAGCAGAGAGGCTGGCAGGTGGGGCAGGCGGCCCTGAGGCCCAGGTTTCCCCCTCAGGGGTCTGCTGCTCTGGGCTGGGGGGGGTCTCCCATCCTGAGGCTGCACGGCCCCCACCCCACCTGTGGCATTCGCACCCAGAGGGGCCCCAAGAGTTCTGGTTGGTTCAGAAAGAACCAGCGGCCCCTCCTCTCATCCCAAGTGCACAGCCCCCTCCAGAGCCACCCCCAGCGAGACCAGAGGCGACAGGAACCTGGGAAGGGACGCGGCGGGTGGGGAGCAGGGGT
>NW_006282523.1:243127-244883 GCF_000327345.1 Myotis davidii | reverse complement strand
ACCGGGCGCGCCCCCGCCACGTGCTGCTGATCCTGGGTGAGTGGCCTCGCTCCCCCGCAGCCCTCACTGCCGCCGCCCGGCTCCCTCTGCGGCCCTGACACCCGTGGTCCCTCCGTGGAGAGGGAGGCGGGGCAGGCTCGCTCACTGCGGGGTCTGCAGGGATTGCCCCGCATTCAGCCCCCCACTCCTTCGCCGGCTGACCCTGCACCCCTCCCCTGTCCAAAGCCCCGACCTCGTGGTCCACAGAGCCCAGCAGGGAGGCCAGAGCGGGGCGATGCCCACCTCCCCAGAGGCCTGCGTGCCTGGGGCTCCGGTCTCCCAGCGGCTTCTCTGACGCCCAGAGCTGAGGGTCAGCTCTCTCCCACCCACACCCTCTTCCTCAGCCCCTTCCCTCCCAGAATCTCCCAGTCCCCCTGCTCTTAGGAGACTTCCGGTTTGGGACAGCCCGGCTGTCACAGGGTAGCCCTTTCTTCCCCTTTTCTGAGGGCTGGCCCCGGGCCAGGGCGCTCTGATTAACCCTGTGGTCTGTGGCCAGGCTCAGCTCATTGCAACCCGGCCGCCCTCCACTGAGGGCTCCCTCAACAACCCCCCCAGGCACCAGCGGAGCCCTGCCCACGGATCACCTCCTTGTGCCAAGCCCAGTGCTGCCCCACCACACCTGCCTGCTAACGTGCCCCCTTGAGCTCCCTGCCCACCTGAGGTCCCTGCCCACCTGAGCACCCTGCCCACCTGAGCTCCCTTCCCACCTGAGGTCATGCCCACCTGAGGTCATGCCCACATGAGCTCCCTGCTCACCTGAGGTCATGCCCACCTGAGCGCCCTGCCCACCTGAGGTCATGCCCACCTGAGTGCCCTGCCCACCTGAGCGCTCTGCCCACCTGAGTACTGCCTGCTAACATGCTCGCTGGTTTTCACGCTTGGCTGGTAACACTGCCACTCGGGTATCATGCCTGCTGAATCAAATGCCCACTTGGTAATGCCCACCTGGGTGGCTCGCCCACCTGGGCATCACTGGCCAGGCCACTGCCGCAGGACCCAGCTCTTCCCTCCCACACACGGCTGCTCCTGAGCCCCGCTCACCGTGTCCGGTGTCCCCCGCCTCCTAGCGGATGACGGAGGCTTTGAGAGCGGCGCCTACAACAACAGCGCCATCGCCACGCCGCACCTGGACGCCCTGGCCCGGCGCAGCCTGGTCTTCCGCAACGCCTTCACCTCGGTCAGCAGCTGCTCGCCCAGCCGCGCCAGCCTCCTCACTGGCCTGCCCCAGGTGAGGGGCGGGGCAGGAGCAGGGCCTGGTGGAGGGGAGCCCTCCCTGCCCGCTGGGTGTGCTCACCTCCCATGCCCCACTCCCCACATGGCATCCTCTGGTGAGCAGGTGCACGCTGTGGTCCCCTGAGGCGAGGCCGTGAGGAGGCGCCTTCATAGAGGGGCCTGTGGCCTGAGCGGACACTCCGGCGGCCAACAGGCCGCTGTGGGCGGGCCTCTGAGGGGGGAGCCTTTCGCCATCAGCTGGTATCTCCCCGGTCGGAGTGGTTATAGCCACAAGTTTACCCCGTAGAGCAGCCGGGTAGCAGGCCTGCGCTGCCCCTCCCCCCACGGTGTGCGCTCACACAGAGGAGCAGGGCAGTCGGCCAGCAGAGGCTTGGTGCACCTCCTCCCATCTCACATCTCCTGCTGATGCGCCATGGCGGTGGGGAGTGAGAGTGCTGGCCCCCGAAGGCTGAACAGGCCGTGAGGGGCCGGGGTGATGCGCTGT
>NW_006282523.1:241559-242834 GCF_000327345.1 Myotis davidii | reverse complement strand
GGAGCCTGCCGCTGCTGCTCAGCCGCGCCGCCGTGCGCACAGGTGAGGGCTTCCTGCTCGGCTCGTCCTGGGCCACCTCTGCCGGGGCCTCTGGGAGCACGGTCCCCAGGGCTGGGTCTCTGGGCTGGGCCCTGGGCCCGGGCAGCCTGCGTCCAGGCCAGGCCGGGCTGGGCGGAGAAGGGCGCGGAGGGCACTGGAAGGCCGTGGGGACTCTGGACGGCCTCCTGCCCCCAGGCATCATCGGGAAGAAGCACGTGGGGCCGGAGGCGGTGTTCCCCTTCGACTTCGCGCACACGGAGGAGACTGACTCGGTGCTCCAGGTGGGCCGCAACATCACCAGGATTCGGCTGCTGGTCCGGGAGTTCCTGCAGACGGGGGACAGCAGGTGCGGAGGCCTCAGTCCAGACCCCGGGTGGTGGGCATGCGACGCACCCAGAATCTTTCCTTGAGAGGGTTCTCCAGACAGTGGAATGGGGTAGGGGAGAAGGTTCCAGACACTCCAGTGAACCTGGTCAGAGGTCGAGGGCCCTGGGGAAACTGAGGTGGCGAGGCTCGCAGTGACGGGAGCAGGCAAAGCTGAGGGGGCTCCTGCCTGAAGGAGGGGGCTCCCAGGGTCGCACACCGGGCCCTGGCACTGAGGCCCCGCCCTGCGCAGGCCCTTCTTCCTGTATGTCGCCTTCCACGATCCCCACCGCTGCGGGCACTCCCAGCCCCAGTACGGGACCTTCTGCGAGAAGTTCGGCAACGGGGAGAGCGGCATGGGGCGCATCCCAGACTGGACCCCACAGGTCTACGACCCCCAGGATGTGCAGGTAGGGGGCTCTCGGCGAGCTGGCAGCCCGGCCCCAGGTGTGACTTGGCTCGGAAGTGGCCCTGTGACCTGGGTCCAGGTCCCCTCTGCGGGGCCTGCAGAGAGAGGCGTGAGGACACAGGTGACACATCCAGCACCGTGGACTTGGGGGCTGATCCATTCCCAGGAGGATTCAGGCCCCTGATTCAGGGCTGGACAGGTCCCGGCCTCGGTGCTGATGTGGCCTCTCCACGCCCTTGCCTCAGGTGCCTTACTTCGTCCCTGACACCCCAGCAGCCCGGGCTGACCTGGCCGCTCAGTACACCACCATCGGCCGCATGGACCAAGGTGGGTCAGGGAGTCCCGGTGTGGGGGTGTCCGTGTGGGCCAGGAGCCTGGGACCTGGGGGGTGTGGAGGGACTCCTGTCTCCGGCCCCTGCCCGACTGTCCCTGTCAGCCCCACAGGGAAGACCTGAGGTTCCAGA
>NW_006282523.1:233604-241214 GCF_000327345.1 Myotis davidii | reverse complement strand
GTCCCCGGAGCACCCGAGCCGCTGGGGCCAGGTCAGCGAGGCCTACGTGAGCCTCCTCGGTACGGCCTGCGCCTCACGGGAAGGGGAGGGCGGCGGGTGCAGGAGTGGGGGCCCCCAGGTCTGGGCTGTCTGCAACCACTCGCTGACGTGGTTCCCCCAGGCGGCTCAGAGGGGAAGTGAGTTGCCCAAGGCCACGCAGCGTGCAAGCGCCCAACTGGGGTTCTAGCCGGGGCCTTAGCACCTTGCGACTTGCTTTCCCGCCGGCCCATTCTGAGCAAAGGGTGTTGCTGTCCAGATACCCACCCACGTTCCTGGCTCAGTAGGTCGGGGCTGGGGCCTGAGAGTGCGTTTCTGGCATTTTCCCGGGTGGGACTGATGCCGCGGCCCCAGGGATCCCGCTTTGAGGGGTCAGGGCAGCAGCACCCTCCGCCCTTTGGCCCCAAAGTACGTGTGGGAACGCTGTGGCCGCAGCTCAGAGCAGGAGCCGATGAGCCAAGTGGGGCTGCCTCACTGGCCCGAAGGGTCTTAGAAGGACCCTGAATGTCAGTCATGCAGAGAGAGCGGGCAGGTGGGCAGCGGGGACAGGTGCCGGCCGGGAGCTCCTCCCTGCTGGCGGCTGAGGTGAGAGGCGGCCACCAGCTTCCCAGGCTCGGCCTCGGCCTTCCCTGGGGGCCTCGTGCCGGCCTGGAGCGTGCTGATGCGCCTCCCTCCCCACAGACCTCACGCCCACCGTGCTGGACTGGTTCTCTATCCCTTAGCCCCGCTACGCCATCTTCGGCTCCAAGACAGTCCGGCTCACTGGCCGGTCTCTCCTGCCGGCGCTGGACGCGGAGCCCGCCTGGTCCACGGTCTTCGGCAGCCAGAGCCACCACGAGGCCACCATGTTCTACCCGATGCGCTCCGTGCAGCGCGGGGCCCTGCGCCTGGTGCACAACCTGCCCTGTGGGTGTCCCCTCCCCCCACCAGCCGGGGCTCAAGTACTCTGTGGGGCACAATGGACGGGAGGTCACACACCCAACCACTGGGGGCCTGAGGGAGCCCCGCGCTGTACCCCGGGGCCCCGCCAGCGCTGGGGGAGCTCTCCCTAGGTGTCCTCTCAGTGAGCCTGACCCTGCGCTTCCCACTCAGAGGCTAACCTGCCGGGAGCGCTGGGAGCTCTACGACCTCCGCCGCGACCCCCACGAGACCCAGAACCTGGCTGCCGACCTGCGCTATGCCCCGGCGCTGGAGCTGCTGCGCACACAGCTGGCCAAGTGGCAGTGGGAGACCCAGGACCCCTGGGTGTGCGCCCCCGACGGGGTCCTGGAGGAGAGGCCCTCGCCCCAGTGCCGGCCCCTGCACAATGAGCTGTGAGCCACACGCGCCTCCTCCAGGCCCTGTCCCCGCGCCCCCGCCAGGGAGGGCGTGGCCAGCCTCGGGCACAGGCACACTCCTGGGCTGCCCGCAGAGGGCGCTCCCTGATGCTGCCTCTTTCCCGTCTGCCTGGAGGGGCACAGAGGCTGTCTCCACCGTGCCATGGGGCATCGCCACCCTGTCTGAGCCGTGTCCCGGCACAGGAATCCCAGGGCGACCTAGGACAGGTCTGGACAAGGGGTTGTTTCCTCGGTTGGGTCCCGGGACCCTCATTCTCTGGAGCCACAGATGTCCATGCCCTTCCTGTGAGAGGAGCCGAGGGGCTGCATGTGCCATGTGGATGGAGACAGGTCCAACCCCACTCTGGGACTGCAGTGTTGGTTTTATCCATCTCTGGTCCTGAAGACACTGGGGCCGCCGGGCCAAGTCCCCGGCCCTGGGCTGGTTTCCGGGGGACGCTCCCGGCCGGCTGAGTGGCAGGTCTGAGCCCGTGGGCATCCATCCTTTTGACGCCCCGGGATGCCGCCCGCAGGCTGGTCCCCTCTGTGGAGGGCACAGGTCTAGCGCAGATGCCGCCCGCATGCTCCATGCCCTGCCCTCCCGGCGGCCGCTTTCTCTCCCAATGGGGGCTCCTGTCGCCCCGCCCTCCCCACCTCCTCCCTCCTGGGGGCGAGGGTGAGCCACAGGCCAGAACATTGTACACGCTTATTTTAGTCTAACATGCAAGTCCATTTCTGAACTTGTTTACAACAGCCTCCCGGGCATTTCAGTCTGTGAGGGGGCGGCTGGGCTGGGTGGGAGCCTGGGGGGCCTCCCCTGGGCCATGCCCGACTGTCTCCCTGGAGGCGGAGTCATGGTGGCCTGAGATGGGGGTGGGGGGAGCACTGGTAGAGGCAGTCCTCAGCCCTGGAGGAGCCCGTCTGGGGGCACAAACCCACCGAAGATACTGTGTCCGTCACTTGGAGACGATACTTGGTGGTAAACAGTCTGAAGGGCAACCACTGAGCATCAGCACCAGCAGCCGAGAGAACAGGGCTGGTGCTAGGCGGTCTCCTCCTCGCCTGGCGGGGGCGCCTGACCTCGGGCCGCCTCGGTGGGTGTGGGAGGAGCCTCTGAGCAAAGTGCAGGGTCGGTCGGATGGGCGCTATCTGGGGACACCTGGGCCTCCGGCTCCGGGGAGGCACCGTGACCCCTGTGGGGCGTCCTCGCGGTGTCGGTTCAGACCAAGCCAAGTCCTGGTGAGGAGACGGTTTACGCAGAAAAGAGCAGACGGTCTGAGTGCCCATCGGTGCCTGCACGTGGCGAGGGTGGTGGTCAGACTCCAGTGAGGGGACCCGAGGGGGTGTGTGCGGTGAGCACCCCAAGCTGAGCCCACAGGACAGGGTGTGAGGTCCACCAGTCGGGAGGACACAGCGTCCGTCAGGGGGGGCTCTGCTCTGTCCACACCACCTTCTTCTGCTCGTCGGAGATGGCGAAGCGGACGCAGCTGAGCAGCGTGTCCAGGTCGCCCCAGCCCTCGGGGGCCAGGCTGCAGCAGGGGTGCGGCGCCCTGTCCAGCTCGCCCTCCTCCTGCCTGCTGGCCGCCAGGAGCTGCTCCTCCGAGGCACCCAGCCGCTGCAGGGCCTTCCTGCGGGGCCAGAGGCGGCTCAGGGGGACAGCGCGCTGCCCCGGCCATGCCTGGAGCTGGCCGGGCTCGGGATCCCAGGGGACCAAACACCCTTGGGTGCAGCGGCCACTTTCACTGGGTCCTGAAGAGACAGGGCCCCAGACCACAGCCAGGTGGGAGCGGCGTCTAGTTTACAGCCTCAGGTGTGAAATTATAAAGGACCCAGGACACCTGGGCTTATCCCCAGCCATGAACAAGCCACGGCCTCCAGGTGGTCCTCACCACCGGGCGGGCCGGTCCCTGTGGCCCAGCAGACGGGGCCTTAGTGCAGGGGTCCTCAAACTACGGCCCGCGGGTCACATGCGGCCCGCCGAAAACATTTATCCAGCCCGCCGGGTGTTTTTGCCGCCGCTGCCTGTCCTGCTTAGCAGCCGACTCGCCCTGGGCCCGCAGTGCGCACGTGTGGAATGTCTGAGGGACAGTGAACTGGCCCCGTTTACAAAGTTTGAGGACCCCTGCCTTAGTGAGTCAGCGTAGGAGCCAAGTGCTCGCTGTCCTCTGGGCTGTTTCCCAGGGGGACAGGGGGCCTCTGTCCCAGAATTGTGGGGGACCCACCCTGTGACACTTCCAGGAATCCCGTCACATGCCCCAGAGGCATGAGGGCCTTGGGGGGGGCGGTGACGGTCAGCCCCAGACACACCTACCTGAGTCTCTTGGCCGCCTTCTCGTTGATGGCGACGTGGAGGACGATGGGGAAGATCTCCATGCTGTGCAGGGCGCGCACGCTGTCCAGCGGGATGTCCAGGAGGGCGTGCGTGTTCTGGGGAAGGAGAGGGAAACTGAGGGGACCGGGCAGGGCTGCGTTGGTACAGGAGCCGGGAGAGTCCACAGCTGTCCGGGCCTGTGGGGTGTTGGCTGCACAGCCGTCAGCAGCTCCCTCCACCCGCAGGGTGTTCTGCCAAGTGGTAGACGTGAGGCCAGAAAAATGAACAAATGGCCAGCAGCGTGGCTCAGGGATTGAGCATCAACCTATGATCCAGGTCACGGTTCGATTCCCAGTCAGGGTACAAGCCCAGGTTGCAGGCTCGATCCCCAGTGGGGGGCGAGCAGGAGGCCGCCGATCCATGATTATCTCTCATCATTGATGCTTCTATCTCTCCCTCTTCCTTCCTTTCTGACCTCAATTTTAAAATAGAAAAGAAAACACCAGTAAAACCCCAAACCCATAGACATAGGACAGGGAGAGGCTGGGAGGGTGACACGGGTCGAGGATCAAGTGTGTGACGATGGATGGAAACTAGATGGTTGGTGAACACGCTAACGTGCACACATGTAGAATTACATGCGGACACCTGAGACTCACATGAAGTTAACCAACGTTACCTCGATTTAAAAGGCAGTCGTTCTAGTGGTACAAGCATCGTCACGCCTGTGATTTTCACCTGGAAGCCTGGAGCTGCAAGCTGGGGCTGAGGGGCCTGTGCACACCCGTCCCCGGAGTCCGCAGCTCCTCCTCCGGGGCTGGGGGCACGGGGGCATGGGTCCGGGGCTGGCCGCCTTGTACCCATGTAACCCTGGGCAGTTCCCAGTGAGCTTTCCCTGTACATGAGCCTTAGAACATGAGCCCTTTCCATTGCCTTTAGGCCAGCGGTTCTCCACCTTCTGGCCCTTTAAACACAGCTCCTCATGGTCTGACCCAACCATAACATTATTTCCGTGGCTACTTCCTAGCTGTCATGTTGCTGCTGTGATGAATGGTCATGTAAACACCTGACATGCAGGGTGGCCTTAGGCGGCCCCGGCTTTAGTCCCTTCACAGATGCTGGTGACCACTCCTGGCCGGGAAACAGCTTCAGGGTCAGACTTCCCAGGCACTGGGACCCGGGTCCCACCTCCTCCTCGCCCCCCTGCCAGTCCCTGCTCCCTGCCCGCCCGCCCGCCCCCCCTACCTTCTCCATGAGGCGCTCCAGGGCTGTGCGGGTCACCCAGCAGTGGCTGCCGGCGGCCTCCCTCTCCCGGGGGGAGGGGGTGCGCACAGCAGGGCCAGGCAGCGCCAGGGGCGGATGGACAGGAGGGAGCAGGAAGACGAATTGAAGGAAGGATGGGTGGGTTGACAGACAGATGGAGATAAACCCCTCCATCGCTTCACAAGCTCCAAACTTACATATCCAACTTCTTCCACCTAGAAACCCCCTAGTGGCTCTCAACAGGGCAAGTGCCCCCAGGGCACGGGCATGTCTGGAGACTTTTTGGCTGTCACCACGGGCAGGGCTGTGCTCCTGGCAACTAGCGCGTGGGGGCCAGGGATGTCACTCAACACCCTACAGTGCAGATGGCCACCCAGAGGCCAGAGCCGGAGGCTGCGGCCCCGCCCTCGGACTCTGCTGCAGCCCCCACCAGGCCCTTCCTCCTGAACAGCTCCTGCCCCCTCCGCCCAGCCTCCTCCCGACCTGCCCATGCCTTCTGCTGGCCTCCGCCGTTGCCACCCAAGCACCCCCAGATCACGGTGGCCCCAGCTGGCAGTGAGCTCTGCGCAGCCGTGGACTAGCGACGGCGTGAATGAAAGCACCACCAAGGCCTCCCGCCGCCTCCTGGGCCCACCCTTCTGCTGCGAGAAGACACAGCCTGTCCCCGGGGCCCAGGACTCTGCTGACGGGCTTTGGGCTGGTGGGTGGCGCCCTCTGGGGTTCCTACCGGTCACACATGAGCCTGACTGCCAGCAGTAACTGCGCTGGATTGAGTTATGCCCCCCAAATTCTCACCCACCCAACGCCAGCACGGACCTTGTTCGGAAACAAGATCTGTGCAGGTGGGAGTGACGATGAGGTCGCACTGGACTAGGGAGGCCCTAACCCGAGGGCTGGGTCCTTACAGGAAGCTCCCGTGGAGACAGACACGGGAGAAGCCACGTGACGAGGAGGCTGAGGGAGGAGGGTGCACACAGCCAAGGAGCCGAGGACCAGGAGCGCCAGGAGCCAGAAGAGAGGGAGGCCCTCCCAAGATCCTCTGCGCCAGGCTGCCACGGAGACCTGGTCCCACCTCTGGCCTCAGCCCGGAGGACAGCCCGGTAGCTGTACGCCCCAGGCGGGCGTGGTGACCTGCTAGGCAGCCCCGGGCCCTCATGGCGCCTTCCGCTGCTCTCCTGGAGCCCATCCAGCGGCAGCCCAGGCCTTGCCCACTCGCACACAGGGGGGGACTCAGGGGGGACCGCACCTGCTGGGCATGTCTTAAACCCTTGCAGCAGGCAGAGCTTCTCATTCAGGATCCTCCCGACCAAGCCGGGCACGAGGAGCACAGGCCGGGGCCGGCTGGGCCTGCGTGGGTGCACCCGCGTGTAGGGCGCCAGGGTGACGCAGCTCTCGGCCCAGAAGCCCCAGGAGGAGGCGTCTGTGGGGGAGAAGAGCCGTGAGTGGTCCCAGGCCCCGCCCGCAGCAGGGCCTGTGCTTTGCACAGCGCAGCCCCCACACCTATGGGACGGCCACGATGGGCGCCGGCTCAAGGGCCGCAAGCCCCACCCTCCCTGGCTCAACAGCCTGGGTGCCAGTGGCCACCGAGCCCTGTGCTTGCCAGGCCCAGCAGGGTAGTGTGGTTGATCCCACCTGCCTCCTCCCACCTGTTGGCCACAGGGAGGATGGAGAAGGCCTCCTCCTCCCTTCCATCTCCCACTCCTGGCACCCAGCACCTCCTGGATGCCCGCCCCACGCTCCCCTCACTCCAGTTGCTGTCTTGTTTCCACAGCCCCTCTATATTATGCAGCCTCAGGGCCTCAGACCTCACCCAACTCACCTCTCCAGAGAGGCACCCAGGCGCCAAGTATGGTTCTCACGATCGATCCTTATTCCCCCGCCTCCCCCAGCAGCCTACAGCCCCTCCCCGCCCACCTCACCTCCCAGCTGGCTGGGGTCTGACTGGGCCCGATCAAAGGATGAGCACAGGGCGCTGGCCTTGGTTCTGTCCACAGTGACGATGCGCACCAACCTCTGGGGGCCTCCAGAAGACGGCTGCAGGGAGAAGGGACCAGTTGTCCCTGCTGTCCACACCGGGCCGGGCAGGCACCGCCCCACCGGGGGCTCCAGGCTGGTCCCTGGACCTTCAGGCTGTGCCCACAGAACAGCCCAGGCCCCGTGCCAGGGAGAAGAGAGCAGGAGAGGGTCCTGGGGCAGAGGCCCTTGCCCAGGGCACGGCAGCAAGGGCGGCCCCCACACCTCACCTGCTGTGATGGAGCCGGGGGGGCTCCTTGCTCGGGGCACTGAGTGCCTGTGTGGGGAGGACACCAGGTCCCCGCCCCCCGAGGGAGTAATGGGTGCAGATGGCCAGGCGGTGGGTGCAGGGGCACAACCAAGAAAGCACATCAGCACCTCTGCTCGCCATGGAGGGACCTGCAGGCCGGGTGCCCTGTGGGGCCCAGGGAAGGTGTGCGGGGCCCCTGGGGCAGGGACTCGCAGGGAGACCCTCAGATCAGTAGCCCACACCCTCCCAACAGGACCCCTAGCCAGGCGCCCCCCTCTGCCAGCCCAGGGAGGAAGGAGGGAGGGCCCCCCCAGGGCCCGGGCCAGGACCCGGCAGCGGCCTCACCTTGCGGGCGGAGCTGCTCTGCTGAGCCAGGTCCTGCAGGAGGGCGATGAGCAGCTGCTGCGCCCTGGGAAGAGGA
>NW_006282523.1:221408-224502 GCF_000327345.1 Myotis davidii | reverse complement strand
CCGATCAAAGGATGAGCACAGGGCTCTGGCCTTGGTTCTGTCCACAGTGACGACGCGCACCAACCTCTGGGGGCCTCCAGAAGACGGCTGCAGGGAGAAGGGACCAGTTGTCCCTGCTGTCCACACCGGGCCGGGCAGGCACCGCCCCACCGGGGGCTCCAGGCTGGTCCCTGGACCTTCAGGCTGTGCCCACAGAACAGCCCAGGCCCCGTGCCAGGGAGAAGAGAGCAGGAGAGGGTCCTGGGGCAGAGGCCCTTGCCCAGGGCACGGCAGCAAGGGCGGCCCCCACACCTCACCTGCTGTGATGGAGCCGGGGGGGCTCCTTGCTCGGGGCACTGAGTGCCTGTGTGGGGAGGACACCAGGTCCCCGCCCCCCGAGGGAGTAATGGGTGCAGATGGCCAGGCGGTGGGTGCAGGGGCACAACCAAGAAAGCACATCAGCACCTCTGCTCGCCATGGAGGGACCTGCAGGCCGGGTGCCCTGTGGGGCCCAGGGAAGGTGTGCGGGGCCCCTGGGGCAGGGACTCGCAGGGAGACCCTCAGATCAGTAGCCCACACCCTCCCAACAGGACCCCTAGCCAGGCGCCCCCCTCTGCCAGCCCAGGGAGGAAGGAGGGAGGGCCCCCCCAGGGCCCGGGCCAGGACCCGGCAGCGGCCTCACCTTGCGGGCGGAGCTGCTCTGCTGAGCCAGGTCCTGCAGGAGGGCGATGAGCAGCTGCTGCGCCCTGGGAGGAGGAGACACCACTGCCAGGAGGCTCCACACCCCTCCCCACCACCCTTGCCCAGCGGCACCTCTGAAACCCTGCAAGCCCGCAGCCCACCGGAGGTGCCCGCTGATATCCTGGGTGTGAGCCTGGGTGGGACGTGGCTCCTGGCCTCCCTGCACCGCTGAGCTGAGCGGCACCACCCCGACACCACGTGTGCGCGCACCGGCTGACCTGGGACATGGCTCCGGCAGACGGATGCTGCTGGGGGGAGGGGGGCGGCCCTGCCCCATCTGTCCCAGGACAGGGTCCCGGGAGGTGGGACTCTCGGTGCTAAAACCAACAGTCCTGGACACACCAGGTGACTGGTGAGCCCACCTCCTGGGGACACTGGCAATGTCTGGAGACACTTTTGGTTTTCACAGGTTGGGGCCAGCATGAGGCCAGGGAGCTGCTCAGGCCGGCGGGCCAGGCAGCCCCCAGCAGAGGGGCTGTCCCCAGGTCGAAGCGCTGGGGCTGGAAACGCTGGCATCGAAAGCTCACAAACAAACCCTGTCCACTTGGGGGGGGCGCACATGGGGATTCCACTCTGGTCGTGTCCCCTCCTCGGGAGGTAGCCACCCAACGGCTGCTCACTGTGCGTAGGTGGGGATGGTGCCGCCCTCCATGTCCCTGGTGCTGTAGGGGCCCACGCGGTGGGCGTGCCAGCAGCCACGGCCTTGGAACATGGTGTCGGTGACGTGCAGGATGTCGCCGCAGTGCACGGGCAGCTCCCCCTCTGCCCGCCCCTCCAGGGCCAGGTTGACCCGGATGTAGAAGGAGTCCCCTGAGGTGGCCACTTTGGCCTCCAGGTCCTGGACCAGCTTCTTATAACCTGGAAAGAGAAGACAGATCAGCCCAGGCCGTGACCCACAAGAGGAAGGTTCTGGAATGTGAAAGGAAGAGGAACAGAAGGTACCGCCCCAAAGTCTTGGGAGCCATCCTGGTGCCAGCGTCAGTGGGTGGGAGGTCCCGGCTGCCTTGGGGGCCTCTGAAGACCAGGGGTGCAGCCTGGCTCTGGGGTAGGCCACTGCTCAGAATCAGGACTGGGCGGCTGGGCAGGTCCTGAGAGGGGAGCTCCTGGGGGTTGGGGGGGGTGCGCCCCCAGCCGCCAGCCGCCCATCAGGGCCTCTGTCCCAGGCCCTGAACCGGGGCATCTGCATTCGGCTCCTCCAAGCCACACACGTTCCCACCCTGAGTCAACCACCACCCCCTTCCCACTCCGTGTTGACCTTCACAGACAGGCAGCAGAAGCCGTCCACCCTGCGGAGAAGACCCACAGCCTGCTCCAGGGTCACGCCCTGCAGGACGGCCTTGAAGAAGGGCTCCGTGGCCTCGCCCAGGCCCTGAACCGGGGCATCTGCATTCGGCTCCTCCAAGCCACACACGTTCCCACCCTGAGTCAACCACCACCCCCTTCCCAACTGCATGCCGAGAGCATCACGCAGGACCCAGAGTCTGCTCTCCAAAATGGACCTTCGTTCTAGAGCGTTCCATATCACAGGTTCACGGCGATGGGATTACTGACACGTGGAGCCCGGTCACTCTGTGCTGTGGGGCCGCCCGGGCCCTGTAGGATGTTAGCAGCATCCCTGGCATCCACCGCGAGCTGCCATCCCCCTCCCCGCCCCCGCCCCTGCGAAAGCTCCTGCTCTCACTGTCCCTCCATTCACTCCCTCGCTGCCTCACGCCGAGAGGGCACTTTGTAAGGAGAATGACCATGTGCCTTTAACTGCACTGGCCCCATTCGGGGCTCAGGACTGTTCCCCAAACACCATAAAGGGCTCTGCGGCTGTAACCACAAGGTAACTGACAACGAGACACGGAGAAAGGGTTCCTGTGGCGTGGGGACGGGGTCTCCTCTGGGGGACAGGCGAGCTTCGGGAACGGTGACGCCAATTTTGTGAATTTCTTACAATGGTTAAAAAGCTGAAAGTTCAAGTTTCAGTGACATCAAAGTCACCTCCCCACTACTGCAGTCACTTAAATAGTTACTAGTTAAGTTGTATATTTATGTTTTCTGCAGCATCATGAATATTTTACAACAAGTTTTAAAGAGTGAAAGTGGTGAATCTCGCGTTCGGTGTATTTGAACACAGACGTGCACGCACACGCACGGGAGCTGACAACGAGACCACTATTCAAACAGCAGGAACAGAGCCCTGAACCTCACCGTGACGATCTGGGTCTGGGCGCAAAAGGCCATCTCGTCGGCCGCTGAGCCAGGGGTGATGCGGTGGATGAAGATGCCCGTGAGGTTCCCGCCGATGACGCTCATCTGCTCCAGCAGTGTGTGCCCCTGGAAGGCCAGCACTGTGACTTGGCTCGGGAGCTTCTGGGCCACCTGCTGC
>NW_006282523.1:214491-221360 GCF_000327345.1 Myotis davidii | reverse complement strand
CTCTCCCCCAGCCCCCTTCCTGCCATGATCCCACCCTCAAAAGGCTATCGCCTGCCAACAGCCCTCACTCTGCCCCCTGCTGGCCGGACCCCCTCCGCTCACCTGGCTGAGACGCAGAGGCCCCTGGAGATCAGCTGTGGGCCACTCTCAGACTCCAGGAGGTCTAGGCAGAAACAAAGGCTCAGACACCAGCCGGCGCCCTAGAGACCACACGCTGCCTCAGTGCCCTCAGCCACCTCAGCTGAGGCTGACCTGTCCTCCTCCTTCCTCCTGCTGAGACCTTGACTCATCTCCCCACACGGGAGGAGCTGGCGGAGAGCTGCCCTGCCTGGGTCTGGCCTCCACTGTGTCCTTTGTGAGACCGAATGTTGCCCATGTTTTGTGAGATGGGGAAGCTAGAATCCACTTCCACCTTCAACCAAACAGTCAAATCCGGTGGAACCCGGGCCCGCCTTCCTGCCCGACAGCGCCTGCCGCCTGCATCGCTGCTCCCGCTACCCCCGGCCACGCCAGCTGCTGGCCGCGCAGGCCTCCATGTCCCTGGGGGTCCCCAAGCTCTGCACTTTGACAGGCAGCCTGGGAGGCTGATGGGCCCAGCCCAGGCGGTGGCTTCCCTGTGGGCAGCAGAGGCTGCTCCTCCACCTGGTGGACCGGAGGCCAGCAGAGGGCGGACAGCTGCCTGTCGCCTGCCACGGCGGCCTGTGCCAGCTCACAGGGAAATCCAATTCGTGAATACATTCCAGCCAAGTGGAGGTCACTGGGCGCTCCTGGCGTTATCTGAGGTGAATTCCACTAGCATGCATGAAAGCGGGCCGTGGTGTGGGATCACACAGAAGAGGAGCAGTAAGCACCCTGTCCTCCTGGCCTCACAGCCAAGCTGGTTCCCCTGGCGGAGCCTTTCCCTTGGTCACTGTCACAAAACCACCAGTGATCCGGGACCGGTAAGGTTTCTGGCCACGTGACCACTGCCCCAACACACAGGTGCCTCTGTGGACCAGCATGGGGTGCGTGCACCCCCTGGTGGCCACAGGGTGAATTCCAGGCAGGGTGCTGAGCACCTACTCTGTGTGAAGCCCCAGACTGGGGTAGGTGTGCAGGGTGGGAAGGTAAGGAGGCCGATTGAGAAGGAGAGAGAAGCAGTTAAGTGACAGATACAAGGCACAGGGAAAGGGGAGAGAGGCTTCCACAGGTGCCCCGGCCAGCAGGAGGGGGCACTGCAGCCTGGAGCCGTGCGGTCCCTGGCAGCCTGAGTCCAGAGCAGGAGGGACAGAAGGAGCAGCTGTCTGAACATCTGGGCTGAGCGGGCATGGAGACAACTCCCTCACCGCTAGGTGACAATGGACAGGACACCCAGGACACAGAGCAGCTGGCACCGGCCTCAACTGCCAGGGGCCAGGGTCAGGGCAGCGGTCCAGTTCCCCTCCCTCTGCCTGGGACCGGGGAGACCTGTCCTCGTGCCCCTCCTGGCCCAGCCCAGGGGAGGTGGGCGGCTGCAGAGGTTGGCAGAGGAACACACTCACCTGCTCTGTCTACAATCTCGTAATCCAGGTCGACGTCACCCGCCTTCGCTCCCGGGCAGCCTCCCCAGTCCCCCTCCAGGATTTCTGAGAAGCCACTGCGCGGAGGAAGGGGAGGACGGCTTGGGACTGGAGCACCCAGCGCCTGCCCGGCCCTCGTCCCCGGTGAGCCAGCAGGAAACCCGTGTCATCCGGCACTGATGCCGTCCTCTCTACCTGAAGGACCAAGCATCCTCCCGGAAGTCCTCGGCGGCTCGCTTGTACAGGGACAGCTGGCTGGGGGGCACGGGGCTGCTGGAGCGGAAGCTGTCCACCAGCTCGCGGCTGGGCGTGGCGCTCAGGTCCGACCAGAGCTGAGACAGGAGGACAGCGAGGCAGGGTCAGCGCGAGCTCATGGGCTCACGACCCTCCCTGCTCTGGGAAGGGAATAAGCCACGGCCACCAATATCAGGGCCGAAGAGGGGACAGGGAGGGGAGGGGGAGCTCACAGCCAGGGCACATTCGTTGAGCACCTACTATGTGCCAGCACTCAATTAGCTGTTTCCTGTATTTTATGTTGTTTAGTCCTCATAATAAATATAAAAAATAATCTCCCTACTTTACATAGAAAGTGATCGAGGCCGAGAGACCAGGGGACTGGCTGGTGAGGGTCACATGCTGATGGGTGGGCTGTGCAAGGTGTTGAGGGGGGCACAGGATGCCAGGTGGACAGTGAGGGCCTGGATGCAGCCCCGGGTCCACTGAGGTCTCCCTTCAGCACCTCCTAGGCGCCGGGCCCTTCCGTCCGCACTGGCCTGTCCCCAGGAGCGGAGGGCACGGCTGTACCTCGGAGGAGCTCAGGCAGCTGCCGTCACCGTCGTCCCGCGGGCAGATGGCGAACATGCGCACCAGCCGCTGCTTCCCCCTCCGCCAGGGCTCCCTCGGCCCCGCCTCCTGCTTGGGCTGCAAAGGCGCCAGACGGGCTGGTTAATTCAGGAAAGGGTCCCCTCCGATGCTCTCGGGGTTTCTACCCAGGCACCACCCCCAGCTCCACCCTCTCATGGCTTCTAGTCTGGGTCCGTCTCCTCCCAGCCTGGGACCCCCGGCTGGCCACCAGGACGCAGAGCACTGGGCTTGGGGGGCGGCACTGCATTTCTAGTCGAGGGTATACGTCAGGGGTGGGAACCTTTTTTCTGCCAAGGCCCATTTGGATCTGTATACCATCATTCACGGGCCATACAAAATTATCAGCTTAAAAATTAGCCCGTGCCCAGCAGGTGTGGCTCAATGACTGAGCATCAATCTATGAACCAGAAGGTCACGGTTCACTTCCTGGTCAGGGCACAAGCCCAGGTTGCAGCCTCAATCCCCAATAGGGGGCATATAGGAGGTAGCCCATCAATGTTCAGCTCTCACATTGATGTTTCTCTCTTTCATTCTCCCTTTCTCTCTCTCTAAAAAATGGTCAGTGCGCCTCATAGTGACTGGTCGGGTGGTCATTCTAGTCATTCCACCTAATTTGCATATTACCCTATTATATAGGATTTTAAAAAGAAAACATTTTTTAAAATTAGCCTGCTTTATTTGATCAAACATTTAATTAACTCACCCCTAATGCCTTGGTAGGGCCAGACAAATGATTTTGTGGGCCTTATATGGGCTGGGCGTTCCCCACCCCTGTGCACACAGTTCTTTCCTGGTTACACACCTGGTACATAATGTGTATACATGGGTCTACACACACTGCACGTGGAAAATGGGGGGGGGGGCAGACCAATCAGAAAAGAGAAATTCACCCACCCTCCAACACACAGGCCCGCAGTCAGCAGTGTGTGCCTGCCCGTCAGTCTGCCCTACGCATACATGTGTTTTGCACGTGGCTGATGTGTGAGGGTGAGGAGGAAGGGCTGGGCTGTGCACTCAGAGGACAGGGCCCTGCCTGTACAACAGGTACCTGGACGGGAGCTGCCAGCCAGACTGTAACTAGGGCTTTTATAGTCATTTTAGCTCAGCTTCGTCTTTCTTTCCTCAGCCAACACCACACCCGACAGGTTCCAGAACCTTCTGCCGGGCCACCCCTTCCAGGACGTGCATGGCATCATCATGGAGGGAGAGTAGAGCAACCCCAGCTGCCCACTGTTCATCTCCAGTGCCCACCACCAGGGCTCATGCATGGGGCCCAGCTTGCCCCCCACCGGCCCCCTCCCTACCACGCACACGCTGCCCCTGCTCCCAGGCGCACGGCAGGGCAGGACTCACCCCGTGTGCCGACTCGGCCTGCAGCTGGTGGAGCTGCTGGCGCAGTTCACAGCCCTGGTCAGTGAGCTCGAACACCTTCCGGCGGAGTGCGTCCTTCTCGGCCAGGCTCTGGGCAATCTCCACCTGGGCGGCGTCTCGGGCCGCGTAGGCCTGCGGGCCGGGACACAGGGCGCCCGGGGCATGAGGGGGCGGCGAACACTGGCTCACCCGCAGGCACATGCCACGGTTCACAATCGTGTCACGTGTGTGGGTGTACCACCGCCCCGAGTGCACACAGAATGAAGGGAGGCCCTAGACGTGACCTCTAGTCTCAGACAGTGAGCACGTCAGCAGGTGACAATGGAGGGAGTTGAGAAACCGCCTGGACCAAGGAGGGAGACCCCAAGTCTGGAAGCAGCTGTCACGGAGGGCAGGGCGGGCGGCACAAGGCCGCCAGCCCCCAGCCCTCAGCTGCTGGCAGCTCCTGTTCTCCCGGCCCTGCCGCCTCTCCAGTACCTGGTCCCGCTCCTTCTGCAGCTCAGCCACCTGGCCCTGCAGGGCGGTCACCTTCTCCCTGTAGATCTCGCAGTCCACCCTGGTCTTCTGGAACTGCAGCAGCGTCTGCTCCTTCTCTTCCCAGAACTGGGCCAAGGGGTGAGAGCCGTGGGGGACGGGGCTGGCTGGTCCTCCTAGGGAATGTTGCCATATTGGGAGCTCAGCTTTGGTCTCTGTTGTTGACATGTTGACATGTTGGACCCTCAGCAATAGCAGCCAGATCAGCCTTGGTGAGGGAAAATCTATGTAACTGAGCTCAGGGACAGGGTGAGCTTGCGCGCTCCCGAGTGCGATTCACAGGAGCACCGCAGAGAAGCTGTGCCCACCAGATCCGCGTGGGCGCTGCGCGTGGCTGTTTTGTCCATCCCGTGCCCAGAGCAGGGCGCAGAGGTAATGCCTCTCCCCTGCGCATGCTCATCCACCGGCCGTCTCCCCACCATCCCCTCACCATTTGCAGCCACTCAACAAACCCCCGGCTCTCACCGGGCCCCATGCACCTGGACCTGCACGTGCCCTTGTCCTCACCGCCTATGTGCCGGACCTGTTTGCTCGTCACCCACCGCTGGCCGTGGACTGTGAGTTGGTGCTAACACAGCTTTGACCCAGGAATAAGCTAACGAGTGGCCCGTTACTTAGGCAAACTTGGTCTTAAGCTCAGCACGGACTGAAAAGCCCGTCTCCCCAGCACGAAGCCCGCGGTCACCTGCTTCCGCTGCCGCTCGGCGGCCACGGCCCGCTCCCTCAGCGAGTGGATGCGGTCCACCATCTCCTGCTTGCTCTCCAGGGCCTCATCCAGGCTCTGCTCCAGGATGTCCTTCTCCGCCTGGGGCACAGCGGGGTCAGCCGGCCTGCTCCCACAGGCCTGCCCCTGGGAAGCTTGTCCCAGGAACGGGAGCTGGAGGCTGCTGGCAGGTGGGTGAGTGACATTCCTGCCCAGGAGGCCGAACAGAGGCCTGGGGGTTGGGGTGGGGGAGGAAGCTGCCCTTGGGCTCTGCTGGGCGTGGCTGGCAGGGCTGGAAGGTGCTGGAGGCCCAGGCCTCTCAGGGCAGAGTCTCCTGCTTTAGGCACTTGCAGGGGAGCTACCGAGAGGGACCCAGCAACACAGGACTCCTGGGGCCCACTCTGCAGGTGCGGGGGGGGTGGGGGGGGGCTGGGAGGAGGCCGGAACCAGGATGGCGAGCTCTGTGCCGAGCAGGCATCTCCCGAAGAACAGCTCAAAAGCAGGTAATTATTGAGTCAAAGAACTGGGAAGGGCTGAGGGGCTGCCCAATTCCGGGCGCTGGGGTCCCTGACCCTGCATCCAGAGCTCCCCACTCTCCAATGCAGCGCATTCTGCAGGCAGACAGGTTTCCTTCCCTGTCCCCCAACTTTGAAGTGAACCCCACCACTTGTAACCAGCCCAGTCCTCTCCGAGGCAGCTCAGCCGAGTGACGTCCCACCAATCCCGCCAGCGCCGGGGCTGGGCAGGCGAGCTGTCACTGTTTCCATTCCCGGGCCCCTAGCCTCCCTCCCCGGGGGCGTCAGAAGCCCAGCCTCGGGGCACGGGGAGAAGTGGGCCGGGCCGGGCCTACCAGGCTGAACGTCAGGGAGCGGAGCTTCTCGTTCTCCTCCTTCAAGCGGCTCAGCTCCTCCGCTCCGGGCTCCAGGCCGTCAGCCATCTGTAGGGACCGCTCTCGGAACGCCCGCTCGCAGGAGGCAGACAGCCTCTGGTGCTGCAGCTCCTGAATGACAAAGTAATGTGTGTGGGTGTCCTCTGCGCCACTGTATTGTTTAAAATAAATTTGAAATTATTTCCAAATAAAATGAAAGAAAAGTGACCTGGCTGGTGTGGCTCAGTGATTAGAGCACCGGCCCATGCACCAAAGGGTTGGGTGTTTGGTTCCCAGCCTGCACCTTTGCAGGTTCAATTTTCGGCCCCCATCAGGGCGCATGTAGGAGGCAACCGATCCATGTGTCTCTCTCACATTGATGTTTTTCTCCCTCTCCCTCTCTTTCTCTGCCCCCCTTCATTTGCTCCCTCCCTTCCACTCTCCCTAGAAAAAAACAATGAAAAAATATCCTCAGCTAAGAGTTAACAACAACAAAAGAAAAGCCAATGCCATCAAGGCAGAAAGCACATGAATATTTAAAGAACCTACAAATCACTAAGATAATAATCCCCCACAGAAACGTGAGTACAAGACATGGTTGGGGTTCGAGTACCGCACACCCACAGCTGGAGGGATGAGGCCTAGGGGGACGACTGCGGAGCTCAGAACAGCCAGACCTGCCCCGGGCCCCAGACATAGGCGGGCAGGCCTCCCCCCCGTGGGCACGGCACCCAGCCAGGCCTTGGGGAGTCACAGGGCAGGCTCCTTGCAGGTGGGTGACGGGAGGGGCCCCCGGTGGTGGAGGCGAGGGGTCAGCTTCCTGCAGGGGCGCCTCAGCCAAGGCTGGCGGGCAGGGCGCTCTGGGTGGGCCGGGGGTGAGTGCGAGGCGGGCGGCGCAGCAGCACCTCCTCCTGCAGGCCGCGGCAGCGCGTGCTGGCCAGCTCCTTCTCCTGCAGCGCGCTGCTGTAGTGCAGCGAGAGGTTGAGCATCT
>NW_006282523.1:207938-209416 GCF_000327345.1 Myotis davidii | reverse complement strand
GCACTGCTGCGCCAGCGCCTCCCTCTGCCCCTTCTCCTGGCTCAGCTCCTCCTGCAGGCTGCCGATGGCCCCGGCCAGGCATGCGGTCAGCTTGGACGTCTCCATGAGCCCTGCGGGGAGCTGGGCATCACCACCCTGCCCGCTCCTCGTCCTTCAGGGCTTTGCTTCCTGCCCCGACTCTCAAGAGGGCCCACCCTATCTGTCGTCTCCTTCCGGGCCGAACTATACCCGAGATTTGGGTACACAAACCACGTGATTCCAGATTTGGGTACAAGGACTACCCAGTGTTGGCTGCCCTGTGTGACCCGCTGTCCAGACCCCTGCCCCTCCTCAGCCCAGACGTGCTTAATGCTAACAGGCTCACGTCATCCTCAAAATAGTAACGGGACCGTAAGTCTGCGTAAGAGATCTCGACGCAGCACAAGCACCGCCTGGGAGGCGCCAGACAGGAGCATCCTCTGGTGCAGTTTCCAGGGCTCCTGCCCCACCCTCTGACCTCCCACCTCCCTCAGTGCCCCCAGGGGAGCCTGGAATTACTCCCCCCCACCCCCCAAGCCCAGTGAGCCCTCACTTAGCGGGCTGAACACAGGCACAGGGCTGCGGTCTGCACTGCCCCCTCTGGCAGGCACTGCTGGGCCCAGGACTGGGCCTGCCACCCCAGCACAGCCCCCGGCGGGCCTGGGAGCTCTTCTGGGGAAAGGACACGTCCCCGTGCCCGCATCGTGAAGGCCGCCCCCTTGGTGCTGCATTAGGGACAGACTTCCTCCGAGCCCAGCAGGGGCTCCCTCTCCAACCCGTCCCCCTGCAGCGCGGAGGGTCTCCTCCCCCGAGTGCTGGACGGGGCAGGACGGAACCGCTGCCTGGGCCTCGGGAAAAGGGTTGGGGACAGAGGTGACCAGGACCCGGAGGCTCCGATCGCAGGCCAGCTCTCACCACTGAAGGTGCTGAAGTCCACGTCGGGCTGCAGCCCGGTGACCAGGGTGTAGACGTCGGGGTTGTGGAACTTCAGGCTCTCTAAGAAGGCGAGCGCCCCGTTCTTCCCGCGCGCCCTCAGCAAGTCCAGCAGGTGTCCTTGGGGGACAGGACAGTCTGGGCTGACAAGGCACTGGGTGGGCTTCCCCACGAGGGGTGGGCGCCCTCTGCCGCACAGGCCCCTCTGCTGCCAGAGTGCAGTGTCTCAAGACGAGCGAGGCCGGCATTTATTGAGCAGCTACTACGACCTGTGTGCTAAGAGCTGGAGATGAAAGGCTAAGGAAGAAGAGGGTCGCTCCGGGGCCTACCAGGTGTGCTGGTGGACGCGTGGGTGTGCGTACCCGGCTCAGGGAGGAAAGCAGCAAACAGCAGCACCAGGGCCCGGCCCACCAGCCCCCATCGCTCTCAGCTTGGATTCTGAGGCTCATCAGGCAACCGGCAGAAAGTGTCCTGTCAGCAGCTACCGCCCACCGCCGGCTCCCCACGGCCCGGCCCTGACGCCCACC
>NW_006282523.1:201810-207854 GCF_000327345.1 Myotis davidii | reverse complement strand
TTAGAAACTGACTCAATTCTCCTAAGAAGCTGATATGGTGGTTCTATGAGCGTCCCGGTTCTGAATGAATAAACAGACGGTCAGTTGGGCTGGAACAGGCGGCTGGCCCCCAGGAGTGTCCGCCTGGAGCCCGCCAGTGGGACCTGACCTGGAAGAAGGGTCTTCGCGGGTGTAACTAGTGTGACCGCGAGCGGCGCGCATGCTGCACAGCCTGGGGGGCGTGTCCGAGGACAAGTGTCAGGAGAGGGAGGGAGACACGCAGAGAGGCATGTAGACTAGGCAGAGGCTGGAGCGACGGCCGCAGCCAAGGGGGCCGGGGCCACGGCCGCGGGCACCAGGGCCACAGCCAAGGGGTGCCAGGGCCACCAGAAGCTGGCAGAGGAGGAAGGGTCCTCCCCTGGAGCCACCAGAGGGAGGGGGCCCAGCTCACACCAGCCACCATCTTTGTGGTCCTTTGTTAGGGCGACCCCAGAGAAACTAACACAGGGTCCCCCCGCCCCCCGCCTCGGCCCACAGCGCAGGCTCACCCACTCTCATGGCCGAGTTGGTGAACCGGGGGCTGTGCAGCACCTCCTCCTCATCCAGCTGGCCCAGCACCTTGGCCTGGCGCAGGTAGGGGGTGAGGCGGCTGGGGCAGATGCTGCGGACGATCCTGTGGCGGTGGCTCTCTGTCATCTCCCACAGCGTCTCCTCGTCCAGGGCTGCCAGCGAGGAGTGCGTGCGGTGCAGCTCCGCCATGGATGGACCTGGACGGAAAGGGCGGCGGCAGAGGGTTGTCAGTGCAGGGCTGCCGGCCATCCTCCCCACGGACAGGCAGGGAAGGAGAGGATCCCCAGAGAGGACGACGACACCAGCCCGGCCCTGGTGTCCCGTGACCGGCGGGATGGACACCCACGGCACCTGGGGCAGAGGGAGACCTGGCTTCTCTGGCTCTCGGGATGCGGATCTGCCTCTGACACACAGGCTGCTGCCTGGCCGACCGGCACTGCCTTAGGAGGTGGATCTAGACCACAATCCTCCACAGGGGGGTGCAGGAGGGAGCAAACCCCTGGACACTCCTGTGTCCGCAGCACGGATGTGCACAGGCAGACAGCAGTGCGTCTCTGGCGGTACCGTCTCCAGGAAGCACCGCCCCGGGGGAACGTGAGGCTGGACGAGCTGGCACCCAGAGGCAGTGCCCAGGGCCCACGTCCATCAGTGGGAAGCAGGCCGGGGGCTGGGCCTCACACAGGGTGGACCCTGTCGCTTTCAGCAGCCCCAGGACCCTGGCACTGAGACACCTGGGCGCAGCGCTATAAATGCCATCAAACTAGGATGGCTCTTGGGGGTGAGCAGTCAAGGCCACACCCCTCGGCTAGCGTGTGGGGGGGTGAGATGGCCAGGCGTCTGAGGGCTGAGCTGCGGGGCCTGGCAGATCCTGGCTGGGTCCCAGGTCCAGTCTGTGCGGATCTAGTGCCTGCAGCTGTCACAGCCCCGTCAGCCCTCTGAGCAGAGGGCGTGCTGATGGCGGGACCCAAGCCCTTGTGCTGGGAGGACCTCAGCGGGCTCCTCCCACGCCCACCGAGCACACCTGCCCCGCTCTGTCACCACAGTGGCCACACTGCGCTCCCGAGCACAAGGCCTCTAGCCTCTAAACCCAGGTAACTCATTCTGAAATGCTGTGAGCTGTGGACAAGCACAGAAAACACCTGCCAACGGCAGCGCCCGCGCCCCCTTCCTGGACTTCCGATTCCTGCGCTAGTCCCTCTGCCCTCTCCCCTCCTGCCCGGACAACGAGGTGACAAAACACACAGCACTTGGCGTGACTATGAAACAGCCACCTCGCACCCAGCGTCTCCTGTGAACTGTCACTGTAGACAACAGCATCCGCTGGCAGGAGCCGCCCTCAGCAGGGGTTAGGGTTTAGCATCTGGGTACGTGTGGCTACATACACCTTCTTGACTGCAGGCTGATTCAGTGATAGGAAGAAAGCACGGAGATGCACTGATGGTCCTATGGCTGCGCATTACATTGTTTCTTTTCTCATCACACTTGTGCATGAAGTCCTCGTGCACAGGTGGGCATAGGTGGGCACAGGGGGGACTCAAGTGGGCACAGGGGACACAGGTGGGCACACAGGTAGGGACACAGGGGGAGCACAGGGGTACAGGGGGTCACAGGTGAGCACAGGGGGACACAGGTGGGCACAGGGGGACACAGGTGGGCACAGGGAGGACAGGTGGGCACAGGGGGACACAGGAGCACAGGGGACACAGGAGGGTACAGGGGGGACACAGGTGGGCACAGGGGGCACATGGGTGGGAGTGTTTGCCCTGGACCCGAGAACCCTGGCATCTGGTCCTGTTCACGGGATGACAAGCTTCCTGCTGGAGCTGAATGCCTCCTGAGAGGTGTGTGCAGTGAATGCTCCAACAGCAGAGCACGTCAGCGTGTAAACCAAGCAAGATGGGAATGGCCGCTGCAGAGCCCTCCTCCCACGGGGCCCAGCCCGCAGCGCACACTCACCGAGAGGTGCACACCCAGCCGCGCAGGAGCTGCTGGCGTGCGGTGGGCCTGTGTCCCCTCCCGGCTGCAGGCTCAGGCTCCTCTGCGGATTCCGGGCCGCAGGCAGGGCTGGGCAGGAAGAGCCTGCCAAACCAGTGCCCAGGGCATCTGACGAGACTTCATGCCATGTGACTTGCTCCAAAACTCAAAGTTCAGGTCCCAGAGACTAGTGCGAGGGGAAAGGCAAACTTTGACCCAGGAAACAAAGGCACAGACCTTCCACCGGCTCTGCCCGGTACACAGAGCGCCCGCCGCACTGGGAAGCCGGGGTCGGGAAGAGAACGGGGCCCTGTACCCTCCGATGCCAGGAGGGTGGGCAGGTGCCAGGTGGCTAGTGTGCGGGGGCCTTACCTCTGGCCAGACCCCACGGACCCCTCCCCTCAGGGTCGTTGCTGGAGGGAGGGCCTATGGGACAGGGGACGAGGGGGGTGAGGATGGGGGGAGGGGGCAGGCCCTCGAGTAGGTCTGTCCTGCTGCCCCTGGGCAGCGCATTCCATTTCTGCAGGGGACAGTCCATGGATGCTCATGAACCAGGGTGTTGTGGGTTCGGTGGTGTCCCCCCAGAAGATAGGTTGAAGTCCTAACCCCTCAACACTTGTGAGTGTGGCCTTTTGGAAATAGGTCGCGACAGCTGAGGTCATTGGGTCGAGCCTTAAGCCCTACATGACAGGTGTCCTCATGGGACGAGGACCCAGACACACCAGGGAGGGGCCAGGTGACAGCCCAGGCCGAGGGCTGCGGGCAGCACCAGGAGCTCAGAGCAGGCAGGCCCTCGGAGGGAGCCGGCCCTGCAGACCCTCACTTTGGCTCCTGGCCTCTGAGGAGAGGGCTGGGGTGGCTGAAGGACATGTGGTTTCTTTTTAGGATGAAATGTCCTAAGGTCGAGGTGCTCGCCGCATGTGGCTGGATTGTCAGCAGGCGCGGCGCTCCTGACATGGCGAGCTGTGCGGCGGATAGATCGGACCCCACTCAGGCTGTTTTTTAAACACAGAAAGGCCCCAGAGCTGCCAGCGACCGTTCCCACTGCCGTGGCCCCCCGGACAGGATGCAGGCTAGGGTGGTGGTGAGACGCTCCGGGGCCTGGCCTGGCCCTGCCTCCCTTAGGCCAGCCGCCCTGACCTGTAGGTACCAGCCTCCCCTTTCTTCTTCCTCTCGGCCCAGGCGGGGCCTGCAGGCACCCTGACTGTCCTAACCCCCAACACCTGTGGGTGTGACCTTTTAGGAAATAGGTAGCGGCAGACATAACCAGGTTAAGATGAGGTCATGAGGTCGAGCCTGAAGCCCTCTGTGACGGGTGTTCTCATGGGAAGAGGAGACCCAGACACACAGGAGGGCCACCAGGCTCGGTCCTCTGTCCGGGGGTGCTCTGCCCAGGAAGCTGAGTGCCCCCTGCCGCTGCCCCTTCCCTCTGCTACTTCCTGCTCATTCCTGCATCTCTGCTCCCTGGGACCCCGGGATGCCTCTCGCGCAGCACAGGCATCAGGGCCCAGCCGGTGTCTGCGGACCACTGGTCCATGAGGTTCACAAGGTTGGCGACTGCTGTTCCAGATGACAGCCAGATGGCGCACGTGTGAGTGCAGCCGCCTCCCACCGTGTCTGACTCAAAGATCACCAACATGTGAAACCAGCTGAGCGGGGAAGGACTGAAGGAGCAGACCCGGTCTCTCCCCTTGTGCCTCACAAAATGAGCCACAAATGAGGCGGCTGGTCCTCCTCGCCTGACACCGAAACCCAGAAAACTCCCTCCTTCCTCTCTCTTTCCTCCTGGGCACCAATGCGGACATCAGAGTCCAAAACAGCATCCTCATCCCTCCCGACCCACACTGCCCTCCTTGAAGGTGGAGCTGAGCCAGAGAGCGCCCGTGCCCTTAACCAAGCCCAAGGGCCCCACACAGGCTCCACCCCCCTCGAGAGGGAGACCCCCCCAGGACAGCTCTCAGACCCCCTTCGGGCCTGCCCGCCCGCCCCAGTGCTGACCTGCTCTCCGCGGGACCGGCTCCATGCTGCGCTTCCTGGTCCTGCAGAAGGTACGCTGGCGCGGTCTGAGCTGAACAGCAGGCGAGCAGGTCTGACAGGCAAGCCCGCCTGGCCCTGCCCCGGGGGCGACGCCTCACATGAGGCTGCACGCATCACTGAGCCCCGGGACATTCTCACAGCAGGGCTGTGTGCGGAGCTGCAAGAGCCATGGGAAGCTTCTGGAAACTGCCTGCGCATCTGCCCTCAGCGTGGGGGAATCCTCTCCAGCTTGTGAACAGCTGGTTCATGATAAATCCCTCGGACGACGTCCTGGCACCATCAGGACTCATTCTGCAGCCTCTTCCGTCCTCACCATCAGCCGGAAGTCTCAAGCCAAGCCTGTCACACTCACAGGCCAACACGGGCCAAATTAAACAAGGTGCAAATGGATGTGGCCACAAAAAAACAAAAGCTTCAGTTTTCTTTGGGTTGCTAAAATATTCGCTACTAGTATTAGTAGAGAGAAATGGTGCGCCTGCGTGTAAGGCACGTAAGGGAAATGAATACAATATGATTATAGTAATCAGTCATTAGTGAACATTGTAGTTCATTATTAATAATTATGTATAACAGGATATTGTAAAAATTAAGTTATGAAATTTTTATTAAAATGTTTCTTGCACACTGTTATATTGGCTGGGCCCCCAAATATTCGTTGTGGGCCGCATTTGACATGCTTGCTCTAAGCAATTCCAGGGGATCCTCTAGAATCGCCATTTGATGGTCACTACTTAGATTTGGATGACCATCTTTTTTTTTTTGATCGATTTCAGAGTAGAGAAACACAGAAACATCAATGATGAGAATCATTTACTGGCTGCCTCTTGGCATATTGTGCATCCTAATACCTTGCTGGTTTCTTGCCTCCGTCCCACTGTGAGCCTGTCACCCCCAGAGGACAAGAGTTCTTGTCTTTCTTGTGTAGAACCAGGTCATCTTCCATCCTGGGGCATCCTGGCTCCTCTCACCTCAAAGAAAGACCACCCTGAAGTGGCCACTACGGCAACCATGATGCACTTGAACTCCACTCCATCACCTGTAGACCTTTCCTCATCTGTCCCTGCTCCCCCTCCCCTTCCCCCCGCCCTGCCGAACTGCATTCACGATGCCACAGCCCTGGCTGGCCTCTGAGGAGAGGGCTGGGGTGGCTGAAGGACATGTGGTTTCTTTTTAGGATGAAATGTCCTAAGGTCGAGGTGCTCGCCGCATGTGGCTGGATTGTCAGCAGGCGCGGCGCTCCTGACATGGCGAGCTGTGCGGCGGATAGATCGGACCCCACTCAGGCTGTTTTTTAAACACAGAAAGGCCCCAGAGCTGCCAGCGACCGTTCCCACTGCCGTGGCCCCCCGGACAGGATGCAGGCTAGGGTGGTGGTGAGACGCTCCGGGGCCTGGCCTGGCCCTGCCTCCCTTAGGCCAGCCGCCCTGACCTGTAGGTACCAGCCTCCCCTTTCTTCTTCCTCTCGGTCCAGGCGGGGGCGGGCG
>NW_006282523.1:198145-200199 GCF_000327345.1 Myotis davidii | reverse complement strand
TTCTTTCTTGTGTAGAACCAGGTCATCTTCCATCCTGGGGCATCCTGGCTCCTCTCACCTCAAAGAAAGACCACCCTGAAGTGGCCACTACGGCAACCATGATGCACTTGAACTCCACTCCATCACCTGTAGACCTTTCCTCATCTGTCCCTGCTCCCCCTCCCCTTCCCCCCGCCCTGCCGAACTGCATTCACGATGCCACAGCCCTGGTTTTTGAGATACCAGCTGTCTCTCGGCTAATTTTTTGCATTGAGTTGATAGAGTAATTTGAGTTAATGAGCTCCTTAACGAGCTCGGTCTCCGAAGGAATTAAACTCGTAAGTCAAGGCCCCACCGTACTGTCTTTGAGGTCCATGTTTTACTACTCAGCCCCAGCGCACGGCTTACAAAACAGTGTGTGCAACCTCCCTCCCAGGAGACGCTTCTGTGGAGGGAGGAGACCTGAGACCACACAGTTCTATTTCACTGGACACCTAAGAGATTCATCTTCGCAAATACTGAACACGCGATGAGCACCTGCACCCTTGCGTGGCGTGCTTATTATCAGGCCAATTCTCTTGTCAGGGTTGCACGTATTTTTTTAAAGTATGTTTTTATTGCTTTTTAGAAAGGAAAGGATATAGAAACATCGATTGTCTGCCTTCTGCATGCCCCCTACTGGGGATCGAGCCCCAAACCCAGGCACGTGCTAGGACCAAGAATCAAACTATGGCTCCACCACTGAGCCATGCCAGCTGGGGCATATGCTGCCAGCAGGGTGTTAGGAGAACTAAGCCCTCATGGACTTGCTGGTGTGGGCCTGTTAGGACCCACTGCACGAGTGCCTGGTTTAGTGGGTGAACTGATAGAGGCAGAAATAGAATATTGGGGACCAACTACAAGAAATGTGGGTCACGCTGTTAACCATGACTGTTGATTAAGGCAGGCGCATGCTCACCTGCTGGGAGTTGCACGTGGGACCTGGGCGCTCACCTGGAGACGCAGCCCATCCTCCCCCTCAGGGAGCTGCCTATTATCCTGGAAGGATTAGCAACCTTCTTGCAGGAACCAGAATCACTAGCCCTTTTAAGACGCCCAGCCCTTTGCATACCCACAGGCCTTTGCAAATCTCCAGCCCCCATTACCTATCAACTGCCCCTTTGGCTACTTCCCCATGTAATCTCTGTCCTCCTACCCAGTATAAGCAGCAGGCTGTTTGTGGATGCCCTGCTGCTCTCCATGCTGCCGGCAGGACTGGAATAGATGTTCTTATGTGATTCACCCGTCCCTGCTTAATTGGCTCAAGTAGTGACAGGCAGCCCAGTCCCCTTGATTGTCTGGTTACATAATCTGGCAACTCTGGTGGGACACAAACGGGGCGGTGTGTGTGTGTGGGGGGGGGTCCTTTAGGGTGAGTAACAGGGATCCAGCTTGCTACCTGGACTGGGGTTCCCAGGGCTGAGGCCTGGACTCCTATTTGCAGCGTTGCCAGGAATTTTCCTGTTTCGAGTCCCAGCAGCAGCCGCAGCCTCAGCAATCCCCATCGTCTCACTTAAAACCGAAGTTGAGCCTTAGCTGGTTTGGCTCAGTGGATGGAGCATGGGCCTTCGGACTGGAGGGTCCCGGGTTGGATTCCCGTCAAGGGCACTCGATCCCCAGTGCAGGGCGTGCAGGGGGCGGCCAATCAATGATTCTCTCTCTCTGAAATCAATAGGAAATACATTTTTTAAAAAACACAAAACAAAACCTAAGTTGAATAGAGCGTTCCGTAACAGGGAAGCCCGTTGTCTGTTGTCCCCCGTCTCGGGGGAGCCTGACCAGCTCCCGGTGGCAAGCGGCCTCTCCCAGGCCCCCGGCTGCGCCCCGTCAGCCACCCGGGGCCCGCTGCGCCCTGGTAAACGCTGTGCACTGGGTAGTCTTCGCCTGGTGCATGCCTGTCGTCATAAGCTGTTCACGGGTGGGTGCTGGGGCCACCCCCACAGCCAGTCCACGGGGGCGGCCCTCGGGGTGCTGGCTCCTCACGCTTCCTGCCAGCGGGAAAATTAGCGGCGTTTACCACGCGGCTCGGCCTCACG
>NW_006282523.1:197487-197776 GCF_000327345.1 Myotis davidii | reverse complement strand
TCTCCCACGTGGCGCCCGGCGCGCGCCGGGGCCTGCGCGTGAGGCCACGCCTCGTTCCTCACATTCGAGGACGCCCTGGTCCGGCTGGCGAGGAGCGTGAAGAAGCGAAAATCTCCCGAGCGGGGCTTTCCCACGGGGTTTAGCGAACACGGGCCGACCCACCAGCGCCGGGTCCAGGTTCTCAAAGGTGGACGCAATAAAATATATTTAAAAAAAAAAAAGAAAAAGCGACACTCGCCTCAGCACAAAACTCCCGCTCCCGACGCGCTACGTCGCCTCCGCGGTTTTA
>NW_006282523.1:193159-196580 GCF_000327345.1 Myotis davidii | reverse complement strand
AGGCAGCTAGGGGTCCCCCGCCCCCAGCACACTGTCATCACTCCGCGACCGAGGTTGCGGTGTATTGTCCTCGGTGCAGAGCTGCGTGCTGGTCTCTCGGGGGATGCACAGTCTTCCGGGCGCTCATTCAGCTGCTAACTGCCCTGCATCTCCCGGTGTGAGGCCCCCGCGCTGCCTCGGGCACCGGGGACTGAGCAGTGAGCCAGGCGGGCTCGGGCCCGGAGACCTGAGTTGCTTTTGGGAGGAGGTATCCAGTGGTAATGGCTGTGAGGAAGCGGAGCGGGGTGGCTGGAGCAAATAGACAAGCGGGCTCCCAGGAGGAGGTGGCATTCGAGCTGGGCTCTGGATTAGGGGGCCCGTTAGGAGAGGACGGTGGTGACGCCGGGCGCTGGCAGCAGCAGGTGTGTTCCAGCAGCAGGAGGAAGCCTGTCCCGGGAGCCGGGGATGAGCTCGGAGAGGGCGGCAGGGGCAGCGCGAGGCGGTGGAGGGTTCGGTGCGTGGGAAGGAGGGGCTTGAGCTGGGGGTGACGTTGGCAGTCACAGAGGTGGTCCCGCTGGCTGGCTGTGGACCTGGAGGGGGAAAGGCAGGAGAGGAAGCGGGGCTGCGTCAGGAGGCTTTGCTCAGCGCGGGGAGAGGTGAGGGCGTCCTGGAAGAAGTGGGCAGCGCTGCCGGGGCGCACTGGTGGGCGCGCGAGAGCAGAGGAGGGAAGGGGCCTGTGCGATTCGGTGTTGTAGCAGCAGACCAGGCGCTGCCCTTAGCTCCGGGGAGGATCGCTTGGAGGAGGCACAGTGGGGTGCTGGCTTGGTTGTGGTGAGCATCCCCCGGCGATGTTGGGAGGCGGCTGCCTAAGCTGGGGCTGGGGTTGGGGATACAGGTGGGAATTGTCTGCCCTAAGGCCTGTGGCTGGGGCCTCTCTCCTTGGTGCCGCGGCAGTTTAGACGGAGCAGAGGTGTTGCGGAGGGCAGGAGAGGTAAAGAACCACGGCAGCCCGCCTGCCTCTCAGCACCCAGGACGTCGCTGCCCGTTCCCACCTGTGTGCTTGGTCGTCAGGAGGGGTTTAACTCAGCTGCTGCAGTTGCTTTTGTGTTAGAGGGGAGCCAGAAGTGATGACAGCTTTGGACGTAAAGTTTTGTTTGTTTGCTTGGCGAATGCTTGTGTTCCTTCAGAGGAGCCCCGCCCCTTGGTGATTTAGGCTGTTGTGCGAGAGAGACGGGGTGCAGGTCACAGCTGTGGGACCGCGCAGGGCACCCTGCGGTGCTGCCCCAGCAACGGGGGAAAGCAATGTAGGTTACTGTCATACAGTCACACAGAGTCGGCGCACACAGTGAGCCCCCCACCCTCCAGGAGTGCCTGTCTGAAACCTGTGTTCCAGCAGCAGGAGGAAGCCTGTCCCGTTGGGTCTATACATCCTCCAGGGATGTTCCGTCACAGGGGTCTTGCCTATTAATAGGCCCTGTGCCCGCATAGAAACCCGCTGCCGCTAGCCGCCCAGCAGCTGTCGGGCGGGAGCGCAGTGTGCGGGGCCTGGGCAGGCAGGGGCGGGTGGGGCTAGGAGGGGAGCTTCCAGTGTCTGGTTGTAAACAGCCGGCCTAGAGCTCAGCTGCCTCCTCTGTTTCTGCCCCCAGGGTTTGAAAAGCCGTCCGCCATCCAGCAGCGCGCCATCAAGCAGATAATTAAAGGGAGAGACGTCATCGCACAGTAAGTCTGCGGCTGCAGGCCTGGAACAGTGCGGGTCTGAACCGTGAGGGTCCACTTATACTTGGATTTTCTTTTCAATAAATACAGTAAACATTTCCTATTGTGAATCTTTATAACATTTCCCTTTCTCCAGCTGTATTGTAAGAATATAGTATTAACTATAGGATGTTAATTGACGGTCGTTTATGTTATTGGTAAGTCTTCTGGTCAACAGTAGTCTGTGAGCATGTGAGGTTGGAGGTAGTTACGTGCGTGTGGGTTTTCACTGGGAAATTGGCAGCCCCAGGGGCCCCTGTGTTAAGTGCTTTGGGGCCACAATTGTTCTGTTTTTGTGTATTTATTGCCAACTGGTTCCTTGACTGTAGCCCAGGGTGGTTACTGTTTGTATTCTTGTGTTCTGTTTCAGAAAGCTTTCGTTTGTTAGCCAGCTCTATTACCTATCGGTTGGCCTGTGGGTTTGTGTATAATACTCCTTCAATAGCTTTACTACTGATTTACCAAATCTTTAAAGACTCATTTACAAAAATAAACATAACTAGAGGACAGTTTCCATCCAGGTCATACTTAAAGGGGAATGCCTCCTGCTGGGGTAGGTTCTGCAGCTCCATCAGCCCTGATGCCGTCCGCAGCTACTGTCCTCTCACCGGGGACTTAAAAGTGACATTGTGCCCGCATCCCACCTCTTGCCACTAAGGTGGTGGTGGTCTGCTTGGGAGAACCTGCCCGGTGCCCCCTCCCCTCGGAGTGTGGCTGTGGTGGGTTCTGTGAACGGACAGTGGCATGTGGCCACGGTTCCCAGCCCCACTTCCCTGTTTTCTCTCCTAGGTCTCAGTCTGGCACAGGCAAGACCGCCACCTTCAGCATTTCCGTCCTCCAGTGTCTGGACATCCAGGTGACTGGCGGGAGTTGCCCGTGGGACCTGGGGGCTCCCCTGGAGACGCAGCCCATCCTCCCCCTCAGGGAGCTGCCTATTATCCTGGAAGGATTAGCAACCTTCTTGCAGGAACCAGAATCACTAGCCCTTTTAAGACGCCCAGCCCTTTGCATACCCACAGGCCTTTGCAAATCTCCAGCCCCCATTACCTATCAACTGCCCCTTTGGCTACTTCCCCATGTAATCTCTGTCCTCCTACCCAGTATAAGCAGCAGGCTGTTTGTGGATGCCCTGCTGCTCTCCATGCTGCCGGCAGGACTGGAATAGATGTTCTTATGTGATTCAAGTGACCCACCTGACCTTCATGTTTGTGGTGAGGGGAAGGGAACCTGGATTTTCCAATCGCCAACTAACGACCGAGCCACGTGAGGACCCTGAGGCTGCGGATGGAGGCACCATCTACGCACGGCACCTCCCATGTGACCAGAGCCTGGGCGGGTGCGACCATGGCAGTCTCTCGACTCGCTTTTCCTCCGCTGGCCTGGTCCCGCTCAGGGCCTTCGTGCCGGCTTTCTCTGGACTTGGACTGCCCCAGCCCTGAGCTGGCGTCTAAGGGGCGGGAACTGGGGTGCAGGGGGGACCCCGGGAGGGAGGGCCTCGGCTCACTCAGCTGCAAACCTGCTCTGGCTGGGTTCCGGGGACTCTGGCTGGGTTCCGGGGACTCTCCGGTGGCAGGACGTGCTACCCCAGGGTCACTGGGCTGGTGGTGGCCCCCTCCCACTGGGCACCCATGGGCCATCGTCCCCGCCCCGGGGCACTCACTCCAGGAAGAGGGGCCGGGCCATGGTG
>NW_006282523.1:187899-189380 GCF_000327345.1 Myotis davidii | reverse complement strand
CCCAGCTCTATTACCTATCGGTTGGCCTGTGGGTTTGTGTATAATACTCCTTCAATAGCTTTACTACTGATTTACCAAATCTTTAAAGACTCATTTACAAAAATAAACATAACTAGAGGACAGTTTCCATCCAGGTCATACTTAAAGGGGAATGCCTCCTGCTGGGGTAGGTTCTGCAGCTCCATCAGCCCTGATGCCGTCCGCAGCTACTGTCCTCTCACCGGGGACTTAAAAGTGACATTGTGCCCGCATCCCACCTCTTGCCACTAAGGTGGTGGTGGTCTGCTTGGGAGAACCTGCCCGGTGCCCCCTCCCCTCGGAGTGTGGCTGTGGTGGGTTCTGTGAACGGACAGTGGCATGTGGCCACGGTTCCCAGCCCCACTTCCCTGTTTTCTCTCCTAGGTCTCAGTCTGGCACAGGCAAGACCGCCACCTTCAGCATTTCCGTCCTCCAGTGTCTGGACATCCAGGTGACTGGCTGCCCGTCCTCCGGGAGGTCCTTCCCTCCGTGGCGCAGTGTTCCCTCTGCTGTGCTGACTCGGGTTTTTAAAGAGAACGAGTTGCACACTAGAGCCCGAGCTGACACCCTGCCATACGTTCCTTTTGTCTGGACGGGAGACTCTTTGAATGAGTGGACGTTCTCTGTAAACGAGACTGGTCACTGGGACCCCTGTGATCCCTGGGCTTGTGGTTTCAGAGACATTAAGTGGTGTTTACCTCCGTGAGAAGTCAGATGGGTGGTTAACGCGAGATCAGTCAGAACAGGTCTGAGCCGGAGTCAGCGGGTCCACCTGAGAAACTGACTGCCTGTCCCCGACAATTCCTTCACCAGGTCCGTGAGACCCAGGCTTTGATCTTGGCCCCCACGAGAGAGCTGGCTGTGCAGATCCAGAAGGTGAGGCGCCCCCGCCAGTGTTGCGCTGCAGGTCTTGTCATCCGGTCTCTAGTTCCTCAGGCTTCTCCTGAGTCCTGATCGTTTTGCCACAAATCACCACGTTATACGAATTGGGGGTTGTGTGAAGTCATTTTAGTGTAGCTTTTGTGGTTCCAGTGGTCCCCGGCAGTCAGCACCAAAAAGCCAGCTATTTTATGCTTATTGTGAACACTACGGAAGGCTGTGCAGTAATGTGCTAGGATTGTTCCTGGCTGGATGAGAGTATGAATTTCATATATTTCCTGATTTTTGAGTAATTAGCACAGCCGTGGGCAAACTACGGCCCGCGGCCGGATCTGGCCCATTTGAAATGAATAAAACTAAAAAAAAAAAAGACTACACCCTTTTATGTAATGATGTTTACTTTGAATTTATATTAGTTCACACAAACACTCCATCCATGCTTTTGTTCCGGCCTCCGGTCCAGTTTAAGAACCCATTGTGGCCCTCGAGTCAAAAAGTTTGCCCACCCCTGAATTAGCATGTACTGTGTTTGTAGTGGGAAACCATTAAAACTAACTTCAGTCTCTATTCTAGAGCTTTCGTAG
>NW_006282523.1:179162-187840 GCF_000327345.1 Myotis davidii | reverse complement strand
AGAGTGGGAGGAGAACTGGGCTCTCTCTGGTGTGAATAGTGGCATAAATAGTACGCGGGTCATGCCACGTGGATGGAAATGACCTGTGTTCCCGCCAGGGCCTGCTCGCGCTGGGCGACTACATGAACGTGCAGTGCCACGCCTGCATCGGCGGCACCAACGTGGGGGAGGACATCCGGAAGCTGGACTACGGGCAGCACGTCGTGGCCGGCACGCCGGGGCGTGTCTTTGGTAAGCGAGGGCCGCGCTCGGTTCCCCACATTGCCTGCGCGGGGTCACGTGTAGGAGCGAAGGGCGGTCTGGAGTGGTCGGTTCCTTCTCCGTGGCCTGAGGTCTAATCCTCCCGAGTCTGGCTTTTCAGACATGATCCGGCGCAGGAGTCTGCGGACACGTGCCATCAAGATGTTGGTTTTGGATGAAGCCGATGAGATGTTGAATAAAGGTGAGAAACAGAAGGACTGATTCTCTGCCTGCGCACGTTCACAGTGCGGGGTGGAAGCGGGCACCAGTGCCGTGCTCTCAGTAGGGCAGTGTGTCTATGGGGCATAGCTGTGCCCCGTGGGCCACGGGGGCAGGAAACTCAGTTTGGTCGTTTTGTGGCCGCTGCTGCTAAGGCTGACCACAGCCAGCAGGGCACAGCCTGTCTCCCCACCAGATGCGTTGTTTTCTGTGTGTCCGGGGTCAGCACAGGTGACGGGCCCATGAGCTGAGCTGTGGAGAGGATTTTGGCGGAAATCGTAGGCTGTACAGTCGCAGCTCTGCACCTAATTCAGTGTGAGCCTGGCCTCACCTCTGTGCGGCTGCGGCCTCAGGTTCCTGTGGTCTTGTTCCTCCAGGTTTCAAAGAGCAGATTTATGACGTGTACAGGTACCTGCCCCCGGCCACGCAGGTGGTGCTCATCAGCGCCACGCTGCCCCATGAAATCCTGGAGATGACCAACAAGTTCATGACGGACCCCATCCGCATCCTGGTGAAGCGGTGAGCACGCCCTGCCCCTCCACGGTGCTGAACGGGCACGTGGGCGGCACTGGGGTTCAAACACGGAACCCTGATCGCCTTTTCTGAAAAGCCAGCTTTTCACGTGCATTCCCTCTTAACCTAGCAATTCCAAACTGAACAATTAGCCGCTGGTGTTTACCGGTGGCTTGAGAGGAAGATGAGTGTGTGCCGGGGAACAATGGGGTGTTCTGACTGTTCAGGGTGGAACTGCTGGTTCTGATCCAGAGCTGGGCCCGGGCGGGAGAAGTGGTGGCTCCTAGGAGGTGTGGCCAGCCAGACGAGCCGCCGGGCTGGAGGGCTGGTGGGGCCTGGCCTGCGCTGCCCCCCAGTCTCGGTGGGAAGAGCAGGTAACAGGGTTCATGTCTCTCCTCCAGTGATGAGTTGACGCTGGAAGGCATCAAGCAGTTTTTTGTGGCGGTGGAAAGAGAGGAGTGGAAATTTGACACGCTGTGTGACCTCTACGACACACTGACCATCACGCAAGCCGTCATCTTCTGCAACACCAAGAGGAAGGTGTGTGGCTGTGCCCTCCCATGGCCTTCTGGTGCCAACTGAAGCTCGGTCTCTGCGGAGCTGGGATGGGCGGGTGTGGGGGCGGGAGTCTGCTTTAGGCTTTGTGGGCACGTGGTCTCCGGGACAGCTGCCCGCTCTGCCCCGTAGCACAGAAGCCGCTGTGGGCGCGTGCTCAGTGGAAGCACAGTGTCGATTCCAGTCCCACGCCGTCGGTGGCAGGTGGCTCAGCTGTGGGTGTTCCCACGTGAACAGACGGGGGGGTTTTCGTGCCACTAGCCGGGCAAATGACTGTCCTCGCATCCAGGGAGGAGTCCGCGTTTCAGCGCGCCTGCTCTACGGGTGGCTCACTGGGCTCCGCGATGATGCGCTAAGTCCTGAGTCCATCTCTGCTTTGGGAGCTCAAGGAGCATCTGCCGTTTGGTTGGTAGGTTGACTGGCTGACAGAGAAAATGAGAGAAGCCAACTTCACGGTGTCATCGATGCACGGGGACATGCCGCAGAAGGAGCGGGAGTCCATCATGAAGGAGTTCCGTTCCGGCGCCAGGTGGGTGGGCTCGGGGTGGGGCATGCAGGTCTGTGGGCAGCAGCTTTCTCTGAAGGAGGGGCGGTGGGAGCGAGCCCCTCCACAGCCCGAGGCCGCTGCTCCATAGCTTTGTGGAAGGACAGTGTCTTCCAGGCAAGGCCCTGCTGGCATCGCCATGGCCTGTGGTTCCGTGACTGGTGCGGTGAGACGTGGAACTTGTACTCAGACCCCACACGTGGCCCCATCACCACGCTCACCCAGGGGCCTTGAGAAGGGTCTTTCTGGAGCTGCCCCTTCCCCACGTGGACAGGGAGCGGGTGACTGGCATCCAGTCCTGAGCCTTTATGACTGAGTGACGGCCTCGCGTCCCCTTCTTGCCGCAGCCGGGTGCTCATCTCCACCGACGTCTGGGCCCGGGGCCTGGACGTCCCTCAGGTGTCCCTGATCATCAACTACGACCTGCCCAACAACCGGGAGCTCTACATCCACAGGTAGGGCGCCGCCCCGTCCCTCAACACCCCCTGCCGCCGGGCGCCTGCACGCGGTCTGCGCTGTGTGTACCAACGGAATCTTCCTTCTCCCCAAGAATCGGGCGGTCAGGGCGGTACGGCCGGAAGGGCGTGGCCATCAACTTTGTGAAGAACGACGACATCCGCATCCTGCGGGACATCGAGCAGTACTACTCCACGCAGATCGACGAGATGCCCATGAACGGTGCGCGGGGCCTTCCACCCTCATGTCCCGGGGCTGCGAGGGGCTCTGCTGGGGCCTCAGTTAATGCGTCTCCTTTTGTCTGTTTTCCTGCTTTCAGTTGCCGATCTGATCTGAGGCATCTGCTGTGCTGGGGACGATTTGGCCGGCTCTGTGTCCCCTCGGGACTGTCCAGAGCAGTTTCTCTTGGAGGAGGTTATGATGCACATGTGATGGAACCTTGACCCCTTTGACATTGTCAGGGCGTGGCACTACCTGCAACTCATGGGGAGAAGGATGTGTGAAGGCACACAAAGTAAAAAGGGGAAAACAAGTCTATAGTAGCACCTCGAAACGCCCAGGATTCAGTCTTGGGTTCTGTCTTCTTTTCTTACCTACATGTAAATAATGCTTTGCTTTTGGTCTTTTTCATTAAACATTTTAAACTTTGCCCGTGAACTCTCATTTCTGTGTCCTGAGCTACCACACCTTCCTGTACCGCACTCTGCTCGCTGAGCCCCTCCCCGTGCTGTGGGATGGATGAGTCTAAATTTCCAAGTTCATTGGTGATTCTAACTCCAGCCTCTGAAACTATAGTTTATGAAAGGAATTTCCTCTGAAATAATAGGAAAATCAACAAAACCCAATGTTGGTTCTTTGAAAAGATCAAGAATGTTGACAATTTTTAAGTGAAATTGACCAAGAAAAGACTCAAATTACCAAAATCAGGAAAGAGATGTTACAGTTGCCCTCAGAATAAAAGGTCACTATGAGCAACTGTGCCAATAAGTCGGGTCGCCCCGATAAAGTGGATGGAGACCAGGTGTAGTCAGCATGAGGCAGAGGCGAAGGCAAGACCAGGGCGGGCAGAAGGAGGCTTGCAGTCGTTCGGATGGAAAATGCAATAATCACCCAACAATAAGTTGTCTCATGTACTCACAACCCAGCCTACTTTTGCCCACGCTGTATAAAGGCACAAATAAGTTGAAAATTAAAAAAACCAGTGGAGAAACCACGGTGCCACACTGACCACCACTGGGGTGGCCGAGTCCACAGTAAAGGGTTCCCCAGGACAGGGAGGTTTCATAGGATGAAGGGTAATTTATCAAAGCCATGCAGCAACCCTCAACACCTGTGCACCTAGCAGCTTCGGAACAGGAAGCAAACGCTGGCCTGCACAGGTTAGGCCAGTGCAGTGGGGGTGGGAGCTCAGTGTCCTCAACCTCCCACCGGAGCCACCTGGGAGGGACGGGTAGGAGGCACCGAGGGGGCGGGCCTCAGAATCTACAAGCCCCTGACGGATAATTGAAAGGTGAGTTCTGCAAGGTCAGCCTCTCCAGATCACCTGTGCTGTTTGCAAGCAACGCCATGGGAAAGGGAAATGTAAAGAACCCCCTTTAATAGCATCCAATGCGGGGAATACCCAGGGCTGCAAGGTCTGCATTGAACCCACAAAACATTGCTGTGAGGAACTAAAGACGCAAATAAGTGAGAGACTGCCCCAAAGGACTAGAAGAGTTGGGGGAGGGGGTCTCCTCAGCCCAGCCTGCACCCTCTCCAATCTGGGATCCCTCTCACAATCCTGGACCGCTGGCTCCTAATCGCTCACCTGCCTGCCAGCCTGGTTGCCCCCAACTGCTCCCCCACCCTGCCGCTGGCCTGGTCGCCCCACCAGCGTGCTGTTCAGTTGTTTGGTCATCCCTCACAAACCCCCTGCCCAATTTGCATACTACCTCTTTATTACAGAGGATGGCGGTTCTCCCTGAGTTCACCTACCCATTCAACAAGGCCCCACTCAAAATACCAAGAGACACTGTTTTGGTGAAAACTGACAAGTGGCTTCTGAACTGCATCTGGAAATACAAAGCCAGCAGAGTAAAACAACTGGAAAAGTGGACGCATTGGAGGACTCCCACTGCCTGATACCAAGAAATGTCACCAAAGCTGGCCGGCGTGGCTCCGTGGTGAAGCGTTGACCCATGAACAAGGAGGTCACAGTTCAATTCCCAGTCCAGGCATATGCCCCGGTTGTGGGCTCCCTCCCCAACATGGGGTGTACAGGAGGCAGCCGATCAATGATTCTCATCACTGATCTTTCTCTCTCTCTCCCTCTGAAATCAACCTAAAAACATACCAGGAAAAAACACTGGGAAAAAAATATTACTGAAGACACCGTGGACTGGCTGAGGAGGCCTGTAGGTCCCTGAGACAGAAATAAACAGACCACAGGCACACAGGGAATGGGTTTGAACAAAGGTACTGAGGCAGTTCCATGGGGAAAGGATAATATTTTCAACAAGTGGTGCCAGGACAATGGGCTGGTCATACAAGAAAGAAAACCAGAAAACCTGGACCAGCCTTTACTTCATTGCATCGATCAAACCTCGCTGGAAACGTAAGACTTAAAATTACAAAACTTCTCTAGGAGAAAAGTCATGGGGACTTTGGGTTTAGCAAAGATTTCATTAAAGGGGGTAAGAAATAGAAGCAAGATGTGCTCATCACAATGAAAAACGTTCACTCCTCAAAGACATTGTTAAGTGTCTCCGTGTCATGGCCCCCGGGCACACCCTCTGTGCCCTGGATGCCAGGGGCACCCAGAGGCTTGGCCAGATGCCGCTTTTATTACAAATAATTGCACTTAAAATCTTTCCCAGGCAGTCTCCCGAGGTCCCAGCAGGCGGCCCCCAGCTCCGTCCTGTCAGGGCAGTAGCAGAGCCGCCCGGGCGTGACTCGGGGCACAGGTACCACGTGGCCCCAAACGCCACCTTCCCTGCCATCAGGGCAGGCAGCTGGGGGTGGCCGATGTTCCACGCATCCCAGTGTCGGGCTACGGAGAGCAAGGCTCCAGTGAAACATTCCAAACCCAGGCAACCCCGGGACACTGGCCCAACGTGGGAGCTGGACCAGGAAACTGTGATGCAGGTGCCGCTGGCCCAGCGCCCAGCACAGGAGGTAGACAGGTGAGCAGATCTGTGTGCTGGAGGGAGGTCAGCGCTACACGACATGGGTGAACGCCAGGGGTTGGTGAAGTCGGGGAACTCGAGGCCCCAGTCAAGACCAGCTGATGAGAAACTGCTGTCCCATCGTCAGCGAGACTGGGATGTCCAGGGTCTGGGAACAAGAAAGAACCATTGGCCGCCAAACCATGGAGCAGAGGGGAGAGCCCAGCGCCCAGCAGGCAGGAGTGGCGGCTGACCCGGCTGGCGGGGACAGTGCTCTCAGCTCTGGCCGCCTCAATCAAGCTCTTGAACACGGCACGTCAGCGCAGACACAGGCAGAAGGAAGATAAGGTGCCGGGGGCCGATCCTGCCCCCTCCCCCAAGATCCAGTTCCTCCCGCACCTTGTGAGGCCCAAACGTCCACGGCTTCGAGACAGCATGTCCCCTGAGGCCAGCCTGGAGGACACTGTGTCCCCAGGGGCCGGCCACCCCCACCCTCACCCGTCCTGGGGGACAGCCCTCTGGCCCGTCCTGGGCTCTTGCCTGGGTTTCGGGGCTGTAGGTGAAGTTGGAGACAGGAACCCCATTGGCAAGGACCTGCTTAGGGGCGGAGGCCACGCCCAGGAGGGTCACCCTCCTCAGCTGCAGGGCGGCCCCCTCGCTGCTCACGTGCACCAGGTCGTTCACAACGGTGTTCTGGGCCAGCAGGACAGAGAAGGGGTGTGAGCAGACGGCAGCGGGGAGCCCCCAGGACAGGCCTCTGCACAGCCCCGGGAATGGCGGAGGGCCTCGGCCCAGCCCGGCCCAGCGGCACAGGCCCTGGGTGAGCTGGCAGTGTTGGGACTCGGGCCCACTCCTCTGCGGGCTGACAGCCTGCACTCGGGGTGACCATCCCGGGACCCAGACCCGGCTCCCCTCACCCCAGGCTGGCGCACACTCCACCCCTGCTCGGCGCGGGCAGGACTCACATTCCTGGCCAGGAAGACGAGCTGTGTGTAGGCCCCGTGCTCCAGCACCCCCAGGCTCTCCCCGTCATCCCAGAAGAGCTCCCCGCGGGCCTCCCCGCTCGAGGTCAGGGCCACGGCCAGCGCCATGGGCTGCTTGCGCGACTCTGTGGTCGTGAGGCCAGGACCCTGCAGACAGGGTGGCACATGTCACCTGGCAGAGCCTTCGACCCAGGCGGGAAGGACACGGCGTGGGACCAGGGTCTGCAGGACGGCCTGCTGTCGAGTGGCCCAGACCCTCAAGGAGGCCAGCTGTCCGAGGCGGACTCCCGAGGACAGGAGAGGCCACAGATGTCTGCAGACTGGCTGACGCGTCCGCTGGCCCGGCCACAAGTTAGCGGGCTGTCTCCCGAGCCTCCCACCTGGACCCGTTCCTCCTCCACCCTCAGGAGATGGCTGCCGGGGCCGGGCCGGACCCCAGCGGCACAGAAGCCATGTGGCCCCGGACAGATGCCTCGGTGTCGGCCAGGTACCTGCAGGGGGATGATGTGTCCGGCCCGGAGGTGGAGGTTGATGGTGTCCAGGGGGGCCGGCAGCGTCACCCACTGGCCCTCGCTGTGGATGGCAGGCTTGAGGGGGGCCGCAGGCGGAGGCGGGAGGCTGCCAAGGGCCTCTGCTGGCACCTGGATGGGGACGGCACGTCACCGAGGGCCCTGGGCGGTGCCAAAGCCCCGTGCCGCGGTCAGGAGCCGAGGACTCCACGGGGAGAAGGGGGCCTGGCACAGACAAGCTGGTGTGACCTCAGGGCAGGGGCCCGGCCACTTGGTGGGAACAGGGCAGGAGAGGCCCGAATCCTGGGCCCGGGTGAGGCAGGCCAGAGGGCACCGGGAGGGGCAGGATGTTGGGGGCAAAAGAAGTGGGGTCCTGGCTCGCCCTGTAGCAGGGAGGGCCAAAGCACCCGGGCATGTTTCAGCTGAGGCTCAGTCTGCACATCGGAAAATGGGTTCCTGCAAGGACGGCACAGGATGACGCCCGGGAGGGCACAGGCGAGGCCCAAGGATCTCGGGGGCAGACACAGTCCACGCTGACAGGACAGGAGGGAGGGACCCTCTCGTCTCCCAGTTCTCCGGGTTAGGGACCCGGGACTCACCGTCTGCAGGTCGTACCACGTGCCGGCGGGGAAGTAGCCCGTCACTTCCACCTTCCCAGCCTCGAGCACCGGCGTGATGAGCAAGGCCGCTCCCCAAAGGAGCTGGCGGTCCACCGGCCAGGTGCGGGGGTCCTCGGGGAACCTGCGTGCAGAGGCCGGGAGCCTGGAGCCCTGAGGCCCACACCATGAGCCCCGCAGGGAGGCCCGGAAGCAGCCGGAGCCCGCGTGCGGGAGCCCAGGAGCCCGCACTTGGCTGGGACGGCAGGGCCGCTCTCCGACCCACTGGTCAACACCGGGAGGACGGACCCTCCCCGTCGGCAAGGCGACACGCAGGCGCTGCCCTGCCCACTGTCTGTCTGTTCTTAGTGCTGGTCTGACCCCCAGGCCGCTCTCGTTCCAGGAACCCTCCCATCTGCTGCTCGTTTTCTACACTAGTGACCCACCTGACCTTCATGTTTGTGGTGAGGGGAAGGGAACCTGGATTTTCCAATCGCCAACTAACGACCTAGCCACGTGAGGACCCTGAGGCTGCGGATGGAGGCACCATCTACGCACGGCACCTCCCATGTGACCAGAGCCTGGGCGGGTGCGACCATGGCAGTCTCTCGACTCGCTTTTCCTCCGCTGGCCTGGTCCCGCTCAGGGCCTTCGTGCCGGCTTTCTCTGGACTTGGACTGCCCCAGCCCTGAGCTGGCGTCTAAGGGGCGGGAACTGGGGTGCAGGGGGGACCCCGGGAGGGAGGGCCTCGGCTCACTCAGCTGCAAACCTGCTCTGGCTGGGTTCCGGGGACTCTCCGGTGGCAGGACGTGCTACCCCAGGGTCACTGGGCTGGTGGTGGCCCCCTCCCACTGGGCACCCATGGGCCATCGTCCCCGCCCCGGGGCACTCACTCCAGGAAGAGGGGCCGGGCCATGGTG
>NW_006282523.1:176091-179091 GCF_000327345.1 Myotis davidii | reverse complement strand
CCAGCGCAGGCCCAGAGCCTTCCGCATGGCCTGCTGCGCCGTCTCGCTGAACCTGTATGGCTCCTGCGGCTGCGGTGGGCAGAGGGCGGAGGGCCCGGTTACCCACTCTGCCGCCCGCTTGCTGCCGTCAGGGTCAGGTCCTGGGACGGAGCCGCCCGCCTACCAGGCTGTGCAGGTCGTTGTGGTTCCGCATGAAGGGGTAGAAGGCCCCCAGCTGTGTCCAGCGCACGCACAGCTCTTCTGACGTGTTGCCCTGGAAGCCGCAGACATCGGCCCCCACCAGGGGCACCCCCAGCAGGTTGAAGAGCAGGGTTTCTGCAGGGGAGGGTCAGGCAGGGCCTCAGGCCACACCCCTCCCGCACCCCCTGGTCAGTCCTGCCTCATCGGGGTCAGCGGAAGGTCAATCTACCTGCCTGCAGGCTGCTCCCTAACACCTGGGCGGGGGTGGGCACAGCAAACTAGCCCGTTAGCATGGAATGGTGTCCCCCCCAAAGATCACATTCCAGTCTGAACCCCCAGTCCTGTGAATGGGACCTTATTCGGAAATAGGGTCTTGGCAGAGGCGGTCAAGTTAAAATGAAGCGTGCGGCCCCGATCCCATATGGCTGGGGCCCTAGCAGACAGACACGTGGGGAAAGCACGAGATGACACGGGCCAGAGTGACGCAGGCCACCAGCTCCGGGAAGGAGTGGGGATGGGACCCCGGGAAGAGGAGGGCCGCAGGCGACCCGCCCGCACAGGTGAGCAGGTTCTCATTGGACCCCGCGTCCTGCATGAGTCAGCGATGCCCCCGCCATTGCAGCAGGTGCCCCTGAGCTGTGCTGGCCCAGCTCCCAGCTCTGGCCGTTCCTCCCGCGGGGCCCACACCCCGATGGCTCTCACCCGGTACCGACGAGGACAGCTGCTCCCAGCTGCTCCACACGTCCCCTGTCCAGTGGCCGGCGTATTGGCCGTGGCCGGCGAAGGTGGAGCGGGAGATGACGAAGGGGCGTGTCCCCCGAACCTTCACCAGGGCCCTGGGCGGAGCAGGGGACAGAGCTGTGCGGACAGTCAGCCCCCCACAGTGTGGCCATGCAGCGGCAGAGCGGGAGGCACGAGGGGCGCCAAACCAACATGTGCTGGGCAGTCAGCTCTGCTCGAGCCACCTGCCTCCCCTGGCAGATGCCCGTGTCACAGGGAGGACCGCGTCCCGCCAGGCCCACCGGAGCCAGGGGCCTGGCCTGCCCACGCTGTCCTCAAAGCACTGGGCAGGGCCTGGGGGACAGGGCTTGGCCCCTGGGTGGCCTGGGCTCCCTCCCTCCCCCCGGCCGCCCCTCACAGGCCCTCACCTGTGGGAGGCCAAGGCCTCGGTCAGGCCGTACAGGTTGTGCAGGTTGTAGTGCGTGGAGAGAAACTGGCGGCTGGAGGCACAGATGGTGGCTGCCTGGAGGGACCCGCCCACCACCCCTGGGGGAGAGGGGCACTTTCTTAGGGGGGCCTCTGCCTGGCGGGCTAGCGCACCCCACCCTGGGAGCACCCCACCCTGGGAGCACCCCGGGAACTTGGGGCACATCCCCACACAGTCTCCACTTTTCCAAGGACGGGAACGAGGCGGACACCACGGGCTGCCCTAGGCAGAGCCCAGACACACAGGCTCCAGCCCTGACCCGTTTCCGGGCTGTCTCTGCCGTGTTCCTAAGCCCACGATGCCCGCCCTCCCGGGTCTCGCCTCAGGTGCAGGGCTGGGGTCCACGTTGTGAGGCGGGGGTCTCCCACACCTGAACCTCCTGGGTCCCCCCTTTCCTGGCTGGCTGCACCCCCGAGTAACAAATAACAGCTTCGAGTCTCCCAAACCAGAGACCTGATCTGAGCCACCAAGTCCCCGCCCGGTGCCAGGGCGCCGGTGGGAGCTCACCAGGCACGTAGGGCGGATTCTCCAGCTCGTTATCGGGGCAGCCGTCCACGGAGCCCTTCACGAAGTTGGACGGCTCGTTCATGTCCTGCAAGAGGCCCCGGAGGTGGGCGTCCGCCCAGGGCAGAGGGTGGGGCCGGTCCCCAAGGCTCAGGGACACCCGGGGGCGGAGGGCACACTCACGATCCACATGCCGTCGAAGGGCACCTGGGCGTGGAACTCAGCCACCATGTCCTGCCACCAGGCCAGGGCCTCGGGGTTGGTGAAGTCGGGGAAGGCGGTGGGCCCTGGCCACACCTGGAGGAGAGGCCGAGGGGGAAGCCAGGGTCCCTGAGGGAAGGACTAGAGGGGTCCTCCTGGTCAGGGGCCACCCCACCCGCTCCGTGCCCTGGACAGCGCCCTCTTCCCCAGCACCTTCTGGTCCCACCGCCGGGACCCCCGCTTCTCACCCCGCCCCCCGCCCCCGCTCTACCTTCCCGATCAGGGGCTGCCCAGTCTCATTGGTGATGAACACCCCCCTTCGCAGCCCCTCGTCGTAGGGCCGGTAGCTCCCCGCAGGCCCGGAGCTGCTGATGGCGGGATCCTGGGGGCGAGGGAAGCGGGTGGAGAAGGAAAGGCGAATCTTGGTGCCAGTGGGGGGAGGGGGGCATGAGGCCCCGTCGTCGCAGGGCAAAACCGCGGTGGTGCTCACGCCTGAACACGCGTGAACACACACATCGCCACCGAGGCGGAGCCCAGGGCCCAGCAGGCGACCGGGCACCTGGACACAGGCTTCCTGCCCTAAGGGCTCCGGCTTCACAGACGCTGCACCATGAGCCCTTCATGTCAACGGATCTCTCCGGTGTCCGTGGTGGGGCCTTTGGTCTCAGACCCTCCCCTCCCCCTCCCCCCCTCCTCCAGCCACAGGGCGGCTCTTCTCCCCAGAGGCTCAGCTTGGGGGGTGGGGGGGGCCTCACCACGATCATCACGTAGCGCCGGCCGCCCTGGTGCAGCTCGCGCACCATGGCCGGGAAGTCCCCGAAGCCGTCCTTGTTGAACGTGAAGTCCCTCCGGGCGTCCATGTAGTCCAGGTCGTTCCACTGGACGTCCTGCAGCCGGGCAGCGGCGGC
>NW_006282523.1:175253-176053 GCF_000327345.1 Myotis davidii | reverse complement strand
CCCTCCTGCCCCACCCGCCTCACCCGCCGCCCCAGGACCCTCCCAGCGCTCACCAGGGGGAAGTGGGCCCGCGTCATGTTCTCCACCACCTGGAGGGTGACGGCGGTGGACGGGTAGCCCCAGCGGCAGAGATGGAAGCCCAGGGCCCAGTACGGCGGCATGAAGGGGCGGCCTGGGCCACAGACACGGGGGCTGGGTGAGTGGCCATGAGAGCAGAGGTGAAAGGTGGCGGGGGGAAGCTGGGGGGAGCGGGAGTGGGAGCAGGCCCACCTATGACCTCCAGGTACTGCTGCACCACACTCTTGGGCTCCGGGCCCAGGAAGACGTACACGTCCAGGATCCCGCCTGTCGACCTCCAGCTGAGGGCTGGGCTGGGCTGCAGGATCACGTCTGGGGGAGCAGCCCTGGGGCTCAGGGACACATGCCCGCCTGCCCCCCAGGGCCCTGGGCACCTCACGGATGGGTGGGACAAACTACCTCTGGAGAAGGGGGTCCTCCCCCAGGAGCCTGGGAACAGCCTGCTAGGGGACAGGGGACTCAGAGGACCTGCTGAGGACCCTGGAGCAGGACGGGGAGATGCTGAGGGGGACTCAGGACTCCCGTTTCTGGTCCCTACCCCCCCTCCTCCGCTCCCACCCGAGGTCAGAGCTGGAGAGGCCACACACTGGACTCATTAGAGGAGCAAGGGTGGCCGGACCCCGTCCACTGCCCCTCTCCCATCCCCCCAGCCTGTCGGGCAGGTCCTCGCCCCCACGCTCCATCTACGCAGCTGCGCCCGGGAAGGCCCTGGTGGGCACCCA
>NW_006282523.1:173439-174748 GCF_000327345.1 Myotis davidii | reverse complement strand
GACGGCGCCCGGCCGCGGACACGGGGGGTCTCCAAGGGCACCTCGTAGCGCCTGCTGGCGGGATCTTTGATCTGGAGAGAGCGGAGGTGTCGTGAGGCCGGTGCTGGGCCCGCAGCGGTTCCCGTGCCGCCCACTCCGTCCTGCACCCTCCAGGGCGCGGGGTCCGTGCAAGTCCCAGCACAGCCGCCGTGGCGTGAGCCTGGCGTTTGGGCACCTCCTGCTGTAAGCCTGTCTGACAGCGCGGGTGCCTTGGTGCTTGGGTTCAGGCTCACTAGGCAGCCTCTGCTTTACTTGCTGACTCTGGCAACCCTATTCCACCTGGCACAGCGGGCTCACCTAGCACAGCGGGCACAGTGGGCTCACCGGGCTCACCTGGCACAGGGGGCTCACCTGGCACAGCAGGCTCACCTGACACAGCGGGCTCAGTGGGCTCACCTGGCACAGCGGGCACAGTGGGCTCACCGGGCTCACCTGGCACAGCTGGCTCATCTGAGACAGTGGACTCACCTGGCACAGCAGGCTTACCGGGCTCACCTGGCACAGTGGGCTCACCGGGCACAGCAGGCTCACCAGGCTCACCTGGCACAGCTGGCACAGTGAGCTCACCGGGCACAGCTGGCACAGCAGGCTCACTGGGCACAGCTGGCACAGCAGGCTCACCGGGCTCACCTGGCACAGCTGGCACAGCGGGCTCAGGGTGACTGAGAAAACGCACTCCGGGCCCTGGCTCCTGTCCGGTGCGCAGTGCTCTCAGTAAGTGGTGGCGGGGAGGTACTGACAGGCCCATCAGAACCGTGTCGGGCTCTGGCGTGGCGCCTGCATGTGCAGTCCGTCCACCAGGGCTCACGGGCCCCCGCTAGGTGCCCAGCGGCTGGGAAACCGCAGACAGAGGCCCTGCCTCGGTGGGGATGGGGGGGTAGGTGGGGGCTGGGGTCCCACCGCCTGCGATGGCCCCTTCCTGCCCACCGTCCCGCCTGCTGACCGCGGGTCCCGATGAAATGTCACTTTTGGGGGAGGCCTAACCTCCCCCCGCCGCGCCTGAGCCGCACCCTCCACAGCAAGTCTAGAACCTTCTAGTCACTGTCTTAGCGGCCACCGCTCCCTGTCGTGGGCACTGTCTGCTCACGCTAGGACTCCGTGGGGGCACCGGACACATTTGTGGGGGGAGCAGACCCCAGTGGAACGTGTCCCGCCCCTGCCCCCATGCTGCCGCCTCGGCCCTGCCGCCCACCGTGAAGTGCAGCCGGCTCTCCGTCTCCAGCAGCACGTCCAGCCGCAGGGTGAGGATGTCCCTGGGGAGGAAGGGCGG
>NW_006282523.1:170742-173150 GCF_000327345.1 Myotis davidii | reverse complement strand
CTGGGCGCAGCCACACAGCCCTTGGGGAACCACTGCCAACTGGTGGAGCAGGATGTGCCCCAGGAGGGCGGCGGCGGCCAAGGAGAGGAGGGCGCAGGTGCCCAGCAGGGGGCGGGCGCGGGGCGGCCACTGAGCGCCCATGGCCTCTTGCCTGTGGGGATGGGTCCGGGAGGCCTGTGAAGAGAGGAACCAGGCTCAACAGGGAAGTGAGCAGCTGGGGCCTCGGGGCTCCCCAAGCAGCCTGTGCAGACATGAACTTGTGCAGGCGGGCGGGCCGGGCCAGGCGGAGGTGAGGTCTTGGGGGGGGGGGCTGCCGGAAACTGTGAAACGTTACCCGTGAACCACCTTGAGGTCTGCAGAAAGGATTTAATGACAAAAAAGACCCACATGATGGGGGTCAGGTGGAAGCAGCAAGTTCCACCAGCAGACGGCTAAGCCTGCTTGGGCATAAACACCAAGGGTATTCAGTTGTGACCAATGGATGGGAGTGGGGTGCCCGTAGGGGGTACCCCTGCCCTCTGTCCCCTCCTGCAGACCTGCTCGTTGTGGACAAAAGGGGCCACGTGCTACCCTGACAAGCACAGGGGAGGCCTGCATGGCGGTCTTGCAAACTCAGAGACCTAAAGTCACCACAGGGATGGTCTGAAATCAAACTTGAACTAAAAGCAGTTGTGGTGGGTGGTCACCTCTTAGGCCGGTATCTTCTCTGACAAGGTCAACCTTTACCTTACTATCTTTTTTATTTTTATTGATTTTTTACAGAGAGGAAGGGAGAGGGATAGAGAGTTAGAAACATCGATGAGAGAGAAACATCGATCAGCTGCCTCCTGCACACGCCCCACTGGGGATGTGCCCGCAATCCAGGTACATGCCCTCAACCGGAATCGAACCTGGGACCCTTGAGTCCGCAGGCCGACGCTCTATCCACTGAGCCAAACCGGCTAGGGCTACCTTTCTGTCTTTTAGCATCTACGGTAACATCTACGGTAAAATGTCAGGGTAACTTGTAACTTCCTTTTTTTCCAGGCCCTCAGGGCACCACCAAATGCCCCGGGCACCAGGACAGGAGACCATGAATTCCTTCACTGTTCCTGTTATCATGTTAATCGGTAACTATTAACCATCCCATACCCACATACTAGTAAGTAAAAGAAGAGTGTGCCCATCATTTTACTTCTTATCCAATCCCAGAGGTTCCCCGCCCCCTTTGCCCTCTCCCGCCTCCCTAATCCATCACCATGGATTTCTGTAGGCCCCTACAGCGCCTCCTGGGGTTGTAATGTGTAAAAATAGGTGAGAAACCTCCATTCTCCCCAGCACTATCCCAACCCGATGAGATCCTGTTTCCTGGCAACTGTCGACCGTTTGGCTCAGATGAAAGCACAAAAATTCTTTACAGGTTTGCGTGTTTTTACGTTAACGTATCAAGGATACAACTAGGAACGGCCAGTGGTGAGGCATGGGAAGGGGCACGGAGCTTCCACGCCCGCTCCAGCCAGCCACCCGCCCGGCATCAAAATGTGGTCACCAGCCTGCCAGACGCCGGGGAGTTCCGGGTGTCACTAGGTGGGCAGGGCTGGTTAGATCCCTGGCACTGGTGACGACTCCCTCTCGGCTCCCAGAGTCGGGGATGGAAATGGGAACCAGCTCCAAGCCGCCCCTCATCTCATTAGCATATAAAATACACCCCCTACTCCCAAGATACCAGGGTTTGGGAGTGGGAAATAGAGACTCAGCATTTATTTTTGTCAAAGTGTCCCAGCTCCACCTGACCCTACCAGACACCTGACCGGCCCTTCCTGATGATGAAAACTCAGGAACGAGGGGCCTCAGCCCCCGCCCCCACGGCTCAGTGGTTGAGTGTTGACCTAAGAACCAGGAGGTCGCAGTTCTCGCAGTTCGATTCCTGGTCAGGGCACAGGCCCGGCTGCAGGCTCCATCCCCAGTGGGGGGCGTGCAGGAGGCAGCCCATCAGCGATTCTCTCTCATCGTTGATGTTTCTACCTCTCTCTCCCTCTCCCTTCCTCTCTGAAATCAATAAAAATGTATTTTTTAAAAAAGAAAAGAAACGAAGGAAATGAGAGCTTGGAGCAGGGTCCGCGGGGGGCGCTCTGGGGCGATGCCCACCCAAGTGCAGAAGCTGCAGAGATGCGGGCCCAGCACACGCACAGGGGGGACCACACCCCTCCCGCGGCTCGCACTCCACATCGGGGAAGAGATCCCCGACCGGGAAAGCGGGTGTGGGGGGGCACATTGGAGACAACGGAAGCGCTGGGGCCGGGCGGTCAGAGGCGCTGCGCTCCAGGGCCCGGCACAGCCACCAGGGAACTGGCCCGGCCGGAGGCTCCCGGGCAGGGGGCGGGGGTCAGAGCCCAGCTCCGCCACCGGAGGGGGAGCAGGGTTCGCCT
>NW_006282523.1:168160-170520 GCF_000327345.1 Myotis davidii | reverse complement strand
CTGGTGCAGTGTCTGGCCCTCCACCCCCGCACCTGCAACGCAGCTCCGATGCCGCGACCTTGTCTTTCGGGATCAAGGACGGGGTGACCCGTGAGCACCCCCAGCGGCTGTCGGGCTGCCTGGGAGCTGGCCAGGCCACTCCAGGGGGCGCCCTCCTGCCATTGGAGCCTAAAGAGGGCACAGCTGTTCAGCCCCGAACTGGCAGAGAGCGAGTCGTGGGCAGCACCGTTAACAACAGCTTATTCCGTAAAGGGAAACATTGTCATGACCCGCAAAGTCGACTCCTGTGAGCACGTTAGCTCGACAAGGACGTTTCCTACAGCGAGAAGATGCTGTGTTTGGAGGAGCAAGCTCCTCGAGCGGACACACAGCGCACGCGTGATCCTGCCCGGGAGCTCTCCCCAGGGAAACCCGGGGCACCTGCGGGGCACGGGCGGTGGCGCCCCCGAATCCTTATGGGCTTTGTGTTTCTCAAATGTTTGAGAAGAAATACGCCTTCCTCCATCTTCAGGAAAAAATATTTACTTTTCTGTTGAAAAGTGTGCAAGTGAAATTCTATAGAACCCTTCCCGTTCCACTGCAGAGAGGCCGGCTAGCAGGTGCTGGGGGACCGGGTGCGGGAGGAGGGCGCTCCCGACCCTGGAGGCGGGACCAGTGGGCAGCCCTGGGGTGGGTCTGTCTTATTTCAGCGGTCGGCTCTCTGTAAGCCCGGTCTCCCTCGGGGGAGAGTCTGGATTTAACCCGGGCCGGAGTGGGGGAGGAGAAGGGACCCGGTTCTCTGTGGGGTGGGAGCGGGTAGCTGCCCAGGAGGAGGTGGGTGTGAGTCTGCAGGTGCGCACGTGCAGAAACGGGAGCCTCCACAGCCCAGGTGGTGCTCAGGGAGCACGTGCTCCGTCAGCCTGGGCACGGGGTTGGCCTCTCGGGCGCTGCCTCTGCAAAGGGATGACCTGCCTAACGCCACCAGGAAGGTCGGGAGGCGACTTGGGTTAAACAAGCGGGTGGCCAGTGTCCTGCAGCGCTGGCCTGTTCTCTCAGCGTCATTCTCTGCAGGTGGACGTGGCTTCCGGGGACACAAAAAGATACGGCTCCCAGGGAATACGCAGCACCCTGGTCTCTTCCCGGCCGGCAGGCCTGGGAGGCGCGGGCAGGGCTGCGCGCTAGGAGGGCCCGGGGGCGTCCAGCTGGCTGGCGACCGTCTGTCTGAGCTTGAGCAGGGCCTCCTGGAACTGGGGGTGCTCGTCCTTCACGTGGTCCAGGATGGCGCCGATGGCGGCCAGCCGGTGGTCCAGGCGCCTGCGCTCCTCCAGCTGCGCCGCCTTGGTGCGGAACAGGAACACGTACCGGCCGTCCTTCACCGCCTGCAGGTGCTTGAGGCGCGTCTGCAGGGTCACCAGCTCAGAGAAGTTCTTGGGCCGGATCAGAGACGTGTGTCAGGCTGTGCAACTTAAAAGGGGACACCCACCGCCTCCTCCACAAACCCAGGCTCGAGGAGATGACGAAGGACAGCGCCTTGCAGGAAAGGGACGCCTGGGGGCACCGAGCCCCCAGGGCCGGGGGAGTAGGCTGGGCGGAGCCTCCCAGAGGCAGGTGGCCGCCGGGTGCCGGGGCTGGTGCCGGGTGCCTCCCTCCGTTTGCTCCCCGTCTCCTCTGACCAGGCCCAAGCCCCGAGTCCTGCCTGGCCCTTCTCTTCTGCTCGCGCCCATCCAGCCTCGCAGGAAACTGGGACGGCTCTGAAATTCCCTGCAGACCCGACGGCTGCCCACTAGCCCCACGGCGGGCCACGGCCCTGTCCGTGCGTCCCCGCCCTCCTTACGTACTGCGATGGCCTCACACGGGCCTCCCGTGTCCACCCTTCACCTTCCGTTACTCACTCAACCTCAGAGCCCCTGGTCCTGCCAACACATCACCCGCAGCCGCACCCAAACCCCTCCGACATCGGCCCGCCCCCTGAGAAAAGAGGCCAGAGCCGGGATCCTGCTCCCCGAAGGGGGGGCCCCTCTACACAGCAGACCGGCCTGTGGCTCTGGGGGACCTGGGGCCGTCTGGAGCTCCAGCTCTACCCCCTGGTCCCTCTGCCAGGGGTGGTACCCTCCGGCTTCCTTTAAGTCCAACTCGGATGTCATTTTCTCCGACCCCCAGCCTAAAGGTGTGATCCCACCTCGCGATGTTTCTGCTTGTTTTTCTCCAGAGCACCTGCGCCATCTAACACGCGGGGTGCTTTCTCGGACTCCCGATTGTCTGTCCTCCCGCCCCCAGACCCGGAACCCCGGGGAGGGTGGGCTGTGGTCTTTCTGCTCCACCCGGCAGCCCTGGCCCCCGGGGCCGAGCCTGGACCGCAAAGGAGCCTGATGCGTGTGACA
>NW_006282523.1:166008-166552 GCF_000327345.1 Myotis davidii | reverse complement strand
GGGCTCTGGCCCGAGGGCCCATGTCTGCGACTGCGTGCAGTTGCCATGGGAGACCCTCTGCCTCCTCTTCTAGGAAGGCCCTTGAGGGGCAGGTGCCCAGGCCAGGGCGCGGGGCGCGGCTATTACATAAGAACCAACCCCCCCACCCCCATTCTGGGACCAGCAGCCCGCGGTGCCGGCCAGCTGTCTCTGGAATCACCCAACTTGGGAGGGATTATTTATTTAAAACATGTTTTTATTGATTTTAGCGAGAGGAAGGGAGAAACATCCATGATAAAAGAGAATCATGGACCAGCCGCCTCCTGTACGCCCCCTACTGGCGATTGAGCCGGCAACCTGGGCCTGTGCCCTGACCGGGAATCGAACCGGGAACCTCTTGGTTCATAGGTGGACACTCAATGTCTGAGCCACGCTGACCGCTCAACCCAGGACGCTCCCAGGGACCAGGGGCGGGCGGCAGCACTCACTCGGCCTCCACCAGGCGGTTGAGGAGCGACATCTTCTCCTGGTTCAGCTGCTCCAGCTTGTCCTGCATCTCGATGGT
>NW_006282523.1:165602-165942 GCF_000327345.1 Myotis davidii | reverse complement strand
GTTACTTAAGAACCAACCCCGCCCCCCATTCTGGGACCAGCAGCCTCCAGTGCTGGCCAGCTGTCTCTGGAATCACCCAACTTGGGAGGGATTATTTATTTAAAACATGTTTTTATTGATTTTAGCGAGAGGAAGGGAGAAACATCCATGATAAAAGAGAATCATGGACCAGCCGCCTCCTGTACGCCTTCTGGCCCGTCTCCGAGTCCACCGAGGCCCGCATCTCCTTGGCCAGCTGGATCTTTTTCTCCCAGAGCAGGATCTGGTGTCTTTAAGAGGAGGAGCGGCCGCATGGGAGCTGGAGGGCTCGGAAGGTTTCCTCCCACGGCTCCCTGAGCTC
>NW_006282523.1:164727-164994 GCF_000327345.1 Myotis davidii | reverse complement strand
GATGTGTGTGTCCACACTGTGCCCACTACCACCGCCCTGCCCCTGGGCCGTGGGCCCGCCCGCCGGGCGCACCTTGAGCGCCTGCAGGAACTGGCTCTCGGTGAGCAGGTTGGCCTGCTGCAGGCCCTCGGAGCTGCTGCGGTTGCGGCTCAGGAGCAGGTTGAGCTTGCGCAGGTCGTTGTCCAGGTCCTTCATGTGCCGCTGGATGTCCTTCTGCTCCCTCTTCTCCTGCTCGATCTTCTCTGTGGCGGAGGCATGCGGGCGGCT
>NW_006282523.1:162784-164410 GCF_000327345.1 Myotis davidii | reverse complement strand
CTTAAGCTGTTAGTCGGACATCCTTAGCATTGCCATGGTGGCGGGAGAGGCTCCTGCTACCACCGCTGTGCTAGCCAGCCATCAGCTGGCTTCTGGCTGAGCGGCGCTTCCCCTGTGGAAGTGCACTGACCACCAGGGGGCAGCTTCTGAATTGAGCGTCTACCCCCTGGTGGTCAGTGCATGTCGTAGTGACTGGTTGATCAGTAGACTGTCTGCCCCCTGGTGGACAGTGTACATCATAGCAAGTGGTTGAGGGGCCTAGCATATTATGCATTGATTGGTTGAATGGTCAACCAATGACTGGATACTTAGCATATTAGGCTTTTATTATATAGGATACTTAAATTATAAGATAACTAGAGTCCAGATGCACAATATTTGTGCAGGGGGCAGGGATCCCTCAGCCTGGTCTATGTCCTCTCGAAATCTGGGACACCTCGGGAGATGTCAGACTGCCGGTTTAGATAGGTCCTAAACCTGCAGTTGGATATCTCTCTCGCAACTTGGGACCCCTCGCTCCTAACTACCCACATACTCTCTCCTAGCTGCCCTCCTGCTTGCTCCTTATTGCTTGGCTCTCCACTCCTTAGGGCTGCCACTGAGGTGGGAAAGCAGTGGTTCTCTACCTTCTGGCCTTTAAATATGGTTCCTCATGTTGTGACCCAATTATAAAATTATTTTCATTGCTACTTCATAACTGTCATGTTGCTACTGTTATGAATCTTAATGTAAATATCTGATATTCAGGATGATCTTAGGCGACCCCTTTGAAAGGGTCGTTCGGCCACCAAAGGGGCTCGCTGTTGCCGATGAGCTCGTTGACCTTCTGCACCTCCTTGTCCAGCTCGGCCAGCGCCTCCCGGTGCACGTCCGCCCGGCAGTTGGTGTGGGTGATGTCCAGCGTGGCCTGGGCGATGTCGCCGTCGATCTTGGAGAGGTGTGTCACCTGCAGGACCGACAGGAGGCGCGTCGGAACCTTCGCTTTTCCTGGGAGGCTCTGGAGGAGGGCCCCCACCTCCTAGAGGTCCCCCCTGGTCGGGAGAAAGGTCCCGATCTCCAGGAGCGCAGGAAACCGGTTCCTCTCTCTCTCCGGGACCCTGAGGGCCTCTCACAACCAAGAAAGGTTGCATTGTTTCTCCGTAGACAGGCCGTGGCCACACTGGGCGGAAATGTGTGCACACAGGTGAGGAGATGGCCCGTTTTCCTGTCTCAGGCAGGCCTGTCACCACCAGGAACCGTCCCTCTCCCAGTCCTTCCGTATAAATCCCTCCCCCCCAAACAAAAGCTGTGCCCTGACCCCCTGCCAGCCCCAGGCCCTCGCTGCCCCCACAAAGCCTCCGCCCCCTCACCTTCCCCTGGCTCCTGCCCACTCCTCCCCCAGACCCCAGCTGGCTGTCCTCCATGCACCGCTGGCCGGTCCCTTGGGTGCCTTTCTACAACCCCCTCACCTCTAGGTTTTTTTTTGTTTTTTTTTTCCCACCTCTAGGTTTTAAAGCCGGCCCTGCCCAGCTGGGGACAGACGCCCCCAGCATTCCACCTGGCCTCGCCCTGCCCTTGCGGTAACCCTCGGGCCCTCTGAGCCCGTCCCTTTCTTTGCCAAGACCTCTGAGATCGCCAGGTCACCCC
>NW_006282523.1:161212-162639 GCF_000327345.1 Myotis davidii | reverse complement strand
GGAAGACTCTTTACTGCCCTCTTCTGGACACGGACGGTACTAATGCTTGAGTTTCCTGGGCAGTGGGGGACAGGGTAGTTGGTGGCCCGGAGCCCCGGGGACTGGCCTTGGAGGTCTGAAGCAGGGCCGGCAGGTTACTTCACACCCACCACACCCCTTAGCTTTCCCAGGGCACCCACTGCGCTCCCAGCTGGTGGTCTTGCTCCCAATTTCCAGAAAATGGACTGGCGGGACTTCCGGGATGTCAGCCAGGACCTCCCAAGGAGATGCAGTGCTCCCAGCCCCGGGTCCCGCTTCCTGGTCAGGGCACATGCCCGTGTCCTGGAGCGGTGAGCGGGCCACCAGGGAGACAGCAGCCCGTCCCCCGGAGGACAGGTGAGCCTGCCAGCTGGGTCGGGGGTCACCTTAGCTCGGCTGGGCCTCCCGACCGCACCCACCAAGATAGAGTGACCACGGCTGACATTTGGGGAGCACCGCCTCTGGTCCTCCCCAGACATTGCCCACATTTTTATAAACAGTTAGACCTAGACCAGCGGACAGAGCGTCGGCCTGCGGACTGAAATAGAAACATCAACGATGAGAGAGAATCATGGACCCGCTGCCTCCTGCATGCCCCACAGGGGATCGAGCCCACAACACGGGCATGAGCCCTGACCGGGGATCGAACTGTGACCTCCTGGTTCCTAGGCTGACGCTCGACCACTGAACCCCACCGGCCGGACATAAAAAGTAACCTTCCTGAATAGGAAGGTGTATTAAGAAAATGGTTTAGGATGGAGTTAAAACGGATACGTAGGGAGCCCGAGGTGAAGGTGTGAGTACCTGTGTGCGCCCACGTTTACCTGTGTCCACGAGTGTGTCTGCTCATGTGTGCACGGGGATGTGGACACGAGTGTTTCCATGTCTTCATGTGCCTGTGTTTACTCCATTGCACATGTATGAGCACGCGTGTTCAGAAAGGTTTCCAGCAGGAACTATGCCAGCCTCCTAGGAGCTCACCCCTGGCGGCAGATGGCAGCTGCCTAGTCTCCGCTCACTGCCCTGTGAGTGCCCCGGCTTGCCACAACCAAACGCCTGGGATCCAGCCTGCCCTCCAGGCTTGTGCCCTTGACCCACGTCGAACCCGGGACCCTTCAGTCCTCGGGCTGATGCTCTATCCGCTGAGCCACACCGGCAGGGCACAAAATCATGGCTTTTACAGCTGGAGAACGTGAGCCGTGAACAGACACCCCCAGGCCCCTGCCCACTCGGGTTCTGCGGTCTGTGGCCTGGCGGGTCCCCGGGCGCCCCCCTCCCGGTCCCCAGGCGCCCCTGGAGGCCGCGGTGGGAGGCGGCGGGTGGCGCACCAGGTTGGTCTTCTGCTTCTGCAGCTTGTGGAGCAGCTGGTGGAAGTACTTGGTCATCTTGTTGGAGGTGGTCTGCTCCTG
>NW_006282523.1:159494-160952 GCF_000327345.1 Myotis davidii | reverse complement strand
AGCCGGGCCAGCACCCACCCCGTGGCCCCGCCCGGAGGGACCCTCCTAGTAGCAGCCCGGGCTGTCATCCGGATGCTCCGATGGAGCCATCACCCATTCCCAGGCCCAGGCTAAGCTCTCTGGGTGCTGCCCCGCGGCGAAGTGGTTGAGCGCAGACCTATAAACCGGTAGGTCACGGTTCCATTCCTGGGTTGTGGGCTTGATCCCCAGTAGGGGGCGTGCAGGAGACAGCTGATCCATGATTCTCTCTCATCATGGATGTTTCTATCTCTCCCTCTCCCTCTCTGACATCAATAAAAAAAAATAGTTTAAAAATAGTTTGTAATACTTTAAGCAATAAAACAATAAAAAAAACGCTTTACACCTAAAATAAATAAATAAATGCTCTTTCAAAGTTGTGATTATGGTGGGGGCTGGGGGAGGGGAAGCTAGCAGACTGAGGCCATCGGTCTGTCTCCCGTAGCCATGACGATACTCCTGGATCAGGATAGGAATACCCAGGGGACCAGGCTATGGGGGGCCGTGGGGGACATGGGGTTACGGCCTGGAGGCACTGGGCATTGGGCAACGGGGAGGCCAGGGAGGGGCCCTCTGACCCGGCGGTTTGTCCCCCGGGTAACGAGTCTTCCTGGGCACCTGGTCCCTGCCAGGCTCCGAGCCGGCCCGGGAGTGGAGACCCGGTTAGCGCTAGGCAGGTGAGGGACATGCCACCAGGTGTCCCTTCTGAGTCCGCTCAGCGGGGGGTGGGGGATTAGGCGGCACTGTGCCCGGAGCCTCCAGCACCTGGCCGTGGACACCCCACCGGCTGGGAGCGACAGCGGGGACCGCGGGGCCTCTGCTTCCCCCTCAGGGGAGATTAAGGGGGATTGCGCTGGAACGCGGCCGCAGGACAGCCCGGAAGTGGGGAGTCCTCACACAGGTGGCGAGGCTTCGAATCAAAGGGCCGCCTGCTCTCCCTCAGAAAACGCCCCTTTCTCTCCCCCTCCATTTCCCCTTCATCCTCCCAGGAAATCCAAGCATGAAAGCCGCCGCCCAGGGCCGCGGGGAGTTTGAAAGGACAAAGAAACGTTGGAATCTCGGTGAACAATCTGAGCTTTCAGGGCGGAAGCGGGGCTGCAGGTGCCTCCTGTGTCCCAAGAGGCGGCTCACCTGAACCGGGGGCCCGCCACCTCCCCAGTCCCCACTTCTCACATGCCCACTGCTCTGTGATCACTCGGCCTGGCCCGCCTGGCGCCCTGAGACCAGCTGTCTCCACCCTGAGCCCACCATGTGCCCTGAGTCCGGCTCCCTCCGCCCTGAGCTCACCTGGCGCCCTGATCCCGGCTCCCCCCGCCCTGGGCCCACCTGGCACCCTGAGCCTGGCTCCCTCCACCCTGGGCCCGCCTGGCGCCCTGAGCCCGGCTCCCCGCCCTGGGGGCAGCGCAGGGGGAGGCCAGCAGCTGTACCTGAGCACCTCCT
>NW_006282523.1:156923-159386 GCF_000327345.1 Myotis davidii | reverse complement strand
CTGGGCGGGAGGCGGGCTGGGCTCGCTGCTGGGCTCCCGGCCCCGGGAAGCAGAGGGCCCGGGCCGTCCCCAGGCTGCCCTCCCCTGTCGGCCTTGCTCCTCTTGGTCACAACATTAAACTTGGCTCTGCAGACACGCCAGACCCCGGCGGAGCCTCTCCTCCACCCCGTGGGCTGGAGGCCGGGGAAGGAAGAGGCAGAGGGCCACCAGCCCTGATGGGCACGGGGCCGACAGACCCCACACGTGGGCGTGGCCACGATGCCCCGGCGTGGGCTGAGATGCCAGACTGCGCCTGAAATCAGTCTTTAAATTCAATTTTAAACACTCTCATTTGTAAAAAATAAGAAAGGTGTTCATTCTTGCACAAGTAAGCAGAAGGAACACAAAATTACCCATCATGCCCCGGTTGGAGGTTATCATTTCTACACACTGGTGCTACCTCCGTGTGTGTGTGTGTGTGTGTGTGTGTGTGTGATCATGTTCTACATGTTGCTTTGTAACTTAGTATTAAAAACTAGCGTATGGCCTGGCCAGTGTGGCTCAGGGGTTGAGCATCGACCTACGACCGAGGAGGTCAGGGTTTGATTCCTGATCAAGGGCACTTGCAGGCTTGATCCCCAGTGGGGGGCGTGCAGGAGGCAGCCGATCCATGATTCTCTCTCATCATGGATGTCTCTCTCTCTCCCTCTCCCTCCTCCCTGAAATCAATAAAAAAATGTATTTTTTAAAAAGTCATAGCAGCTTTGGTTTCTAGTGTTGGCCACCGAATTCGGGGCTGCCCGGGCCCCTCCCTCCCTCTCTCCCTCCCTCCCTCCCTTCCTGGAGATGCGGGCCCTGCCTGGGCAGAGGGAGCCGCCCGGTGGCCAGGGAGCTGGCTGAGGGTCCGCCCAGCTAGCAGAGCACAGTGTCCCGCTGCCTGGGGGCCTCGGCCGCTCGGGCTACGGAGGAATGACTACCGGCCACCAGGCACTCGGTACCTACTCGTCCCCACCTGGGTCAGCCAGATGCTCGGAGCTGCTGCCCGGGACCCGCCGCTCAGTCACTCGTTGGACAGGCACGTGGGCGCCGCACGGTGGTGCTGCAGGTGCCTCTGGGCGGAGGGCGTGGGGTCCCTCTTACCTCGCTCACGGCTTTCCGGAGCATGCGGGTCTCCTCTGCCTGGGCCCCTGACTGGGCCTCGAACAGGGCGATCTGTTCCTCTAGCTCATGGGCCCGGGTGGTGAGCTGGTCCACGTGCAGGTCCTGGGAAACGAGAACCCTGGCGGCTCTCAGGCACAGCCCCCCGCCCCCTGACCCGAGGGGGTGACCCCAAGGCTGGCAAAGGCCTCTCGGGGCTGCCGGCGCCCCAGGACACCGGGAGGTGGGGGAGAGCCTGGGCCGGGACGCGGGTACCTGCTGCTTCTTGTCCCGCTCGGCCCGCACCCGCTCCGCCTCCGACTTCTTCACGATCTGCTTCATCACGTGGATGTCGTCCCGCGTGTCCTGGTCGATGTTCTGCATGTAGAACAGGTTCAGGGCCAGGTTCTCCATCTCGGTCTGCAGCGCCGCCACTGCAGGGGGAGAGGCCCGGCCGCACATCACCCGCTGCCCTGCCCTCCGCCTTCCGCCCTACGCCCGCTCCGCCCTTGGCTATCCTACGGGCACGCTCATCTCCTACTGATTGGCTTCTAACAGCCCTTTGTGGACGAGCAGGCAGCGTGGGCAGAATTTGTAAGTGGCTCCCACACCTCCGGCCCGGTGTTACCCCTGTGGCATGGCCCTCGGGTGGCAGAAGGGAATGATCGGTGGGCCCAGCGGCAGGGAGAGCAGGCACCGCAGGGCCGAGCAGGAGAGGGCGGCGGTGCAGGGAGCCCCTTGGCTCTGGCCCAGACAGGCGGGGGAGCCCGGCTGTTCCCCACACGGTTCCCACCGCAGCCGCAGGCGCACAGGGCAGGTCCCGAGGGCCTTCCCAGGGGCCATCGCGGGGCATGGAGAAGGGGCGCCCTCCAGGAGACCCACCTTTAGGAAAAGGGGGCACAAATGTCTGGAAAGGCAGCTGCCTACCAGGACCCAGCAAGCTCGGCAGCTCCCACGTGGGCGCACAGGGGCCAAGGGGAGGAGGGGCTGCGCTGAGGGCTCGGGACACGATGGCACACGGAGACGCCCTCGGGCTGCGGGGACCGGGCTCTTACACTTCCTGCGCTCGGCGTTGGCGGCCTCGCAGGTGCGGGTGTAGAGCAGGCGCATGCGCTGCAGCTCCTCCTCCGTCTGCTGCCGGGCACACGTGGCCAGGGAGTAGCGGTCGTGGCTCTTCTCCAGCTGCACCTGCAGGGCCGCCATGTGCTGCTGCACCCCGTACAGGTCCACGCCCAGCTCCTGCCGCTGCGTTTGGCTTTGCTTGGAAGCCACGCCCTGTGGCCCGAGAGAAGGCGGGTCAGGGGGACTGGTGGGGATGGGGGGGATGGGGGCACACAGCCAGGGGGG
>NW_006282523.1:153405-156752 GCF_000327345.1 Myotis davidii | reverse complement strand
GGGGTTGGGGCGGGTGCACACACCAGCTCCAGCAGCTCCAGCTGCAGCTTCTCCACCTGCCGGTTCAGGTAGCTGTTCAGCGCGGCCTGGAACCTTAGCATCAGGGGCTACAGCAACGGCAAAGCACCGGGTTAGTGTCCGGCCCCTCCGGCCTCACAGTTCTTCTCTGGGGGGCAGGGAGGGCGGGGATGGGGGCAGGAATGGCTTCGACCCTCCCTGCGCTCACTCTGCCACCACACGGTCAGGCCCTCGAGTCTGGTTCCAGGCATTGAAGCCCGAGTTCGTGTTTTGGCAAAAGGACAGGGCAGGCGGGCGGTGGTCCTGGCACCACTGCCAGGCCGAGGGCGGCTGGCGCCCAATGGGCACTTGGCCCTTCCCAGGCAGCCACCACCTGCCTGCGGGCGAGCACAGGGCTTTCCCGGGGGCTCACCCCTCGGGCGGCCTTCCCTGCCTGCCCAAGGCGCCCCCGGGGCCCCCTGTCCCCTAATGCCTGGTCCCTGAGGCCGGCAGGGCCAGGACGGTTTGGGGACTATGAGCCTCCGAGGACAGGCTTCACAAACCGCGGCCAACGCCTGCGGAGCCCTGTTCAGTGAGCAGGTGGCGTGGGCGCGGTGCGGGCCCCGGGTGGCGTGGAGGCGGGGGCAGGGAGAGGCCGCCGTGCAGGCAAAGGGGCAGCTCTGAGCCCGGAAGGAGTTCCCTCCTTACGTGGTTGGGGTCCAAGACCACCAGGTGGGACACGTCCTCATCTGGCTCGTCGCTGCCCTCCGACCCCGGTGGCTCTGCGACCCCCTCTTCCAGGCTGAGGTGCTGGATCCTGTGCAGGAAGGAGGGCGGGGGCCCGGGCCTGGGGGACGGCCGGGACGCCGGGGCGGCCATGCCTGCGGGACAGCGAGCACCGAGGAGTTAACAGTCGCTGCCAGGCCTCGGGCCACGTGAGGGGAAGAGAGGGATGCTCCCATCGGACTGGGGCAGAGGTCTATTTTCTTTTTTCATTGATTTCCGAGAGGAAGGGAGAGACATCAATGATGAGAGAAGCCATGGACCGGCTGCCTCTGCACGCCCCCCGCTGGGGATCAGGCCAGCAGGCGGGCATGCGGCCTTGGTAAGTTACTGAAAGCCTCCAGGTCTTTGTAAGGACCGAGCGAGGGGAGGCGTCCGTGCTCCGTACACACTGTCCCTCTCGGTTAGTAATATCTTCATCTCTAGACGCACAGCGCGCAGGAAGTGAGGTCACGGGCGGGGCGTCCCTGGCCCACAAGGGGCTGGGCAGTGGCTCAGCCCGGGCACAGGGCCCTGGTACCTGGCTCCAGGGCCAAGGACGCCTCCGAGGTCAGGGACAGCTCGTCCGAGGATGGGGTCCGGCCCCTCGAGCTCGGCCGCAGGGGGTGCGGGGGGCCCCGCTGGAGCTCGTCATCGGACTCCGTCTGCAGCAAGAGCAGCCGAGTCTGAGCCCACGGGCCTCGGTCAGGGCTGAGGACTGGGTTCCACTCATTCCAGGGCTCACAAGTCAACATAATCTTTAAGGAATAGAAACTCGTTTGGACATAAAGGTCACGTGCCTGGCCCGGCCGGCATGGCTCAGTGGTTGAGCATCAACCTATGATTCTCCTATGAATCAAGAGGTCAGGGCACATGCCCGGGTTGTGGGCTCCATCCTCAGTAGGGGGCATGCAGGAGGCAGCCGATCCATGATTCTCTCTCATCAGGGATGTTTCTCTCTCTCTCTCTCTCTCCCTCTCCCTTCCTCTCTGAAATCAAGCCTACATAATAAAGGAGTAATATGCAAATTGACCATCATGCCATCACACAAAGATGGCTGCCCCCATGTGGCCACAAGATGGCCGGCAGGGGAGGGCAGTTGTGGGTGATTGGGCCAGCAGGGGAGCAGTTAGGCATCGATCAGGTTGGCAGGGGAGTGGTTAAGGGGTGATCAGGCTGGCAGGCAGAAGCGATTAGGGGCAATCAGGCAGGCAGGCAGGCAAGCAGTGGGGAGCCAGCAGTCCCAGATTGTGAGAGGGAGCCCAGATTGGTGAGGGTGAAGGCTGGGCTGAGGGATCCCCCCCCCCCCAGTGCATGAATTTCATGCCCCGGGCCTCTAGTAAAATATTTTTTTTTAAAAAAATCACGTGCCTTTTGCAAATGGTCAAAATGGAAACCGTCTACCCCATCCCCCTGGACGGGCTGTTCAGAGACCAGCAACCAGGATGCCTCACCAGTGACCACCCCCCCCTTGGCATTCAGAGCCCCGCCTTTGCTGAGCCATGTCTAACAGGATTGCCATTGGTACTTGATGTGCACCCCAAGCTCCTCACGCTGGTGACGCCCCCATGGCAGTAAGTAGCACACTGACATCAAACAGCCCTGGGGCTACTCACCGAATGGCTGAGCCTAAGTCTGGAAGCATCCTGGCCCGGCCACTCAGAGAAGCCTGCTGCCTGCTGGGCGGACTCCGAGTCCCCAGCCGTGTCCACAAGACTGGTGTCTGAGGAGGTGACCTCTATGGAGCTGGCTTTCCCCTCGGAGGACACGATTTTCACATCAGACTCCTGCTCCCCTTCCTCCTCCAGCTCCCCTCCCGTCTCCAGGGTCTCCTCGTTTTCCATTTCCCATTCGGGCGCCACTTCCCCCTCTTCTCCATCAGGCACTCCTTCCCCCTCTTCTCCTTCAGGCATGACTTCCTCCTCTTCTCCGTCAGGCACTCCTTCCTCCTCTTCTCCTTCAGGCATGACTTCCTCCTCTTCTCCATCAGGTGGGCCCTCTCCATAGGGCGGAGCTCCCCCCGGGGCTGTGGCCTCCCCATCAGCAGGCTCTGCAGCATCTGCGGCTCCTACACTGGTCTGGTCTCCGGAGGTCTCCTCCGTGGATGCCTGTGGCTGTGCAGCAGGAAAAAATCAGGAAACAAAATATAAGGGGTCTGGTGAGGTTTTTTCTTGTTTTGTTTTTATTGATTTCAGAGAGGAAGCGTGAGGGAGAGAGAGAGAGAGAGAGAAACAGCAATGATGAGAGAGAATCATTGATGGCCTGTCTCCTGCACGCCCCTTACTGGGGATGGAACCAGCAACCTGGGCACGTGCCCTTGACTGGGAATCGATACTGGGACCCTTCAGTCCGCAGGCCGTGGCTCTAGCCACTGAGCCAGACCCGCCAGGACAAAGTTTTATCCCTAACTAGGGGCCCGGTGCACAAAATTCGTGCACTGGGGGGGGGGTCCCTCAGCCCAGCCTCACCCTCTTGCAGTCGTGGAGCCCTCAGGGGATGTCCAACTGACAACTCCCATGGGGAGTGGGCCTAAGCAGGCAGCCAGAAACCTTAGCGCTGCGGTGGAAGCAGGAGAGGCTCCTGCCACG
>NW_006282523.1:151062-153246 GCF_000327345.1 Myotis davidii | reverse complement strand
CAAACTGGTTTGGCTCAGTGGATAGAGCGTCGGCCTGCAGACTGAAGGGTCCCTGGTTTGATTCCTGTTAAGGGCATGTACCTTGGTTGTGGGCACATCCCCAGTGTGGAGTGTGCAGGAGGCAGCTGATCAATGTTTCTCTCTCATCGATGTTTCCAACTGTCTATCCCTCTCTCCCCTCTTCTCTATAAAAAATCAATAAAACATAATTTTTTAAAAAAGAAAGGTGTTTCCTCTGCAGCTCATGTGCAGAAAACCCCGTGTTGTGTCCACTGGGCTAGGGGCACATCCCCGCCACTGGGGGCGTGGGGAGGGGCGAACGCCCCCAAGGCGGGCAGCCAACCCTGCACATTGTAGGTGCTGGGTTGGGGGACGTGTGGAGACACTGGGCCTTGTGCACGGCTGCCACCAGGGGCACACCTCCCAGACAGGCAGCCCTGTGTTGTGGGCACCAGGCTGGGGGGCATCGACCTGGGCCACCACTTGGTGCCGGTGCATGCGCAAGCGGCCACGGGGCGGGAACATCCACTTGGCGCCTGCACCTGTAGGCCCGGGTTGGCGGGGGGCATTCTGGGACCCCGGCCGCTCAGGGCCTATGTGTGGGCCTACAGGCTAGGAGTGGCCTGGGTCCTGAGGATGCTCCGGGGACCCAGGCCGCTTGGTGCTTGTGCATGCAAATTAACCTGCCATCTTTGTCAGGTTAATTTGCATACACATGCCTGATTGGCTGGTGAGTGTAGCAGAGGGACGGTCAATTTACATGTTTCTCTTTTATTATATAGGATAGTGTGATGATGCCCATGGAGACATGGCACCCACACTTCTGAGTGTGGCTAGGTTATTGCCTATCTGCACGTGCCCTGGCTTTTGGTAGTGATCTCCGCCCTCCATTAGAGGAAATGAATTATGAACAACTCGGGGCTCTGAGAACAAGTCCCCACCTTCCTGCTGGGCCCCAGGAGCCATGGGGGCGAGGGGCTGTCAGCAGCTGGATGGTTTGCTCTGGGACCAGCGACACTTTCTGGAGCAAGTGTGCCTCCTCTCCCCTGCAGCCCTGGTGGACACGCCCAGGCACTGGTCCCGTGGGAACTCACCCCCTCGCCCGCGGGGGTCCCATCCTCCTCTCCTCCAATGGCTGCATCTCCTTCCCTGCGGGACCTGGTGGCGGAGAAACAGGCAAAGAGTCACCGGAGAGCCTGCCTCCCGGCGTTCTGTCTCCCAGCGTCCAGCCGCCCATGTGCTTGTCAATGACCAGGTTTGTCACCACCCCCAGCACCAGCGTGCGGGCACGTGGCCGGAGTGCCGCCAGAGTCTCCATGAATGAAGGATGAAAAACGCGATCATTGAAACAGGAAAGGAACCGCACGCGCAGGTTAGGCGAGAAAAGCTACCTCACAGATACCTGCGTCGGTGACAAAACTGGGGGATGCAAAGGGGCAATGGTGGAAAAGGGCGAGTCCCGCACACTCTGGGTTGGAGAGAGCGATGTCCGCCCCACAGGCTTTCTTAAAATGGTTTCGCTTTTTTCTAATTAAAAATGCAAGCGTGGCTCCGTGGGTGAGCTTGGACCCAGGAACCAGGAGGTCACGGTTCAGGGCACAGGCCAGGGCTGCGGGCTCCATCCCCAGTGTGGGGATCCCCAGTGTGGAGCGTGCAGGAGGCAGCTGATCCCTGATTCTCTCTCATCACTAATGTTTCTCTCTCTCTCTCTCTCTCCCTCTTCCTTCCTCTCTGAAACCAATTAAAATATATTTTTAAAAAATTTAAAAATAAAGGAAGCATAGCAGACGGGCCTGGTGGCACGATGGTTAGCAGACCACCGTCTGCCCGTGCTCAGGGCGTCTGCCCAGGGCTGCCCCACTGCGGGGAGAGTTGGCCAGTTGGTTGTAAGGTCCATTCCAATGTAGGCCAGGCACACACTACTGCCCAGCTCCTGTTGGAGGAATCCCGGGCCAGGGGCCACAGCAGGGGCAGCACCCGAAGACCATCCCCCACCTGCCCTCTCCCCCTCAGAGATGCCTGCGCCCCGCTCTGCCCCAGGGGCTCCCATAGTGGCTGCCATGGTTACTGCGGGGCGAGTGGGTCCGGTTTGGGGGAGCACCTGGAGCAGGGGACAGAGGGAGGCTGCGGGAGGAAGGAGAGGGGGTGCGCAGCGGTTGGAGCGCCCGCGGGCGGGATCGGCCC
>NW_006282523.1:146723-150264 GCF_000327345.1 Myotis davidii | reverse complement strand
GGTGCGGGGCCCGGGCGGCGCTCAGGCACTCCGGACCACGCGGGGAGCGTTCTGGGGACCCCCTCTGAGGCGGTCGGGGCGCCCCGGGCCTAATTCGGGGAGACTCGGTCTCCATCTGTCTGCAGCCGTGGCCCGGAGAACTTGCGGTCTTTGTCTGGCCGGCTGGTCCGAGCACGCGAAGGAGAAGTTGTAGGGGCCGCTCTTCGCCCACACAGACCCCCCCAAAGTGTGCTGTGCCCCACCGGGCGCCCGAGCATTCCTGGGGCGCGGCGGGAGATCTGGCCCAGAACCGCTCACTTCCTTTCGGCGCTAGGTCTGCCCCCCTGTCCTTTACTTTAAAAAAAGAAAGACAGAAAAGAGACTAGAAAAAAGGAGAAAGAGAAAAAGAGGCGATTTGCTAAATATAACCCGGAACCTCGCCAGGAGCCGTGGATCTTGAAATCCCGGGGCTCCCGCAATCGACTTGGGAAGTAGAACAGGACCCCAACTAGATTGTGGCACAGGGGACACCAGGCTCGTTAGGCTGCCGCCTGCGTCTGCAGGGGGAGGGTCTGGGGCGAGACCTGCCCTGGGCATCTTTCCTTACCCCCCACCCCCAGGCATGCATTGTCCTGTGTGGCCATTCACAGCCACGCGATCCAAGTCCGCCCAGAGGCCAGTCGGGAGCTCCCTTCCCAGCCTGCCATCCGCTGAGTGGAGAAGTTTTAAAAATCTGTGTGTTCGTCTTAGAAATCCCCCATTAGAAGCGTCCGCATGGCGTTGCTTTGCGGGGTCACACCAGCACAGCTTTCGCAAAGGAAAGGTATCTCCAGGCGGGAGGCCTCTTCACAGCAGCCGCAGTCCATTCCCTGTTGGCTGCTGGGTGTTTATCGGAAGCAGGGCCTCAGAATATGGCGAAAGGAAGTTCTCACGGGTGGACTTGGTAAATCCTCCGGCCATGAGGTGGTTGTGTAAATAGCTTCTGGTATCCATGCCTGAGTTCACTTAACCCCCAGAACCAGCCCGTAAACGCAGGGCGGCGATTGTGCCCACTTCACAGACGGGAATACTGAGGCCTCCCAAGCTCATGCAGCTCGGAGTGACCGGACTCGGGGCCTTGGGTGCGGGAGGCTCCAGCTCCAAAAACCCAGGCGCCTCCCCTCTTGTAACAGGCCCCCATCAGTCACGCGTTCGCCCTCCCTGGCCCCTTGCTCAGACGAGACAGCGTGGTTCACTCTGCCAGGTGGTTCATTAGAATTCAAGGGACTGGGGACCAATCCCATGTCACCCTTAGGGGCCGTTCACTGGAGAGACAGCCTGGGGTTCGCACAATCTGCCCCCACCCACGCTGGCCTCTGCCGGGGTCTGGGGGTGCGCGCTGCGGTTACGAGCGTGGCCCCCAAAGCAAGCTGCTGGGTTCGGCACCAGCCCCGGTGCACGGAGCTGACAGCTCCTTGGGCCTTCGTTTCTCTGTCTGTGAAGTAGACAATACCACCTGCCTCGGAGGCCTATTGCAAGGATTGTCTAGCACCTGGCGGGTGCTAAGGGCTTGTTGCTATTTATTATTATTATTATTATTATTATTATTATTATTATGAATGGCCATTTCTTAGATTTTTCACTGGTAACTGGATGGGCAGAAACATGTTGGTTTCTCTGTTTGATGCTTTGTACCACAGTCCCTCGGGTGGAATTCACCATTTAGGGTTATTTACACTCATCTTTGTAACTTGGGGGCGAGGGGGGGTCCCTGCTGGCTGTTCCAGGAAGGGGGCAACCAGGTTGCCTGGCAACACAAATCTTCAACCCAGATTTCACGTCTGCCCCACCCCCGCTGAGAGCCCCAGATCTTGTTCACCAGCCTGAACCCTCTTCTGTGAGATTAGTGCTCCGTTCCCCATGAGGCGGGGGTGGGGGGGTTGGCCAGCAGTGGAGGCGGCTCTATTGGTCCTCATTTGTTCCCGGTACCGCGGTCCCAGCAGTAACCTTGCTGCATTCCCGTGGCTTCATTGTAACACTGATTAGACACTGTGGGAACTTAACTCTTGTTTAAATCAGTAGCCTCCGGTAAAATGAGTTTCGTTACAGGCCATTTCTCTTAAAGTCGCAGAACCTAGCTGTATGTTTAGTGGGGACTTACTGCATTCGTAGTCTGCACTCCCCTCCTCTGCCCCCCACCCAAACCCAGGGAAATATGCAGGAATCTCTCCCCATATATATCAGTGATGTCAGAGAGGAAGGGAGAGGGAGATAGAAGCATCAATCATGAGAGAGTCATGGACCGGCTGCCTCCTGCACGCCCCCCACGGGGGATGGAGCCCACAAACCGGGCCTGTGCCCCGACCGTGAATGGAACCAAGACCTCCTGGTTCTTAGGTCGATGCTCAACCCCTGAGCCACGCCGGCGACCGGGCCAGTGGTGGTTTTTTTATGCTATCGGCCACCTGAGCGACCGTTGGTCACATGCATCTCTAACACACCCACCCGGTGAGCTGCCTGGTAGCTGACATCTGGTGTGACGCGCGGCCTCTGTCGTCACCGTGAGAGGAGAGGAGCGGCCTCCGGAGCCTGACTTCAGGGTCTGAGCGCAGAAGCAGGGTGGAAGGGACAGCGCGAGGGAACAAGCGGAAGACACGCACTCCCCCCCCCTCCCCCGCATCCGTTGTGCCTTCGCTTCGAGCCCCAGGGGGCGAGCCCCGGTGTCCAAAGGGATGTATGGTTCCCGTGGGCATGGCTGGGCTGGTTGGACCATCGTCCCGGACACCAAAGGTGGCGGCTTGACTTTCCGGTCAGGGCATATACCCAGTTTCGGGTCCCATCCCGTCAGGGCACGTCGGGAGGCAAGCAATCGGTGTTTCTCTCTCTCCCTTCCTCTCTTTATTTTTTAAAAAATATATTTTTGTTGATTTCAGAGAGGAAGGGAGAGGGAGAGAGAAACATCCATGATGAGAGAGAATCATGGATCCGCTGCCTCCTGCACGCCCCCCACTGGGGAGCGAGCCCCCAACCCGGGCCTGTGCCCTGACCAGGAAGTGAACCGTGACCTGGTTCATAGGTGGATGCTCAACCACTGAGCCACACCATCGGCCTCCCTTCCCCTCTTTAAGATCAATTTTTTAAAAATGACACAGTGCACGGGGGGTGGGAGCGAGAGCTGATGGGCCGCCCGGCTGCCGACGGGGGGGCGGGCTGGTCTTCACTGAGCTCTGCCTGGATGGGCCACGGTAGAGGCACGTGACCTGGGTGTGCCCGAGCTTGCACACTTTTCCACACTTTGTGACCCTGAATTCAGTGTCGGATAATAGTCCCCAGAGACCACGGTGCCCGTGCCTGGCTCCCGGAAGCGAGAGGGAGCTGGGCCTCCCGGGCGGCGTTGGCAGCAGGTGCTGTGGGAGGGCCGGGTCCTGTTTGCGTGTCCGTGGCTCGTGTTTGATGTGGCTTCACCTTCTCCGCTGTGTGACTGGCCTTGGAGGGGAAAGCAGATGAACCGGTTCCTGCCGGCCACGTGCCTGACCGACAGGCCAGCGGATGTCACCTGTGGGCCTCCCACCACACGTCCCCG
>NW_006282523.1:144107-146037 GCF_000327345.1 Myotis davidii | reverse complement strand
GAGGGACGCGCCCCCGGCTCCCACCCGCTCTCCTCTCGGACTCCACCCGCCTCCCAACCCCTGCCCCGGGCCCACAGGCTCAGCACGTGGCCGAGAACCCGTGCTTCTCGGGGGGCCTCCTCGGAGCAGCTGAGCGAGAGGGTCCCCGGGTGGGGAGTCTGCAGAGAGGGAGCTTCGGGGCCGTGTGTGCGTGTGTGTGTGTGTGAGTGTGTGTGAGTGTGTGTGAGTGTGTGTGTGTAATTGTGCCTGCCTGTGTGCATGCGTGTGTGAGTGCATGAGTGTGGTATGTGTGAGAGTGTGCGTGTGTGTGTGTGTGTGGGTGTGTGGGTAGTTGGGGGGGGAGAGTGTGTGTTCCGAGAGGAGGCCCAGCTGCTCCCTCCTTGCTATTGCACAACAGCCTACTGTGCAGTCTGCCCTGCCCGCTGCTCAGGGCTGCCCAGGGCTCAGCGTGGACGCCACTGCCCTCCGTGGCTCGGAAGCTGCAGGGCGCTGTTCCTTTGTGCCTTTCAACACTGTATGTGCTTATTGGCTTCAGAGAGGAAGTGAGGAGAGAGAGAAACGTCAGTGATGAGAGGGAATCACTGACCCGCTGCCTCCTGCACGCCCCCCACCGGGACAGAGCCCGAAACCCACGCCTGTGCCCCGACCGGGAATCGAACCGTGACCTCCTGGTTCATAGGTCGACGCTCAGCCACGGAGCTTTATACCTTTTAAATCATTGCCTGCTTGTCGTGGGTTTGCACACCCCGCCCGTGCCCTCCTCTGTGCCAGCGCGGCTGGCATTGTCCTTCCCACCAACAGAGACAGGCCTTTGTCGTGACTGCAGGTGGCGTTCTGGGGGCACATCACAAGGGAGTTAGAGAGGCAGCTCGTTCTGGGGGTGATTTTTGAAGCCCTTCTCTTCACACTCAGGCAACTCCAATGTACAGACAGGTTTGGGGGCTAAAGAGAGAGAGAGAGAGAGAGAGAGAGAGAGAGGGGGGGGGAGGGAGAGGGGGAGAGAGAGAGAGAGGTGCTTTGGACTCAGGCCCTTACGATCTGAATTCAGCGATGCTAGGACGGTACAGCCATTTTACAATGAAAACATGAAGTGGCAGCCCTGGCTGGTGTGGCTCAGTGGGTACAGATTCGATTCCCGCTCAGGGCACAGGCCCGGGCGGCGGGCTCTGTCCCCGGTAGGGGGTGTGCAGGAGGCAGCCGATCCATGATTCCCTCTCATCATTGACGTTTCTATCTCTCTCCCTCTCCCTTCCTCTCTGAACTCAATAAAAATACATTTAAAAAATACATATACTATATACATTTAAAAACATTAAGCGAACACATTGGAGGCGAGTGAGGGGTCATGGCTGTCACTCTCGGGGGGAGGGGACTGTTACACGTTACAGAGCTCTCTGAGCACCCCCAGCTGCTGTTTTGATTTCAGTGAATTCTGTGGCGAGGGGTGGGGGCGGTGGGGCGGCTTGCTGGCTGCGGGCGTCCCGGCGCCTCTGGAGCGTTTGCTGATTGTGTGTCTTAAGGTCGTAGCCGGCGGCTTTAAAGGTGGTACGAGACGTGCCCTTCCCGCTACTCCGCTCCTGTGTGAGGAGAAGGAAGACCCAGCCGGGAGGGGCGTGCTGTTGAACTTGCTGTGTGTTCGGTGCCTGGGCGCACAGCTCTCTGGTCTGGGGGTGGGGATGTGTATCCTTCCTCCTGCTGACCCATAGGAGCCCTGGTCCCTAAGGTCGGAAACCGCTCGGCTGGGGCGAGCAAGAGCCACTCAAGGTGGATTCAAGGACAGCAGGGAGACCTCCCGTCAGGCTGCAGGCTTTGCTGGGCCGCACCGCCTGGCAGCGGCCCTCCGGCACCCTCACCCACCTCCAGCTCCCTGCCCACTCCCTGCCCACTTCCCGCTGTCCGTCCTCAGGAATCCAGCCTCATTGGATTTTTT
>NW_006282523.1:142665-143874 GCF_000327345.1 Myotis davidii | reverse complement strand
GGGGTATCAGAAGTGGGGGTGCGGTGCCAGGTGCAGGCCCTCCTCATTCCTCATTTCCTCATCCTCATCCACCCCCCTCCCCCCTCCCCTGGCCTCCCCGCCTCCGGGCCGCCTTCCTCTCCGCTGGTCAGACTCCAGTTACCACGGAGGCCGTTCCAGGTTCGCGTTGAGTGAGGACTTTGGGAATAGCAGAAGTGGCCATTGAAGAGTGAGGTGATGACGTAGACGCCAAGGATGGCGGCTCTTTGGTTCGGGAAGGTGATATATAAAGTGCAAAAGAAACGTAGGGACAGTTACCCTCAGTTTGACCTCATGGAAGTTTAAGTTCCTCAAATAGATAATAAACTTAAAGGGCAAACAAGGATTACGGCGACACCTGCAGCCGCCGCAGCAGAGGGTCAAGGTCTTTGCTATATAAAGAGTTCCCACAGATCAACACCACGCCAGCGCCCCAGCAACACAGGCCGGCACAGCAGCCAGCAGGTCCAGCACGGACTCGTGCCCGACACACGCAGGGCACCCTGTTCAAGTGCATGGATCATCAGAAAACGCTTTCTGTGATCAGATGGGCACAGATCCACACCTCTGGCCAGGCCGGTGCCCTCCGGAACCCGCTGGGTGCTATGCGTAGGGCCGGTCGATCCTCACTGTTGTTTGCTTTGTAGGAAAGGCCGGAAAGGGAGGAGGAGGCACACAGACATTTTTGGATTGTGTGATTTCAGGGATGTGGGGTCGTTTTTATACTTCTGAGCACATTTCATAACTTTTTGAAAAATAGCTTTAAAAACTAGGTCCAGGAATCTCCACTTCTGAAGAGACCCGGGGCTGGGAGCCAGGTTCAATTTAATGGAAGAAGCTCCCCAGCAAACAAGTGCATTTAAACCATAGGTGAGGCCCGGCCGGTGTGGCTCAGTGGTTGAGCTCTGACCCAGGAGGTCACAGTTCCATTCCAGGTCAGAGCACAGGCCTGGGTTTCGGGCTCCATCCCCAGTGTGGGGCGTGCAGGAGGCAGCTGATCCATGAGTCTCACCACTGATGTTTCTCTCTCTCTCTCACTCCCTCTCCCTTCCTCTCTGAAATCAGTAAGAACATGTTTAAAACACACACACAAAAGAAATAAACAAATAGGTGAGAATTGTATATCCGGGGCTGACTTCCTCAGGCACACAGTGTCCCCAGGACCCCCCCACCCCCCACCCCCAGGGGCTG
>NW_006282523.1:142231-142491 GCF_000327345.1 Myotis davidii | reverse complement strand
AGTGTGGCCGCGGGACACGGTGTGGCCGCAGGACGCAGTGTGGCGATCGCACTGTAAGGCACACAGATGCTGGGCCACCAGGTCACACACCCGGACCTCATAGGCCGGGGATGCCCCGTGCCCGGCAGTAAAATCAAATAAGAACAGATGGGCAGACCCCGCGGCCTGGAGTCACCAGGGAGGCTCCCGGGAGGTGGGCCTGGGGGTAGGTGGGGGAGGAGCCGCCCTGCCCAGGTATCCAGCGAGTGGCTAAGCTGGGG
>NW_006282523.1:138130-141619 GCF_000327345.1 Myotis davidii | reverse complement strand
CAGGGGCTGGGGGAGCACCACCCAGGTGAGCAAGAGGAGGGGGGGAGGGGAGGCGGGGTCCAGGCCTGGAGGGAGGTTTCTGAGGCTCCGGTGTCACTTCCCCACTTGTCCTCACCGTCACCCTGTGGTCACCTGCCCAGTGACGGGACAGGTGTGCTGGGGGCGGGGGAGGTCTGGGCCCAGGTCTGAGGGGCGTGTGTTCTGGTTGTCAAACAAGCGCCAGCGCAGCACCGGCTGGAGAGGCTGTGGCTGAGTCCAGCTGCGATGGAAGGCGGGGCGGGAGGGGCCGGGGTCTGGGCGCTCCTCCAGTCCCAGAGCCACGTGGCTGATGTGGGAACACTTGGTCCCCGTGCACAGCTGGCCGGTAGCCCCGGGCTCTCGAACGGGAGCCGTGTGTGGGGCAGGGCCCTGAGGCGTGTACAGGCCCAGCTCCCGCCCGAGGTGACCTCTCAGGACCCGCGAATCAGGACACCTCGAAATGGCAGGTGCTGCCGTGGGAAATGCCACTGTCCCCCCAAACTAAGGGTGCAGGAGCCCAGAGAGCCCGCCCACCCGCTGCCGGCCATCAGCGGGCCGTGGAGAGGTGGCCCCTCTCCCAGAAGCTGCATTAAAGACAGACATGCCCGCCCGGCGCGGCTCAGGGGCTGAGTGTCCGCCCGTGAACCAGGAGGCCACGGGCCGATTCCCGGTCAGGGCCCAGGGCACAGGCCCAGGTTGCGGGCTCCATCCCCAGTCGGGGCGTGCAGGAGGCAGCCAACCCATGACTCTCTTTCATCGTGGAGGTCTCTCTCTCTCCCTCTCCCTGCCTCTCTGACGTCAATAAGAATATATTTTTTTTTAAAGAAAAATGTGCCGAGAGGGCGGTGGCCAACGGAACGAGACCCGTAGGGCAGCCACCGTCTGGAGTTCATCCCCGTGGGAAAGTCTTTGTCCCGCGTCCCTCCCCACGGGCTGCGACGCCGGGAGGGGCCTCCTGGCTGCTGGACGGGGCGCTGACCGGCCCCAGGCAGGAAAGCTCTGGGCTCCAGGCCTGAGGTGGACCCCAGGTGGACAGGGTGGGGCTCGGGGAGGAAAGCACACGACAGGCCGCTGTTGGGGCGGTGTGGCCCGCTCCGCGCCTGGGCACTAAGCAACCCCCGCAGCCTTCACTCATCCCAGGCCCGACTGTCCCAGGCTCCCCAGTCCTCACTCATCCCAGGCCCTGGGTGTGACCGACAGGGCGTGGCCTCTGTGTGCACGGCCCTCCCTCACCGCTGTCCCCTCCCCCGCAGGCTACCTGTGCTTGTACATGGAGAAGGATGAGCTGCTGGGGGCCACCCTCATCCTCGCCTGGGTCCCCAACTCCCGGATCCAGCGGCAGGACGAAGAGGCGCTGCGCTACATCACCCCCGAGGGCTCCCCTGTGCGCAAGGCACCCCGTCCGCGGGCCCGGCCCACCCAGAGCTCGGGCGCTCCCTGCCGGGCCTCCCCCACGGAGCCAAGGCCCCCGCTCACCCCCCAAGACGAGGACATCCTGGTGGTGGCCCAGGGCCTCCGGGGCACCCTGCGCGTCAGCCCTTCGCCCGAGGATGGGGAGAAGCTGGCTCAGGGCCTGGGGATGGACGGTTTTTTGGAGGAGGGCTCCATGGAGCTGTCGGCCGAGGGTGTGAGCAGGGACAGCTCCTTCGACTCAGACTCGGACGCCTTCTCCTCCCCCTTCTGCCTGTCGCCCGTGAGCGCCGCCCTGGCGGACAGCAGCGGCTCCGTGTTCCTGGAAGGCGAGAGCAGGTGAGTTTTGGGGGCTGGGGCTGGGCTATCCCACCAGTGACGCTGGGGACCGTGGGGTGTGTCGCCAGCTATGCTTGGTGCTCTGAGGACAGAGCCTGCGCCCTGTCCTGTTCCTGCTGCAGCGGCCAGCTGTCCCCCTTCGGGGGCTGCGGCACCCCTATGGTGGGCCTGATGGGAGGTGGTTGTCATGGCAGCCATGCAGCATCCTTGGGGTGCTCAGGGCCCCATAGAGGTGGGCGCGCACAAGGTTTGTGCAAACCCAGCCGGGCCGGGGCCACCCCTGGCCAGAGGCCACCCAGGCAGTCCCCCGGCCGAGCTGGATGGGAGCACAGCTGGGTCCACACCCGACTGGGGGTCACTCGGGACCCGGTGAGCCCGGCAGCCAAGGAGCCGGTGCAGGGACGCGGAACGCTATGCGGCCTCAGCGGGAAGGAATTTGCGATTCTTTCTGATATCGGACCCTCGATAACTGTGCTCCATTAAAGCCCGAGGGTGCACGGAAAACATTTTCCACGTTCGGGGGGGCGGGGGTTCATATCAAAGGGGCAGCCAGCTGTGGCCCAGGCCCCGGACCCAGGAGGCGCGCTGAGCAGTGAAGTGATTCCACCCGAGAACCAGGCTGGGAATGAAGCGCAAGCCCGGGCCTGGGGCCTGCGGTGGGCCTCGGAGCGCCCCCTGGTGGTGCCACGCGGCAGCGTAGCCATCCCTGCTGGTGTCCAGCATCCCCGGGGCCCGGCGGGGGGACAGGTGTCTGAGCTCTTGTCTTCACTGTGCTTAGAGAGGTGGCAGGCCTGGTGGACGGACCGTGGTGGATGGTCCCGTGGCCGCAGCCTCAGTGGCGGATGGTCCCGTGGCCGGGGCCCGTGGCTGACGGTCCCGTGGCCGTGGTCTCAGTGGCAGGACGAGGACCGTGGCCAGGCCTGCTCAGCTGCCTGGTTCCTTAAGCGCTTGGGTTTGGGAATCCGGGGACCTTGTTGGGAATCCGTTTCCTCATTCGCGAGGTGGAGTCGTAATCTTCGTCTGTGGGTTCCCCTGAGAATTCACTGCTGGCCCCTCCTCCCTCTCGTCCTGGGTGCTCCTCCAGCCCGGCCCCGTGAGGGTCCCCCCGGCCCCTTCCATCCAGTCCCGATGCCCGGCTGTTCCCAGCAGATTCTCACCCGGGCGATTCTGCCCCAGGGGGCGGTGACAACGGCAGTAGACATTGGTCACCACAGCAGGTGGAGGCCAGGGGTGCTGTGAGCACCCGCAGTGCACAGGGCTCCCCACGACAGCGATCTGCTCCCCATGTCGGACATGCAGGGCCCAGAGCTCCCTGGAGGTCCTGGTCGCCTCGGACAGACTCGGGGCCCTAGAGTCGGGAACTTGTTTTCTTCTTTTTTAATGTTTAAATGTGAATTTGTTGATTTTAGAGCAGCATCGATTTGTTGTTCACTTATGCATCCCTGGGCTGACTGCTGTGTGTGCCCTGAGTGGGGATCCAACCACCTGAGCTCCCAGCCTGGGTGTGTGCGTGTGCACGTGTGTGCGTGTGTGTGTGCACATGTGCGCGCGCGCGTGTGTGTGTTTTGTCCTAAAATGCACCTAGCACACTTGCTGACGTGCCCATTTTCAACTACAAGTCAGGGCCATTCTGTTTTGCACCATCACCTCTGCCTGATTCCAGAACTTTTTCATCGCCCCCAAAGGAAGCCCTGCCCCAACTCCCAGCCACCCCCGGCCTCC
>NW_006282523.1:137018-138008 GCF_000327345.1 Myotis davidii | reverse complement strand
ACCCAGTGTCCCGTCATCTCTCCGCTCAGAGCTTAGCCCCTGCGCTGGGCTCTGGGAGGTGGGGGTCCTGGGCATGCGCAGACCGCCTTGTCCGGGAGACACCCCGGAGCCCCCCGTGGCTGGGCTTTGGGCCAGTTCAGCACCAGATCCCAGGACCCTGACCCAGCGGCGCATGGCATGCTCCTGGGGCTTAAATTCAGCCTGTGAGCCAGGAGGTCCCGGTTCGATTCCCGGTCAGGGCACAGTCTCCGGTTACAGGGGTCCCCAGTGTGGGGCGTGCAGGAGGCAGCGGATCCATGATTCTCATCATTGGTGTTTCCGTCTCCCTCTCCCTCTCCCTTCCTCTCTGAAATCAATACAAATATATATATATTTTTAAATGCAGATATGGTTCTGAGCGGGGCCGGGGTGGGGCCTGGAATTTGTATTCTTTCCGCGGGTGATTTTCATGGGAGCCATACTTGGGCATTGGGTGACCCCCCCCCCCCACCCTTTCTGCTCCCTCTGATCGCCCGCAGCGCCCACACGGTGCTGGGACTGGACACCCCGGACTAAACGGCCCGTGTACTGGTCACCACAGGACAGACATCCCTCCGCCCCGCGTCCGGGCAGCTTGTAAACCCCATGTCCAGACCGCACCCCGCACCCGGCCCATGGAACCAGGATTGATGGGGGCAGGGCCCCGGGAAGAGCAGTGTCTGAGCCCCCGGGGTTCCCGGTGTGCAGAAGGGGTGAGAACCATGCTGGGAGGGGGCGTGGTCCCTACTCCTCCGGCGAAGAGGGCGGCGTTGTGTGCAGAAGGGGTGAGAACCATGCTGGGAGGGGCGTGGTCCCTGCTCCTCCGGCGAAGAGGGCGGCGTTGGGCCCAGGCCCCGGATGGGAGCGCAGGCATCCGGCTGGACCAGACGTGTGCACCCAGAGCTGCTCCCGGGAGGAATTGCGTCCCCCAGCGGGGAGGGCAGGCTGGCTCACGGGGTCCCTCTGGTGGCA
>NW_006282523.1:136127-136683 GCF_000327345.1 Myotis davidii | reverse complement strand
AAGCCGTGGGCTGGGGGGCGGTGAGTGCGGCACCGTCTACTGAAATCTGTGCTGCGGCCTGACGTGGGGCAGCCCTGCCGTCCAATGTGCAGCCTCGGGCTTCGCGCCGCGGGCGCCCCAACCAGCGAGACCACAGGGGACTCTGGTTTCCCAGGAGATTGGTGAACACGAGGCAAACCGCCGCCGGAGGCGGTACGGGCGGCACCGGGTGAGGGAAATGCGCCAGGAGCAAGGGTCACGTGACTCAGTAATTTTTTTTCTTTCTTAGTTTTCAAAAAAACGTTCGCCTGTCATGATGTGAATCTCACAGTGAAACGTGTGTTAAAACAGCCGGTAGCCCCTGCGCAAACCGCCAGCTCCCCCCCTTGTTAATGAAAGAGCCCCCAGGGCATGTGATGCTAATGACCTGCCAGCACTTGTCACCGTGTCCCCCCAGGGCAGACGGAGCCTCCTCTCCTCCCAGGCCCTTGCACCCTGCCCAGGGGTCCCCGCAGGCTGGCAGGCTGGCTGGGCTTCCGCAGCTGAGGGGAGAGAGCGCCCCACGGAGGGAGCAGGG
>NW_006282523.1:134660-136012 GCF_000327345.1 Myotis davidii | reverse complement strand
AGGGCAGGCGGGCGGTGCCCTGCAGCCGCCCCTGGCTCTCCTGGGCCCGTGTCTGAGCTGCGGCTCTTTCCTTCCGCATCATTCCCCGGAGCTCCTTCCCGGTGGTTCCACCGGCGGTGCGTCCGTGCCTGTTTGTTACGTTGGGGTGGGGGTGGGGGTGGGGAATTGGGGTTAGGAACAAGCTGCTGTGAACACCCCTGTACGGGCTTTTGTCAGGCGTGGCTTTTCTGGGGTGCATTCCCAGGGGCGCAGTGCTGGGTCGTGTGCACGGAGATCCCGTGTTTCCCAGAGCAGCCGGGCCGTCCTCCGCTGCCGCCGGCAACACGTGACTGGCCCACTCTCGGCATCTTCACCAGTGGCCGGTGTGGTCCCTTTCCCCCCCTATTCCATTCTGATGGCTCATCGTGGTTCTCGTGTGCATTTTCTTTAAAACAATTTTATTTTTATTTTTTTATTGATTTCAGAGAGGAAGGGAGAGGGGGGACAGGGAGACAGAGACATCAACGATGAGAGAGAATCATGGGTCGGCTGCCTCCTGCACGCCCCCTACTGGGGATCGAGCCTGCAACCTGGGCCTGTGCCCTGACCAGAATTGAACCCGAGACCCTTCAGTCCACAGGCCGGCGCTCTATCCATTGAGCTAAACCGGCCGGGGCTGATAGCCACATTTTCCACACGTTAAGCACCAGGCCTGTTTTGTCTTCCTTTCCGTTCAGCCTGCGATACCCGATGTCACCGATGTGCTGGCGGCACCAGTGACTGCCTGGTCCGGACGGGAAGTATAGTGTCAGTCACCGGTGACCGCCATGGCGCTTAACGTGTTAAAAGTAAAGAGAGAGAGAGAGACAGAGAGAGAGAGGCGCGTACAGCTCATGTCGGTCGTTACCTGCAGTGCGGCCAGTTCCCCCGCGGTCGGAGTGAAGGGCTGTCCACGGGAGATGTTCGATGTCCATGTTGGAACGGAGCCTTGGGAGCCGTGTGCCCCACCCCCCGCCCCCCCAACTGCCATGGCAGGTGCCAATGTGCGCGAGGTTCGGGCGCTCAGCCAGCTCCGCTCTGAGCAGGTTGGTGCCCAGCTTTTCTTTAAGGTTCCCTGGTCACCCCCTTCCTCCCAGTGCCCCCTCCCTTTGTCCTGGGTGGACGGGGGCTTCTCGGAGGAGGTGGGGTCGTCCCGCGGCCCCGACGCCTCCCTCCTGCCGTCACCGCCCAGTGTGACAGGAGCGAGGTTCTCCTGAGGCCGAGCTGCTCCCCCCCCACCCCCCATGGAGAGGAGAGGAGGCAGCTGGGCCTCCCTCCCGAGAGGGGCTCCCCTGGACGGCGCGGCGCTGGCGGGATGTCAGACCGGCAAACGC
>NW_006282523.1:133792-134250 GCF_000327345.1 Myotis davidii | reverse complement strand
GGTCTTAGCTCCATTTTTGCATGAGATCTGAGAATGTTGTTAGCGTCCATCATGCCCACGTGATTCTTTTTAATGCTCTTATTTAATCCGCCTGGCCCGTTCTTACCCTCTCTGCCTCGATTCCTCCCCCACGAGACGCAGGAGGCGTGGCCCCAAGGTCCTGGAGTCCTGATGGCGCATCCCAACCTCCTGCGTCCCCGGAGGAGATGCTGAGAGCAGCCCCGGGCTCCGGCGGGCGCACCCTGCTGTTCAGCGTGTTGCTGGCTTCCAAAATGGGGGGCAGCCCCTCTAGGGAAGTGGGGCGTCTCCCAGTGGGCTTTGGGGCTAGAAAGGGCTACAGGAGGGAGGCGCCTGCGGGGTGGGGGGAACAGGGAATAGGAAGTCGGAGGGGACATGTCCTGGGATGAGGTGGCATCGCTCACGTGGGTCCTGGGAAAGGAGACCCCCCACATCGGGGG
>NW_006282523.1:133091-133694 GCF_000327345.1 Myotis davidii | reverse complement strand
GCCTCCATAAATATTAAACAGCAGGATTATTTTTGGTCGCCGCGGCCTCTCTCGGGCCTGGCGGGCTGCCGGGCAGGTGTCGGGTGACCAGCAGCTCCGTGTGCTGCCCGTGCTCCCCCTGGCCGCTGTCCCCCGGGGAGAGGGGACAGACAGAGGCAGCCGGGCTGGCACCTTCCGGGGCGACCCTCGTGACAAGTGTGGGTCTCACGTCTCAAAGCCAGGCGGGCTCCTTTCTCTGCCGTTGAAAGGGACAGTTCCTCGCCCGGTCGGCGCGGCTCAGGGGCTGCGCGTCGCCCTAGGAACAGGAGGTCAGGGTTCGATTCCCGGTCGGGGCACAGGCCCGGGTTGTGGGCTCCATCCCCAGTGGGGGGCGTGCAGGAGGCAGCCGGTCCATGATTCTCTCTCAGCATGGATGTTTCTCTCTCCCCTCTTTCCTCTCTGAAATCACTAAAAATATATTTTAAAAAGAGAGAAAGTGACAGTTCCCTGAGCTTCCAAATCGCACTTGGTGGTGTGGCAGCTGTGGAGGCCGGAGCCGGGCACCAGGGGTCTCTGTCCACGGCCCCACCCGGATGCAGGGACCACGGAGTGTGCCCTGCGCAG
>NW_006282523.1:132047-132366 GCF_000327345.1 Myotis davidii | reverse complement strand
AGGTCCCCCTGGGCCCGCTCCCTGCGAAGTGATGGCCGTTCCCTGCAGCCCCCGCGGTGGGTCCGTGTGGGCACCACTTCCTGCCCGTCCCCAGAGGACGAAGGCAAGGCTGCAGCACGACCTTTGCGCTCCATTCCCCCCGACCCCCCCCAGGCGGCCCTTCCTGGAGGGATCTGTGTGCCCAGCAGGTGGCAGGCTTCCCCCAGAGGAGCAGGGGCATCCACTGCCCCAGCCCGGCCACCCCCAGCCCAAGGCACCCCCGCTGTGAGGGCCTTAGGCCGCCTGGAGAGGAAGTTCCCCTGCCCTCTCTGGCCCTGTC
>NW_006282523.1:129052-130231 GCF_000327345.1 Myotis davidii | reverse complement strand
AGGCCCCTGCACCTGACAGAGAGAGAGAGAGAGAGAGAGAGAGAGAGAGAGAGAGAGAGGAGTGGGGGTTTTTTAAAATATATATTTTTAAATATATTTTTATTGATTTCAGAGAGGCAGGGAGAGGGAGAGAGAGAGAGAAACATCAATGAGAAACATCATCGATTGGCTGCCTCCTGCACACCCCGCCACTGGGGACCGAGCCCACAACCCAGACATGTGCCCTGACCTGGAATCAAACCATGACCTCCTGATTTTTAGGTCGATGCTCAACCACTGAGCCACACCAGCTGCTCCCTCTTCCTTCCTCTCTGAAATCAATTACAAATATTTAAATAAATAAACTCCCTGGGAGCAGCCTGGCTGGGGGAGGGCGCAGGTGGCGGTGTGGGCGTGGTAGTGTGGGGCCCGCCGCCCAGCGCCGTCTCCAGGTGGGGGCGCCCTTGCTGTGTGACTTGGGGAAGAACATACAGACGGGCAGCTGCCCCCCCTTGCCCAGGAGCCCGGCTGGTGGCGGGCGCGCCTCCCTGAGGTGTCAGGGGAAACATTTCGGGCAAATAAAGGCGTGATTTCTGGGCGAACCCGGGACCTTTGCCCTCCCCGATCCCCGCGGCTGCGGCCCAGGGGGCTCTTGTCCTTTCAAAACCGAACATGGGCCTGGGCGGCGAGGGAGGGCCCGGCTCCGGGCACAGCCCTGTACACACGTCACACAACACACGCACATGTGTGCACACGCGGACATGCGTCACAGCGTTCATACAATGTGCACAGGCACATGTGCACACACACATGAACACATCACAGTCCACCATGCACATCACACCACGCAATATGCACACACACATGGAAGCTTGCACATGCACACATAAACACATGTACACAATACACGCACACTCACATGTGCACACACACGCACGGGCGCGTGGTCACATGCACGGGGTGCACACTCACACGCACGGGGTGCACACTCACACGCACGGGGTGCACACTCACACGCACAGGGTGCGCGCTCACACGCGCGGTGCATGAGTCGGGAGAGAAGGCGCAGGGCCGTCTCCTCTGCGTGTTTGCTTCCTTGGTTTCTGTTTCAGTCGCGTTCGGATGTCGGGGCGGCCTGGTCCCCGCACGCTGGCGCCGCTCCCCTCGGGTCGCACACGGAGTCCGCCAAGACCCTCAGAG
>NW_006282523.1:128310-128612 GCF_000327345.1 Myotis davidii | reverse complement strand
CAGACCTTCCTGTCGCCCTCACGGGGAGGGGACGGGGAGGTCTCCCTGAAGGCCCAGCCCCTGCCCGCAGCCAGCCCTCCCTGGGGAGTGGGAGGCCCCGCAGGGCGTTGGTTCCCGAGGTTGAACCCATTCATCCCCGCTGTGCCAGGGGCGGCGGCTCTGGTCCCGCCGGGTGGGTGCCTTTTTGAGGAGAGAGGGCTTTGGGGGCGCTTCTCGGGGTCGCTCTGAAATGGTGACCCCGGGTGCAGGGCGAGGGCAGGGCTCTGACCCGACGCTGCAGCGCGGGTCGCCTCTGTCCGGCG
>NW_006282523.1:125979-128214 GCF_000327345.1 Myotis davidii | reverse complement strand
TCCCGCGCTCTGGGTGGGGGCTGCAAGTGGGGAGGCGGCTCTGCTGATTCCCGCGGGTGCGCCTCAGAGTTCGGCCCTGACCTCCCGGTGGGGGGGTGGCAGCTGCCAGCGCCGCCGAAATATAAGCAGGGCCCAGGCGGGAGCTTCCAAAGCAGCAGCTACTTCCGGGAGCAGGGACTTTGGGGGGGGGGGTGATGCTCCGTAACCTCCTTGCTCTCCGTTGAAATCCCGCTTCCCGGAGCGCGTTTGGCGGGAGGGGGGCCCCTAATTGGGTCCCCTGGGGCCTCTGCAGCCTTGATTGGCAGTTGTCAGCGGCGGAGAGTGGAGGCCCGAGGACGGGGGAGCGTGCAGTTAGAGGGGTCTTCTCGCCGGAAGGTAATGAGCTACTAAGTAGCGTTTGGCACAGCGTACAGGGGGTGCGAAGGAGCATCAGTGGGAAACGCTGGTAGGAGAGGGCCTGGCCAGGACCGCACCCCTCGTCTGACTCAGTGCCCCTGGCCCTTTGAGAACGGGGGCCACCAGTCTGGGGCCGGTGGGAGGGCCCCGGAGCCATCCACCTGCCCAGCTTCCTCGTCATGAAAATCAGTTAGATGTGTCTTCACACGGGTCTGCACTGGGTTGAACAGAGTCCCCCCAGTTCATGTGTCCCCCTCACTGGACCCCAGAGTGGGTCCTTGTTGGGAAGGGTCTCTGCAGACGGGATGAAGGTGAGGATGAAGGTGAGGCCATCCTGGAGGAGGTGGCCCCAAATCCAATGAGCGCCCTCGGAAGACAGAAAGGACACAGACGGGGAGGAGGCCCGTGACCGGGAGGGATGCCCGGAGGGACGCGGCCACATGGGAGTGTCCACAGCAGCCGCCAGGGCCGGGAGAGGCCCGAGGTCCCTCCCCAGCCAGCAGAGGGTGCGCGTCCCAGGGGCACCAGGATTGGGGACGCCTGGCCTCCGGATCGGGGACAGAGCACCTCCCTGTGGCTTGTCAGGCCCCGGTGGGTGGTAACTTGTTACGGCAGCGGCCACGCCAGAGCCCTGCCCCCATCAGTGGGGGTGGGAGGCCCAGCGTGGGCCCCGGGTCTGAAGGCAGAGAACGGCTGGTGGGCAGAGGAAGCTGCCCCGGGAGGCGCGGAGGCGCTGGGTCTGCCTGTTGGTTTTTGTTTGTTTTTTATTGATTTCAGAGAGGAAGGGAGGGGGAGTGAGAGAGAAACACCAGTGATGAGAATCATTGGTTGGCTGCCTCCTACATGCCCCCTACTGCGGGGGCGGGGGGTGTGGGGGAATCAATCCCGCAACCTGGGCATGTGCCCTTGGCTGGAATCGGACCCGGGACCCTTTAGTCCACAGGCCGGTGCTCTCTCCGCTGAGCCACACCAGCCAGGGCTCCGCCTGTTCTCTCACCTCCTTTTCTCCCGGCCAAGGACGGACAGGTGTGGCCGCCACGGGCTGGTCTCGGCTCCCGGGGGGACGGGTCCGCTGGGGCGGCTGTTGCTGAGAGAGGGTGGGTTTCGCTGGGTCATATCTGGGCTCTGGCCTTTGGCGGTTTGAGTGGTTTGTTAGGGGCTGTCTCTCTCGTTCTCTCTAAACCTGACGGCTACACACGGGAGATGCACGGGACACGGGAGAGGCCTGCGCTCTGCACCCAGCGCGGCCGTTGTAACGTGCGGGCCCATTTCCTCCGGCCTCGTGTGTTTCTCTTAATACGAGTTTGCATTGATGTCAGAGAGGGGGTGGGAGAGACAGAGACATCAAAGAGGAGAGAGAACCAGGGGCCGGCCGCCTCCTGCGCGCCCCGCACTGGGGATGGAGCCCGCAACCCGGGCCTGTGCCCCGAACGGGGATCGAACTGTGACCTCCTGGTTTGTGGGTTAACACTCAACCTCGGACCCGCACCCGCCCGGCAACAGCGCTGGTTTTCAATGTGGTCACAGCCTCACCTTTGAAAGAGTCACATGATGGGAGAGGCGCTGGGTGGGGCCTGACCCGGGCACCCCGAGTTCATCGCTCAGCTGCGCATTGGGAGCGGTTCGAACCAGGCACGGCGGCTCTGCGGGGCCACCCACGCGGGGTGGAGCTGCGGTCGTCCCTCATTTTCTCTTGCGCACACGCACCCTCCGGGTTCAGCCCTGAATGGGCTGCGCACCTGCCGCGGAGGAGAGCCGCGAGGTCCCGATTTCTTGTCGAGGTGCCATCCCTGCAAACGGCCGTGCAACTCGGGCCTGGGCTCTCGGAGGGGGGCCCGC
>NW_006282523.1:124513-124713 GCF_000327345.1 Myotis davidii | reverse complement strand
GCTGGCACACCGGTGCAGGGGCCGCGGCGCAGGCCTGGCGCTGGCCCGTTGATTGATGTCCCGGATGCTTCCTGAGCCAGCCCGCCCTGCAGGGCACAGCCTCGGGGGCCGCAGGACCAGGCAGCACCCAGCCCAGGGGTGGATTGATCCAACACTGCGTGCGTGCGTGCTTGCTTCCATGCACCTGTGTGCGTGTGCTC
>NW_006282523.1:123558-124314 GCF_000327345.1 Myotis davidii | reverse complement strand
GTGCGTGCACCTGTGTGCGCATGCACCTGCGTGTGTGCGCCTGTGTGCGTGCACCTGTGTGCGTGCGCCTGCGTGTGTGCACCTGTGTGCGTGCACCTCTGTGCGTGTGCTCACCTGTGTGCGTGTGCTCACCAGCGTGCGTGCGCGTGCACCTGCGTGTGTGCGCCTGTGTGCGCATGCACCTGCGTGTGTGCGGTGTGTGCGTGCACCTGTGTGCGCACGCACCTGCGTGTGTGCGTGCACCTGTGTGCGCATGCACCTGCGTGTGTGCGCCTGTGTGCGTGCACCTGTGTGCGTGCGCCTGCGTGTGTGCACCTGTGTGCGTGCACCTCTGTGCGTGTGCTCACCTGTGTGCGTGTGCTCACCAGCGTGCGTGCGCGTGCACCTGCGTGTGTGCGCCTGTGTGCGTGCGCCTGTGTGCGTGTGCTCACCTGTGTGCGTGTGCACCGGCGTGCGTGCATGTGCATGATGTTCATGACCTGATTGTCCCCAGCAGGACCTCCCTGCCACGCTGAACAGAAGTACAGAGTGTGACCGTGTCTCCCTGAGGGTGAGCTAGCTGTGGGTGTTTCTCGCTGCCGTTGCCAGGTTGACGGCGTGTCTGTTTGTCGTTTGACGAGGGTTTTATTATGAAAAGCTGTTGGATTTTTGTCATCGTGTGTTTTTTCTGCGGCTAATGAGATGGGTCTGTGGTCTCTGGCCTTTACTGACCTGGCTGTGACCTTGACCTCCGTGGGTTGAGCCTCCTTGGCATTC
>NW_006282523.1:122139-123513 GCF_000327345.1 Myotis davidii | reverse complement strand
CCTGGCCTAAGTCCCGCCTGGTCGTGGTGCCTGACCCTTTTCTGTGCTGTTGGGTTCAGCTTATTTCTGATGATCAGAATGATGCGTTATGCCTTTTAGAAAACATAAAATAAAGAACAAGGTGAAAATAAAGCACCAACGTGCTATCAAACGTTTTCGTTATTGTAATGTTGGAGTCGTTTCCTACTTATACAATCTCTCTATACAAAAGGCTGATATGCAAAGTGTCCCCTGGGAGTGCGACCAGGGGAATGGGAGTATGAAGTGCACTGACCACCAGGGGGCGGCGCGGAGCATGGCGGGCCACCAGTGGAAGCAGAGCGCCAAGGGTGAGGGAGTGAGCGAGGGAAGGAAGGGTGGGGGGGACCCGATCGCTGGCCAGGCCTAGGGACCCTACCTGTGCATGAATTTTGTGCATTGGGCCTCTAGTGTCAATATAAAATACTGGTAAATATACATCAGATATAAAACCATATTTCAGAGTTTTGTATCCCAGTTTCTTCTTTCAATATAATAGTGTGAGAATTTCCTTTAGTCAATAAGTACGTCTATAAAATGTATCACAATATATGAAAATATTCCCCTATTGTTAGAAACCTAGTAATCATACTGAGTTGAATGTTGGTGTTTGGGGTTTTTTTGCAATGTCGTTGAAGTATAATTAAGGTATGATAAACTGTATGTATTTAAAGTGCCCGGTTTGCTGAGTTTTGACATGTCTGCACCACTGAAGCCATCCCCACCGTCGAGGTCATGAACTTCCCCATCACCACAAGGCTCCTCATGGTCTCTGTAAGGCGCCCTCCCTCCGGCCCTGCCCCCGAACGGCTTACCTGCCTCTGCTACTGTAGTCTCGTTTGCATTTCCTGGGATTTTATATAAACGAATCGTGCTGTATGAGGTTTTGTGGGTTTTGGGGTTTTTTGTCTGCCTTCTTTACTCAGCATAATGCTTTTTCACACCGTGGCCTGTACCCTCAGTTCATTCATTCTTGGCGCCGAGTCCTGCACCGTAGGTTCCATCGCAGCTGGGCCATCCGCTCGCCTGCTGGGCTGCTTCAGGCCTCAGCTCTCACACATGAAGCCGCCGCGGACTGTTGTGCAGAATTCTTGCACATGGGCCTGTGCTGTTATTGCTTTCGATACATCCTGGGGGTGGAATGACCAGGCCGTGGGCGGGGGGGGGTGTTTCACTCCGTCCATTCCCAGCAGCAGGGGCGGGAGTTCCAGCCCCCCCCACCCCCACCCCCCAATCCTCATCGGCCTGGGCGGGGCCCGTCTTTGAGGGCAGCCTCCCAACAGGCGTGCAGGGGCGGCTGGCTGTGGTTGTGTTTGCACGTTACCTGCAATGCAAATGGTTGAAAGGTGGGTGTTC
>NW_006282523.1:118327-121937 GCF_000327345.1 Myotis davidii | reverse complement strand
CGCCATCTGCAGAAAATGACCCTTTCTCCGCTGGATCTCCGTCAGTGATGCCGAGTAGCCTTTGATGCAGCCTTTGGGTCCGGCTTCTTTCGCTTAACACCGTGCACTTGAGCTTCACCTTTGCTTTTTGTACCCAAGACTTGCTGCTCTGTATCCGCTGCTTGCTGCTCTGTATCCGCCGTTTGCTGCTCTGTATCCGCTGCTTGCTGCTCTGTATCCGCCGTTTGCTGCTCTGTATCCGCTGCTTGCTGCTCTGTATCCGCCGTTTGCTGCTCTGTATCCGCTGCTTGCTGCTCTGTATCCGCCGTTTGCTGCTCTGTATCCGCTGCTTGCTGCTCTGTATCCGCCGTTTGCTGCTCTGTATCCGCTGCTTGCTGCTCTGTATCCGCCGTTTGCTGCTCTGTATCCGCTGCTTGCTGCTCTGTATCCGCCGTTTGCTGCTCTGTATCCGCTGCTTGCTGCTCTGTATCCGCCGTTTGCTGCTCTGTATCCGCTGCTTGCTGCTCTGTATCCGCCGTTTGCTGCTCTGTATCCGCTGCTTGCTGCTCTGTATCCGCCGTTTGCTGCTCTGTATCCGCTGCTTGCTGCTCTGTATCCGCCGTTTGCTGCTCTGTATCCGCTGCTTGCTGCTCTGTATCCGCCGTTTGCTGCTCTGTATCCGCTGCTTGCTGCTCTGTATCCGCCGTTTGCTGCTCTGTATCCGCTGCTTGCTGCTCTGTATCCGCCGTTTGCTGCTCTGTATCCGCTGCTTGCTGCTCTGTATCCGCCGTTTGCTGCTCTGTATCCGCTGCTTGCTGCTCTGTATCCGCCGTTTGCTGCTCTGTATCCGCTGCTTGCTGCTCTGTATCCGCCGTTTGCTGCTCTGTATCCGCTGCTTGCTGCTCTGTATCCGCCGTTTGCTGCTCTGTATCCGCTGCTTGCTGCTTTGTATCGCTGAGTCGAGGTCCGCTGTACAGAGGAGCTGCTGTTTGGGTCTCCGTTCGCCAGTGGAGAGTTGCGCGTTCATTCCCGGTTTTGCGATGGCGAATGCAGCTGCCGGAACATCCACGCAGATGCTGTGTGAACGCTTTCCAGGTCCCCTGGGTAAATGCCCGGGAGTGGGATGTTTGACCTGAGACGCTGCCGGACTGTTTCCCACATTCCATTTTGCATTCATTGTTCATCTTGCACCCCCACCGGCACGCGTGGGATTCCAGTCGCCCCGCACCCGCCAGCGCCCCGCGCTGTCCACGTGCTGGTCTCTTACTCATCTGCCCGGCGCGCAGTGGGTCACGCCGTTCCCCTGTGTCACCCGGCGCTTCACTGGCGTTTCTCCCCGGAAGGATGGTGTCCTGTGCTCACGGGCCACCTTCTCCGAAGAGGCGCCTGTTCGCATCGGGGTCCAGTTTCTTCCGTTGTGCTGCTTGTTTTCTCGTCTTGAGGCTGCTCCGTTCCGGGTCCAGATTCTTCGCCAGACGTGTGCTCTGCAGACACTTTTCCCAGCGTGGCTTGTCTCTCTGTGTCCTTCACAGTGTCTTCGGAGAGCAGAAGGCTTTCCGTTCTGGTGAAGTCAGCTTACCAGGCGTTTCCCCTTTATGGGCCATGCTCGTTGAGTTTTAAGATTCCTCAGACAACCCCTGGGCGCGGGTCCTTTCTTGGATGTGTGTGTGGTGGATGTTGCCCCCGGGGCTGCGGCCTGCATTTTTGTCTTTCTTTATGCTGTGTTTGGAGCACAAGGGTTTTTCTGTCTTCCACTTGATAAATGCATTCTTTTATAACTTGTGCTTTTCGTGTTCTAAGAAACCTCGGCCTCTTCCACGGCTGTGAAGGTTTTTCCTGTGGATCCTTGTGAATTTTTAGTGTGAGGCATCACACCTGGGCCTGCGGTCCACTTGGAGTGACGTTCTGTGTGTGGCGTGAGGAGAGGTCGATGTTAACCCCTCCCCCGCCCGCCCCCGCATTTGTGGAAAACGATCCTTTCTCCGTTGTATCTTTGTCAGTAATGAGTTGATCAAATTTGTCTGTTTCTGGACTCTATTCTGCTCCTTTGGTTTAAAAGTCTGCCTTTCAGCTATGCCCACAGAGCAGCCTTGGTTGTTGTAGGTTTGCATTAAGTCTCAAAATCAGATAGTGCTCCAACTTTCTTCTTTTGTAGAATTGCTTTGTTTGTTACAGGTTTTTGCATTTCACATGAATTTTAGAGTCGACTTGTTCATTTTTCTCCCCCAAAATCCTGCTGGATTTTTTACTGCGATTGTGTTGAATATATAGATACATTGGGTAGGATACTATCTCACCAGTGTCAACTGTTGGAATCCATGGACATGGCATACCTCCGCTTATTTCAGTGTCCTTTCATTTCTCTCAACAAGGTGTTGTTTCGTAGCATAAAGGTCTCGAATGTCCTATGTTGGATTTATTTCTAAGGATTATATGTAGGGTTCTTTTCCTGCTATAATGGAATTTTTAAAATATACTTCTCAATGTGTCTGTTGCTAGTCAAAAACACAATTTTTGTACATTGACCACCTTTTTACCCTGCAATCTTGCTAAATTCATGTATTAGTTCTTTTGAAAAATATATATTGTCATTGATCTCAGAGAGGAAGGGAGAGAGAAACATCAGTGATGAGAGAGAACCACTGATCGGCCGCCCCACCGAGTCCGCACCCCGGGCCTGAGCCCTGGCCGGGAATCGAACCGTGGCCTCCTGGCCCATAGGTTGACGCTCAGTGGCTGAGCCACGCCGGCCAGGCTCACGGATTAGTTCTAACGGTTGTCTTATAAATTCCGTGGGATTTTCCGTGATATTGTCCTCACGGCGGAACAGTTTACTTCTTCTTCTCCTTTTCCTGCCTCGGGGAAGCAGCCGTCCTCGCCTTGCCCTGACCAGGGGAGCCCCGTCTCTCCCGCGGACGGGGTGCTCACCACCGGAGGCCTGGGGCTGCCCGTGGCGGCGGGAGGAGGCGCCCTCCCTCCTCGTGTGCCCACAGCCCTGGTCGCGGGTGAGTGCTGGATTTGTGTCGCTTTTTCTTCGCCGAGTCCTGCGTGTCTTTGCCACGGGCGCCTCTGGTTCCTTCCTTAGGACGAACACCGGGTGTGCGAACACCGAAGCCTTTGGCATCCTGTGTCCAAACGGCCGATCCGAGGAATCCGGCCAGGCTGGGTCCCCTCAGCGGGCAGCGCCTGCTTCCCCAGACCCTCACCCCCCGAGACTTCATCATTTAAACCCCCTGCCCACCCCACGGGCTCCCCGGCGCGGCGCCTGCCTCGTTTCCGTTGATTTCATTCCTCTGGTCATGAGCGCGTTATTGGTTATTTGTGTTTAGTCTCCATCTGCTCTTTTCATTTTTGCTTTTTTGAGATACTTTATGTTGTAGAGCAGTTTGGGGTTCACAGCACAATTGAGCAGGAGGTGCAGAGAGTTCCCATGCACCCCTCCCCGCACCTGCACAGCCCCCCCATCCCCGCCAATGAATGAACCTGTGTGGACACGTCACCGTCACCAGAGCCCGCAGTTGGTGTTAGGGTCGCTCTGGCGCTGCACAGTCCATGAGACAAACGTATAACGACCTGGATCCCCCGTGTAGGATCCGTGTAGGAGTTTCACGCCCGAGAAATCCTCTGCCCC
>NW_006282523.1:117467-118293 GCF_000327345.1 Myotis davidii | reverse complement strand
ACGGGCGACCCCCGCCCCAGCCTGCCCTTTCCAGCCGTCACGTGCTGGGTCCCGCAGCCCGCAGGCTTCTCGCCGGCTTCGCCCCCTGTCACGTGCGTTTCCGTTTCTCCCGCGTCTTCTCCTGGTCTGACAGCGTTTTTCTGGTGCTGAACGTCTGCCACCTGTACGTGCGGGTTGTTTACCCATCACCCGCTGAAGGGCGTCTTGTTGCTGCCAAGTTCTAGCAGTTACGAGGCCCCTCAAAGGGGGGCATGTCTCCAGCCCTGCTCCCCAGCCCCCCCCCACCCCACCCTCCACATCCCGCACGCCCTTCTCAACGCCATGGCTGCGCCCCGCCCGTGGGCAGGCCGGGCTCCAGACCCAGATCCTGGTCGGAGAAACCCCAGCTCGGCTGCTGTGGCCGGAGGACTGGTCCCTGGTGGCGAAGGAGCCGGGAGAGACAGGACAGCCCCCAACCCCCCACACCGGGCAGACTTGCGTAAACCCTGGCCAGTCCCTCGGGGGGAGTCATTTGCATGAATTAATTGTTCAGCGGACTCAGGTCTCAGGATGAGGAGACACAGAACAAATGTGTAAGTTTGTTTTTATTTGAAAATGTTAACGTCTGGCCTCAAGGTCTCTTTGACCTTGAGAAGCACAGCTGAGCTCTTTCGGAGGTGTCTTCCCCCTCCAGCTATTTCTGGAAGCTGAGCTTCCTGTATGTGTCAGGATGTGCCTGTTGCTGTGTAACAAACAGCTCCTAATGTTGCCACGGAAGCCCACGGCCTCTTGTTTACTCACGGTCCTGGGCGGCTGGGCTGGGTCCGGCTGTCATCTCTCCCTCAGG
>NW_006282523.1:116757-117435 GCF_000327345.1 Myotis davidii | reverse complement strand
GGGGGGGGTGCAGGGTCTGAGATGGCCCCTGTCCAGGCTTTGGGGGCTCCGGTGCTGACCGGCAGCTGGGCCTCTATCCTCGTGGCCTCTTGACTCCAGGCTTTCTGAGGCCAGGGACTCCCGGAATGTCGCTCACACCAGCATCATACCCAAGGCAACTGGCAGGGCCCGCCCACCTGCGGGCGGACAGCCGGGCAGCGCTCTGCAGGGTGAGTTGCAAGGACTGCGGCCGCGGCTGGCCTCCCGCTCGGTTCCTAGGAGAGGGCGCACCTGCTCCGCGCTGTGGGGCGCTTTCTTTGGCCCCTGTTTGCATCCTGATGACCCTCAGAGAAGGACAGAGGCTGACGAACGCCACCTTTCTCCGCGTAGCATCTCCTCGCTTTGCCTGCAAAACGTCTTAACGCGGCGCACCGGGACTCATGGCCGACATCAGCCAGCCTTTCCCTTCACTGCGCCACACGCAGTGATGGTCCGAACAGCCCAAGGGTGTGCAGCACACACGAGGATTCCCGGAACCAAGCTGCCCCGCGTGTAAGAAAACATGAAACATCGAAGCCGCCTGTAGTTCCATTTTCCTGAGGTTTTTACGATTTTTTCCCGGTGACTTCAAGGTTCCCCGACACCCCCTGTTCATCCCCGCACGAGTGCCGACGCCGCGCGCTCTGTGCCTCCTGTGCC
>NW_006282523.1:114433-116136 GCF_000327345.1 Myotis davidii | reverse complement strand
AATGCCCCTTTGGTGCCCCCTGTCCGGCTGGGTTGGGAGGGAGCCCAGGACGGGCCTGTGGGGAAGTGGGCAGAGCGGGGCTCCCGGGGCCGCGGTGGCCTCGCTGCTCAGTGAGCGGCTAGGACGCCCATGGGGTGCCCGGCGGGGGCTGTCTGCAGCCTTGCAACCTGCCGTGTTTTGCAAAAATTGTCTCACCGTGCAACTCGGTCAGGGTCCCCGTGGGGAGACGGGCTCCCTCAGCCTTTTTGGGGGGAGCTAGCTGCGTGGCGACTGTGGGGCAGCTGACCTGCCGCCTCCCACCCGGCTGCCCATTTCTACCCGAGGCTGCTTCCCCTACAGCAGGTGCCCAGGATGGACAGACGGACAGAGTGCAGACAATCCAGAGGCGCTGTGACCTCAGCCAGGGTGCCCAGCTGAAGAGGGGGTGCCGGCTGAAGAGGGGGTGCCGGCTGCGGAGGGGGTGCCCAGCTGAAGAGGGGGTGCCTACTGAGGAGGGGTGCCAGCTGAGGAGGGGGTGCCGGCTGAAGAAGGGGTGCCTACTGAGGAGGGGGTGCCAGCTGTGGAGGGGGTGCCCAGCTGAAGAGGGGGTGCCTACTGAGGAGGGGTGCCGGCTGAGGAGGGGGTGCCTACTGAGGGGGGTGCACAGATTGGTCACCTGACCGTGATGTTCTATCTGAGGCAGAGCGTGGGATGCAGGGTCGCAGCGGGGCCTTGCCCGGGGCCTGGGCCGGTCCACAGCCCACGCAGCCTCCTCTCTGGTTGCGTGTTGATTCCGCGCGACCGCCGCTCGCCTGCCGTGTGGCTGAATCCGTGCAATAGAGCGTTCTCCGTCCGGGGCTCTAAACGAACTCGTGCGCTTCTGTGAAAACAGAATCAGTGGGCGGGACTGCTGCGCTTGCAGCTTAGAAGCAGGAAATTATGCCGGTGAGGACGGGCCGCAAAGTGGGGTTCACATCCCGCACCCCCCCCTGCTGTGTGGCCTCAGGAAGGTTACTCAGCCTCTCTGGGCCGCGGCTCCTCTTCTGTGCAGTGGGGTCCTGACGCTGCTCATTTCATAGGTTATCGTGCGGCTGGGAACAGCCCCGAGAGGGGTTCACCCGGGCCAGGCCGTGCTGAGTGTTTAACAAATGCTCGCGGTTCGCATCAATAACAGTAACAGCCCACGTGTTTCCTAACTGGACCGATGTTTGTTCAGGAAGAGAGGGAACCAGTCTGGACCCTAACAGAAGCCCATGCTGTCCGGAATGGTCCGGAAACCGCCCGCAGGACCTGGGCACCCAGCTCGGGCCGTTAACCCACACGCAGTCCTGTCCTGACCCTCACTTTGCGAATGAGAAAGCAGAGGCTCAGAGAGGCGTGGTAACTTCCCCGAGGCCACACAGCCAGGGCTTGTCAATACGACCTCATGGTTGATCTGAAGTGGAACGGAACTTGATCAGGAAAACGCTTCCCGTCCACGTGTAGATGTCATTGCGCGTGACTTGTGATGATTCCCTCATCCGTCCATGGGTGTGTGAGAGCCTGCTGTCCGCACGTGTGTTTGGCCTGTGTGAGTGTCTGGGCCGGGGAGCAGGTTTACATGGTCCCCCACGCCCTCCCTGTCCTTCCCCGGGGCCACATGGACAGAGAGACGCGTGACCATCACACGCCCTGCTCCCCAGCTCCCCCTCCAGCGTGGACGCCCCCCTGCGCTTCCCCGACAG
>NW_006282523.1:112468-114345 GCF_000327345.1 Myotis davidii | reverse complement strand
CGCCCCCCAGGAAGTGGGTCGGGGTGGCTCCCACACTCATTCATCGGCCTTCGCCTTTGGGGGGTGGTGGCCGGCTGAGGGGGGTGGGGAGGGACAAGCCGAACGGGTGGCTCGGGCGGCTGCCACCCGCCCAGCAGCTCCGAGGATGGGCGGGCTTTCTGGAGGGGGCGCCCTTTCTTTGGTGATGGGCGGCCCATCCCTGGTAGGGTCCTGCCCAGTGGCCACATCGAGCCCTCCTGACAGGCAGGCGGCCCAGCCGCAAGGTGGCACCAACCAAAGACCAGCACTTAGAAGCCGCAGCTGGGCCCGGCCAGGTGGCTCAGTGGTTGAGCGTTGACTTATGAACCAGAAAGTCACGGTTCGATTCCCACTCAGGGCACAGGCCCGGGTTGTGGGCTCGATCCCCAGTGGGGGCGTGCAGGAGGCAGCTGATACATGATTCTCTGTCATCATTGGTGTTTCTATCTCCCTTTCTGAAATCAATAAAAATATATATACTTTTTAAAAGGCAGCAGGCCTGTCCCCCGAGGGGGTCCCCAGACCCAGAGCCACATTCCAGCCTTTTATGGAAGCGGCCACGGTCCAGCCTGATGGGTGGCGGCGATTTCCCGTGGAGAGCGGGCGTCTCCCAGCATGCCCCACGCCTGCTGGAGGGGCCCACGGAGGAGGCTCTCGCGGCTGCCCACCTGTCTGAATCTGATCCACTACCAGCACCTGCCGCCCCCTCTCCGAGGGAAGGGGCCCTCCTGCCTGGCGGCGAGGGGGGGACAGAGGCTCTCGGGCAGGTCTCCGGGGAGCAGACGAGGCCAGGCCTAGTCCCTGCCTCCCCGAGAGGGAGCCAGCTCTTTCGTATCTTCAGCAAATGGGGGAGGGGGGGGGCTTCTGCTGGACGCGCTCTGCCCCCCCTCTGGGCCAGCAGCCACGCTCTGCAGGGACTTCTGTCTCCTGCCCCAAGGTCAGCCGCCGTGGCCTCTGATTGTCCTTGGGAATCACCCCCGTGTTTACACATCCATCCCTCTCCCTCCACGCGCTCAGTGACGAGGCCTGCACCAGCGGCCAGCTGGTCGTCGCCAGCCGCGAGAGCCAGTACAAGGTCCTCCATTTCCACCACGGCGGCCTGGACAAGCTGGCGAGCGCGCTCCAGCAGTGGGAGCGCTGCGCCGGGACCCACCTCCACGGCCAGGTAGGCGGCGGGGCCCAGGGCTCCACGCATCTCCTCCTGCGTGGCCTCATGAGCTGTGACCGTGCCTGACCATGGCCTCCTGGGCTGTGGCTGTAGCCTCATGGACTGTGACTGTGGCCTCGTGGCTGTGACCGTGGCCTCGTGGCTGTGACCGTGGCTGACTGGCCTCGTGGGCTATGACCGTGGCCTCCTGGGCTGTGGCTGTAGCCTCCTGGGCTGTGACTGTGGCCTCCTGGCTGTGACCGTGGCTGACTGGCCTCGTGGGCTGTGCTCGGGGCTGATTGGGCAGTAACTCTGGGTTTGAAACGAGTGCCCAGGGCTCCTCAAAACGCCAGTCTCTCGCTAGAAGTCATGTTTTGACAAGGCTCCTGCCATATTTTGCTCCATCCCCACACACGTAATAACGCTCTGTAATGACCTGTTTAAGGAGCTGTACGTGCTTATTAGAAACGGCTGACTCTAGGCCCCTCCCCCCCAGCCTGAGCCTCCCGCTGGCTTCCCTGGGACAGCCGCCCCCCCACCCCATCGAACAACCTTTGATTTCTGAATTAAATGTCAGCTGCAGTTTCGCCCTGGATCATGACTACCCGTGGAGACGACCTGACAGGCAGGCTCCCCGAACAGCGCTCCCTTTGTATGTGGCCAATCACATGTAATTTACTGCAGGCCCTTCCGGCCGAGGCGGGCGAGCCGG
>NW_006282523.1:111494-111826 GCF_000327345.1 Myotis davidii | reverse complement strand
CTTGCAGAGCGGGAGCGCGCCCAGTAGCAATCAAAGCCGCTTCCCTGGGGCTTGGGGGTCTCCGTCCCCCCTGGAGGAGCCTGTGATGAGGCGCTGCACGTCCAAACTGGGGATTAGGCCGCGACATGAGAACCACACGGTCCTCGGAGCGCCACCCCGGGGGGCCATTGACATTGAAATGAGCCTGGCTCGGCCGCCTGGGAATGGAGGGCACGCACTTTCCCGTCCAAACAAGTGCAAATCGCGGCCCTGGATCCGGGCATCAGTTGTCAGGAGGCGCAGCCAAGCCACCAACACGCGAACCAACGGGGACCTGGGGGCGCGGTGGGCCG
>NW_006282523.1:108872-111421 GCF_000327345.1 Myotis davidii | reverse complement strand
TATACATTGACACCATGCTCTCCCCCCTCTGTTCACTCCCTGAATGCATTCTCTGCCTCCCCCCCCACAACCAAAATGTACCAGTCCTTCAAACCCCTGCCCAATGTTCATCACTTTCCCCAAAGCAGCCCCCGATCCCCTTTACCCCACCCCTGAAAGTGACCTTTGCCTCCTTAATGCAGAGGCCTGTGGGCTGCCCTCTGCGCGGGTGGGTGCTCTCTCCCGACCCGAGTGCCTCATGACCCAGGCCCCTTCAGCTCACATGTCAGAATTTCAGAATTCTTTTTTTTTAAATTAATTGTTTATTGATTTCAGAGAGGAAGGGAGAGATCGAAATATTCATAATGAGAGAGAATCATGGATCAGCTGCCTCCTGCACACCCCACCCTGGGGATGGGGCCCACAACCCCGGCTTGTGCCCGGACAGGGAATGGAACCCTGACCTCCAGGTTCACAGGTCGACGCTCAACACTGAGCCATGCCGGCCGGGCAGGATTCTTGTCCACAGACTTACCTGGATGCTGGGGTGGCCGCAGGGCGGCTGAGGTCCGATGGCCTGGTTAACCCCGGGGCTGCGGTCAGCTCTCCTCCCAGAGGCCGAGTTCATGCTGCAGATGCCCCTCGCTGACCCCGGCCCTCTCTGCCAGGCTCTCCATGACCCCCGAGGAGCACCGGGCATTTTGGCGAAACGTGCAGTTCACGGTGGACAAGGATGTGGTGCGGACAGATCGCAGCAGCCAGTTCTTCCGCGGCGAAGGCAATCCCAACGTGGAGAGTATGAGGTGCCCCCTCCGGCCTCGGGGCCCCAGGGCGTGCGTGGGCCAGCAGCCGCAGCTCGGGGGGTTCATACGGTCACCCCAGAAGCAGAGGGTCATTAGCTATTTTTTAAAAAATATATTTTTATTGATTTCTGAGAGGACAGGAGAGGGTGAGAGAGATAGAAACATCAATGACGAGAGAGAGTCATGGATCGGCTGCCTCCTGCACGCCCCACGCTGGGGATGGAGCCCGCAACCCGGGCCTGTGCCCTGACCAGGAATTGAACCGTGACCTCCTGGTTCATAGGTTGATGCTCAACCCCTGAGCCACGCCAGCTGGGCAGGCCATTAGCTATTTAAGCCAACTTCACTCAGCCTCTGTGGTCACAGTGTCCCAGGGAAGCCCAGAGGTCCCTCCCACGGGTGCCAGCAAAGCCACCGTGCCCTGGACATCCACCCAGGCCTTGCTGGGCTCACACACTGTGGCTGAGCCTCCCCCAGGGCCTCCCAGTGGCTGGTCCTCTGTGTAAAGCCGCACTGAGCCTGGGCGGGCACCTTGAACATTCCGCGCACCTGGCACACAATCGCACAAAATCAGCAGCCCGTACAGATGCCCCTGCCGAGCCACCCTACCCACCGGCCGGGGGCCATTAAGGCCGTCACCCCCGGTTCTTCCCGGCCTCACACGCACGCCCGGCGAGTGGCTAATTGCCGGCCATTCCCTTCCCACGGCTCTGGAGACGGTCCCCAGGCCGCCCGCCATCCCTTGGGACTGAGGCAAGGGTCAGGGGTTCAGGCAGCCGGGTCTCCAGCCCGGGTTCTGTGGGCCCGGATGACAGGCCGCTGTTAGGACGGCGTGGGGCGGTGTCGTGGGCACCTCCTGACCGCCCTGCCTCGGCCACGTTGCCAGGAGGATCCTGTTGAACTACGCAGTGTACAACCCGGCCATCGGCTACTCGCAGGGCATGTCGGACCTGGTGGCGCCCCTCCTGGCCGAGGTCCTGGACGAGTCGGACACCTTCTGGTGCTTCGTGGGCCTCATGCAGAACACCATCTTCGTCAGCTCCCCGCGGGACGAGGACATGGAGAGGCAGCTGGTGAGGCTCCGGCATGTGTGGCCGCGTGGGCCGTGGCCGCTGGGGTCCGCGGAAAAGCCAGGGTGGGGCCTTGCCCGTGGGGTCCAGGGGACTTGGCTCGGGGCCTCTGGGAAAGGCACAGGCTGCTCCCAGGCCCCCGGATACAGCCCCCCCCCCCAAACCCCACCGGCAGGGGAGAAGCGGGGCTGTGCAGGGCCTCCCCTGCCGGCCTCACCTCCTGCACACTGTGTCCCAGCCCCGTTCCCACGGAGTGAGGAAGGGCCCACCACGCCCAGCCTTGAGCTTGAGAAAGCGGGTCCTCAGGTGCATCTGGGCTGCTCCCTGCCGGGGTCCGGCACAGCCGGGGTTCCTGCGTGGGGACAGGGAGGGGGGCTCCTGAGGCCGCCCTGAGGCCCACTGTGCAGGGGGGACCGCCCCCCAAAGGGCATCAGGCCTTCCCTGCAGGGTCCAGCCAGCACAGCACGCCTCCCTCCCGGCCACCCGGCCTCCCGGCTCTGCACACACCAGGCAGCGCTCCATGCGGGGGGTGGAGGCAGCGGGCAAGGCTGGCCGAGGCACCTGGGGGTTCCAAGCCCGGTGTGGGACTGGGATGTGCTCTCGACTCCCCAGAGCTGACAGAGGGCAGTGTGTGGGGTGCTGGGGAGGGGCTAAGGGAGGGGCCACAGATGGGCAGGAAGGCTGGGGGAGCAGGCCG
>NW_006282523.1:108364-108662 GCF_000327345.1 Myotis davidii | reverse complement strand
CCACGTGATGTCAGGTTTCCACGGCACCGGGGGAGGCCATGACCAGGTCTGACGTGAAGCGCTCGCTGCTGGGGAGGCAGCAGGGAGACGGGCGCGGCCGGGACCTTACGGTCGGAATTGAGCGTCCCGGGTCCGGAGCCGCCCTCTCCGGTTCTGTCAGCTCCAGACAGTGATGGGGCTTCGAGATCGAAGCGGGAGGCGGTTTGACCCAGGGGTCCCAGGAAGGGGGGGTGTCAGAGCAGCTCCCACGTGGCGGCTGAGGCCGGCACTGAGCTGCCCTTGGCCTCCCGCCCACCGC
>NW_006282523.1:106189-107782 GCF_000327345.1 Myotis davidii | reverse complement strand
GGGGGGCGGGCGGGGAGGGCAGGCAGGACCACATCCCGGAGCCACAGTCCCCACCCTGTACCCTGCCTTCCGGGAGGCCAGGGTGCCGCGTAACCATGCATCCCCTCTGGGGCCCTCCTCTGGAGCCCTGGGCCCCGCTAGCCCCAGGTCAGCGCCTCACACTGCCCGCCTTCCGTCCCATGTGGCCGGCTCCAGACCCGCACTTCGCCTCCCAAGGAACTGAAATCGATGCAAATTGCCCACTGACGCGCTCCCTGCCCCCTTCTGGGGCTGAGCTGCCCCTGTCACAACCAATCAGCGTGGAGGACATTTCCAGGGCCAGGCAGGGCCCAGGACACCATGGACCCACACGAGGGAGCCAGTGCCCTCCCACCTCCTCCCCTCGGGGTGGCTCAGTGCACAGGCGGAGACCCCACCTCCCCCGAGAGCACAGGCCCGCCCGCTGTCCCCTCCCGATCACGTCGATTTCCACCTGCCGTCCACCGTGATCAGCGTCTCCCGGGTGCGGGCCTGTCGCAGGGCTCTAACCCTACGTGCGCGACAGCTGGCCGTGCTGAAGGACGGGCGAGTCTCTGTGAATCCATCCGCCTTTAAGAAACCAGGATGGATGCCTCGGGAGGCCGCCGGGACCCTTATCAAGACCCTCTCACCGGGCAGCCAAGCAGCCTCAATTCCACAGACCGTGCAGGTGGGCGGAGCACCCACCAACCCCGCATGATCGGGGAAATGCCGCCCGCGGGACGTGCTGGCGTGGACGCCCGAGCTCTGCGGCACGCCCCTGTGACCGAGTCTGCTTTTGAGGCTCGCGGCCTCTCTCCAGCGGCCACATGGCCACCCTCGGTGCATTGCGTCCGGCCGATGCTGCCAGTGACGCCTGGGCACCGCTCGGAGTGGGGCGTTTCTCCCGCGACTCCGTTCCTGCCGTCTGGTCAGAATTCCCGGGGACACCGTGCGGACGTTGGTCTGGGCTCCGCCTCCACAGATCCAGCTCCAGCACTTCAAGCTTCCAGCTCAGCCTCACCCCACTTGGCTCCTCTCCTTGATCGTTACTGCGGGGGTCGGGGGGGTGAGGACAGTGGGGGTACGCTGATTCATCAGTAGTGAGCTTGGGGTGGGGTGTATGTAATTTTTTAAAAAATATGTTTTTAATGATTTGAGAGAGAGCGAGGGAGAGGGAGTGTTAGAGAGAAACATCAATCGGGTGCCTCCTGCGCATGCCGACTGGGGATTGGACGCAAAGCCCGGAATGTGCCCTGACTGGGGATCGAGCGGGTGACCTTTCCGTGTCTGGATGACGCTCGACTAATGGAGCCCCCCAGGGCCCTTTCCCTTTGACGGGCTGATTCTAGCCACTTGCTACTGGTTTGCCTTCGGGGCTGTGTCCTGGGAACTAGAATTAGTCCTGTGCTGCTGGCCGCCCCATTCAGGGCACGTGGCACCCTTTCCTCCCCACCGGCCTCCCGGGAGGGGGAAGCCCACCTTCCCGGCACCTTCTGCGTCTTCCCACCCCGGCCAGAGGTCAGACAGCCGGCAGGGTCCTCGGAGCCCAAACGAGGCCACTGGGCCGTTCTGGGGGGCGGGGGGGAGGCGCGG
>NW_006282523.1:105725-106072 GCF_000327345.1 Myotis davidii | reverse complement strand
CCTTCCTCTGCTCCCGGAAGCGCGTCCGGACCAGAGAGCGAGCAGGACGCTCCAAGGTCAGGGCTGAGCGCTTCCTGCCTGCGGCCGGCGCTGCCCCTCCATGGGGACCGCAGGGGCTGCCGCCCTTGCCCCGTCAGGGTCTCCTTCCCGCTTTCTCAGCCCCAAACCTCAGCATCACCTCTGGGGCAGCGAGCGCAGCCCAGCCTCCAGGTGCCGCGCGCTCCCGGCCCCCCAGACGGACAGGCCTCCCCAGGAGGCGCTCAGCCAGCGTCCCCGCTCGGGGATCACACGGCCGTGGGTGCTGAGCGTGGCAGGTCCTGACCAGCCCTGGCAGGTGGGGAAACACG
>NW_006282523.1:101548-104493 GCF_000327345.1 Myotis davidii | reverse complement strand
CTAGCCAGCCGCCTTCGCCCACGGCCCCCGGAGGAAGCAAGAAGGTGCCCGCGAAGGCTCTGGCTTCCGCAGATAGGCCGGGCTCCCCGCGCTGGACGGCCCCGGGCATATGGGGGGGATGGGCAGGGACAGGCAGGGCAGGGGGTGGTCACAACGAAAGGAAGATGAAGATGCCTTTGGGCGACAAGAAGGGGACATTTTCATATTAATAGGAAATCAGAGTCTGGGAGGGAGAGAAGGAAGCCCCGTCGCTTCCCTCGGCCAGGCCCGGATCCCTCCAGCGGGGGCAGGAGGAGGGAGAAGGGCTAGTGCAGCCACCAGCTCCTGGGATGTGCAGCAGAAGGGGAGCCCATCCGGGCCCAGGGACACCTTTGCAAGCTGGACACGGCTCCTTTTCGGGCCTCGTTCTCACAGCCTCTCCGGCCACAGCTCCAAGACTTCTGCCCCCCAAAAAGAAAAAGTCGCCCCCCTGATTTCAGGGTGGAGAGGGGTCGGGGGGCGGGGTTGGGAAGCTGGCGCTCGGACACTGTTCACATTGTGCCTCCTGGTTTGTGAAGGACGCTGCCTGCCCATGAGCCGGAGTGTCTGAGAGACGTGCTCGTATGTTAACTTCCCAACCAGGCAAAGGCACTGCAAAGCAGCCAGCGGTCGGGGCTCCTCTGCTTCCGGGGGGAGCAGGTCTCCCCAGGACCCTCCCTCTTTAGGGTTTTATACCAGTTGCTCCTGGGGATTTCGAGGCGGACAGACCGGGGCAGGGAGAGCTCCCCCAGCCATTGGCACCGAAAAGCCATTCGGACAGGCAGGAGTGAGGACGCAGGGAGACGCCCCTGAGAGCTGCTGCCCACGGCCTCTCCCTGGGCGGTGCTGGCCGCTGCCGTCCATTTTAAACATGTAGGAAGGTGTCTAGCACCCTGGTCAGTGTGCTCAGTGGTTAGAGCTCGGCCCGCAGACTGAAGGGTTGCGGGTTTGATTCCGAACAAGGGCGCGCGCACCTGGGTTCAGGCTCCATCCGCAGCCCCCGTCAGGACGCGTGCGGGAGTCAACCCATCCATGTCTCTCACATCGATGCTTCTCTCTGTCTCCCCCCTCCCTCCACTCTCTCTAAAAAAAGATCAATGGAAAAAATACCCTCGAGTGAGGATTAACAAAAACAAAGTCTTAGATGTTTATCAACAGGAAAGAGGAAGTTAGCAGCCTCCTCCGCCCCATTCTCTGCTCCCCGCCCCGCCTCCAGCAGGCAGCCGACAGACTGTCCACCCAGTCCCCGGCCCTCTGTCCAAGCGCCTTTGGGGACACGCTCCTGGAGCCCATCCTTGCTCAGATCTTGGGGTGCTGGCTGAGACGGCCCAGCAGCAGGGCCCAGCTGGGGGCGGGGGGGCTTCTCACCCACTTGGCTCTGGGAGGACAGGCTGCTCTCTGCGGGGATGGGCTCAGGCCAGCCCGGCGCTGCGCGGCCTCTGGGGCCGGTCCCCGTGCACAGGCGTGTCAGTCACTGTCGCCACGGAGACCTCAGTGCCCGGAGCCTCGGTGGCCTCGGACCGCACGGAACCTGAGGGTCAGCGCTTGCTGGGCTCGCGCCTGTGTCTGGGGCCAACCTGCCGTTAAGTCCCGGGGGAGTGCCCGCCGGTGTGGGGGTCGGACGGGCGCTGCCCGGGTCGCCCATCTCCCTCCAGGCGAGCCCGGCCGAGGCCCCGGTCAGAGGCAGGGATGCTCAGACACGTCCCACCTCAGCCACATCCCGCGTTCAAAGCAAATCGCGGAGCTCAGCGCCCCCCCCTTCCCCCGTGGCAAGGGACCGCTGTCTCCTCGATGAGAGGAGCGGCCGCGTGGCCTGGGGGCTGGCGACGCGGGGAGGCAAGGACTGGGCGGCGGTAGAGTCTCCCCTCAACCAGGAAGTCTTGGTCCAGATAGAGGGTCTGGGACGCACCATTCCGGCGAGAATCGGGCACCGCTGTCCCGTACCTTGTGCCTTTGGGCTGCTGGGGTGCTGCCCAGGGATCCCCTCATTGGGAGGCCCCGGTGCAAAACGTTAATCCCGAATCTCCCTCAGCCCCACAGCCCCCCAAGGCCCCGTGCCCATGCCACACTGGCCCTCAGCGCTCCCGCCTCCCACCCCTGCGGCCACCTCTCCAGCGGCCCTGGGCGTGTGGGGCCGGGGAGGGCGCCTGCTCCAGGGTGGGGAAGGCCGGGCTCACCAGGATCCCTTCATGGGGATGCAGTCAGAGGCAAGCGGCCTGAGGCAGGTCGGGGGGTCGGGGGGTCGGAGGGTCAGTGGCAATTCCGTCATTAGGCTCCTGCCACCCACCGCCAGGACCAGGACCAGCGAGCGAGCAGCGGGACCAGCCGCCCCGTCCTCCGGGTGCAGCTCATTCACCCCACTTGTTAAAGTGACACTTCATGTGATTGGCGGTCTTTTACACTCATTGTTTTTCTTATCTCAGCAAATTCCCTATCTCAGTGTATTTGATGTCCCGTGATCCGGGCCGGAAGCAGGAACCTGTGTGCTCACCGGAGGCTGCAGGCCTGGGTCCGGCAGGAAGACCTGGAGCTCACACCACGGGAGTGGGTGCCCCTGAGCCCATGGGGGGCGGGGGCAGGTCCACGGGCAGCGCGGACGGGATTTTGTTGCTTAAGGGAAAGTGTCACACGACGCCCAGCGCTACCAAGAGGCCTCTGGTGTCCCTGGCGAGCGATTCCTTCTCTATTTTGTTTTGTTTTCAAACATGATCCCCGCTGGTCAGGCCCTGCCCAGGCCAGGCTGGTCCTGTGACCGTGACCGTGACCAGGGCAGCCCCGCGACACTTCGGCTGATGATTCCACCGCCAAGTAAATAAAAGCATTGACGACAAGTACGAGCTCTCGGGCGCCTCCGAGGGACGGTCTGGCGAGTTTGTTGGGTCAAAAACACAGCGGGTTCCAGCGCTGGGCAAAGAGGACCCCGTGAG
>NW_006282523.1:100689-101040 GCF_000327345.1 Myotis davidii | reverse complement strand
CCTGGCCCTGCCCCGCCCAGGGGCGGCTGGCTCCCTGGGCGCAGCTAAGTCAGGATGTTCCTTGGTCCTCGGGCAACAACAACCAGCAGCTCAGCCATCGGAGAGCGGGCGGCAGGGGAAAGGCCTGCCCGCTGTCCTGGGGGCGAGGTCTGTGGCGTGAGGATGGCCGGCTGCACCCCATAGTCTGGGAATCCACAGGGATGTTCTCGGGCCTCGTTCGTGTCTAAGAGTCCTCATCCAGCAGCGGCCGCAGGCGGCAGGGAGGCCGGTGCAGGGACGAGGCCGAGCCCCCGGGTCCCAGGGCAGGCACCACAAACGTCCCCTTTTCTGTCAGTCCAGTGGGTCCCGTTA
>NW_006282523.1:100150-100643 GCF_000327345.1 Myotis davidii | reverse complement strand
CAGCATCGGGGGGAAGGGGCCCAGCCTGGCTGCAGCCACTGAGACATACTGCCCAGCCCCGCGGGCCCGGGAGGCCTGGGTCTGGTCCGTGGCCGGGGCACTGGCCCCTGGCACACGGCATCCCTGCTGCTTCCTGTCCCCGTGATGGGGCCTGCAGACAGGGCTCCCCACATGGGTACACACTCACATACTCTCATACACATACTCATACATACACATACACACATTCACATACACGCTCACACACATACACACACACACACGGAAGGCCTCCGGACAGCCGGCTCCTGCCTGGCCTTGGGAGCCGGGCTCAGAGTGAACGCAGCTGCCGGCCGCAGGCCCCGCCACCCCGACATTAGCCTCCGGAACAGAAAGGGCCAGGGCTCGGCGAGGCCAGGGGAGCACTTGGGCGAAAACTCCAGTGAGAACAGTTTTTGTGCCACGAGGGTGACCTCACAGTGAAGGGGCTGGGAGCGGCCGTGTCCTCACACCC
>NW_006282523.1:98085-99964 GCF_000327345.1 Myotis davidii | reverse complement strand
TCTGCGTGTCCGCCCGCCCTCCCCGCCTCTGCGTGTCCCCCTTCCCTCCCCGCCTCTGCGTGTCCCGAGAGGAGGCGGCTCTCCAGGCTCCCTGGGCCGGGCGCGCGCTGTGCCATCAGACAGTGTGGTTGGCACGTGTGTCTCTCAGCCCCCAGGACGGGTCGGGTGCCACGGCTCTGCCACCAGCAGTTTGAACCAAAGACGCCTCTTGATATTCTGAGTCATGAGAGAGGACGGCCGGATTCTCTGCACCATGTTTGGTGCTGCAATGAGGGTGCAGCAGGGCCTAGTGCCACGGCAGGGAGGAGCAGGCAGAGTAGGTTCAAAACCCCCGCAACCGGCGAGAGACGCGAGCAGTTCGACCACATGCGAAGGCATCCCCAAGGACCGGCGCACAGTTTACAGGTAAAGTTCACTGATTCCTGGGCGTGAATAAACACAAAAGAAAAAGACACCGAGGGTCCTAGTGGCTACAAGGTAATGACGAGGGAGCACCAGGGCCTGGCAGCTGTAAATCTCACAGTGGAATCCCAGGCCTGGGTGGAAGGTCAGAGCCTTGCGTGGGGCTCACTGGAGACGGTGGCCGGGGTCTGCTGGACCCCAGCCCCAGGGGTAGAGGACCTGAGAGGGACACCCACAGTGACTAAAAGTCAGGCTAGCCGGCCGGTGTGGCTCAGCAATTGGGCATCAACCTGGTTCACCTGCGTGAACCAGGAGACGGTTTGATTCCTGGTCAGGGCACATGCGCTGGTTTCGGACTCTGTGCCCAGTAGGGGGCGTGCAGGAGGCAGCTGATTCCTGATTCTCTGTCATCATGGATGCTTCTCTCCCTTCCTCTCTGAAATCAATCAAAATCGATTAAATAAACCAAGGCCTGAGGGTAGTAAATGTTGCCAAGGGGCTATGCATCAGCGAAGAGCGTGCCAACTAGGTGTTCCCAGAGGCACTCAAGGCGCTGGGCAGCCCCGGCCTGTCCACTCCACCAGCTGGAACGCTGGACCAGCGGTTCTCAACCTGTGGGTCACGACCCCTTTGGCGGTCAAACGACCCTTTCACAGGGGTCGCCTAAGACCATCGGGAAACACATATGTAATTACAAATTGTTTTGTGATTAATCACTATGCTGTAATTATGTTCCATTTGTAACAATGAAATTGGGGGTCACCACAACATGAGGAGCCGTATTAAAGGGTCGTGGCGTGAGGAAGGTTGAGAACCGCTGCTCTAGACTCTTGTGCGGAACACCTAGCCCCACTCCCTTCGTGGGGAGCAGCTATCTGTCCCCCGGGCCTGCCTCTGTCCAAGGCATCGAGCTGGGGGCTCCGGCTTTCCGTCTTGGCTCCCCGGGAACCCTGCTCTCTGATGTGGAGCTCCGTCTCCTGTGAAAGGAAATCCAGGGCAGCCGGGAACAGCCCAGCGGGAGCCTGGGGCGGTGGGGGTGGCCGTTCCAGGTCTAGCCCGCCCGCCACCTCCTGCCCTTTGGGCAGCTTCAGAGGAAAGTGCGGGACCCTGAGGCCTCCGGGCAGGTGCCCTCGGGGGACCCCACCCACCACCCAACCAGCAGTGCCCGGTACACTTCCAGGAATGGCCATCATGGCCGTCTCTCCAGAGCCCGCACCCTTTCGGCTTCTGGTAAATTCCCAGGTTCTGCCCAAGGGTTAATTTAGGTGGGAATTCCCCCCAGGTCCTGGTCTCACTGCTCGGCCGGGCCACGTGACCGCCTGAGCCGGGCAGATACAGAGAAGTGAGTGTTTAGGACGAAACAGCCTGGCGAGGACATGGGGGGTGTGGGTGCACAGGGTGCAGGGGTGAGGCTGCCTCAGGGGGTGTGGGAGGTGTGGGTGCACAGGGTACAGGGGTGAGGCTGCCTGGGGGGGGG
>NW_006282523.1:96650-97229 GCF_000327345.1 Myotis davidii | reverse complement strand
GGTTCCGGGCTCCTGTGGGTTCTGGGCCCAGGAGGGGACTTGAGGCGATCCAATCCCAGGCGCGGGTGGGGCCTTTTCCTTCCTGGAAAGCGAGTTCCAAGCCTGGATGGGGGCCCGTCTGGTGCGCCCTGGCCCCCGGCCTCGGCCTCGGGACGCCCCCACTCCTGTCCCAGCTGCCTGACCCATCCGACCAGGCCTGCCCGTGGGGTGCAGCTGCTGGTTGGGTTTCTGCAAAGCCAGGCTTCTCACCAGGAACTGGCCTCCGGGAGGGAGGGAGACCAGCGGCGTCCACGCGGGAGGCGGCCACCCGTGTCCTCAGAAAGCCTGCTCCTGGCTGCCTCCCACCTGAGTGGGCGAGGGCACCACACGCGATTCCCCGCCTTCTGCTCCGGCCTCTGTGGCTGCTTCTACGTTCGCGCCCGTGGGCTTGGTCTTGAGCGGGAGTCGCCTCACACCTGCACTCTCCTGGGAGCCACGGAGTATGTGGGGGGCAGGGAAGAGCACCCACAGACAGGGACACACGGGACCAGAGTGGGGCTGGGGCCTGGACAGGGCTGGGGGGCTTCGGGAGCAGGGGGA
>NW_006282523.1:94541-95878 GCF_000327345.1 Myotis davidii | reverse complement strand
TGGGGTAAACACCTCCCTGTCCAGCCCCACTTGCCCCCCCGAGACCGTCTACAGGAGGGACCCTGGGAGGTGTGGGGCCCCGCTGACCACTGACCGGGCCCCTGGCTTGCGGAGGCCTCCTTGGGGAGGCCTGGGAAGAGCAGGGGTCAAGGGTCGGTCACCTAGCCCCACTCCAGGCTGGGCCTCCCCCCTCCCAGCCACACCTGCTGCTGGGGCACCCCCATGACTGCCTTGGCCGGGAGAGAGGGACCTCTGAGTAGACAGGCGGGGGGTGGGGGGGCTGGTGAACACCCACATTGGACGCTCTCCATCCAGCTGGGGGGCAGCGCGGCCTTTCACCCTGAAGGAGGAACAGAGAGGTTGAGTGACCGCCCAGTCACCCAGCCGGGGGCGGCACAGCCAGGACCCGCCCGGTCTCTCGTCCTCCTTCCCCTGTGCTTGGCCAATTCGCACCAAGGCTGCGGCCGTCCTTCTCCCGGGGCGGGCCTCGGGCACTGCCAGCTGCCCCCGAGGTCTCAGGTGGCCGGACTCTGAAAGGAGCGGCCTCAGGCCCACTCGGGGGAGGGCGGCTGTATGGGCTGCACGTGCTGTGTGACCCCGGCTGCTGCCTGCCCTCTCTGGGCCTCTGTCTGGGGGCAGGAGGTCGGGGTGTGACAGCCGCCCGAGGACAGGAGCCCTTCCCAGCGGGGGCACCAGGCCACCCAGCTGAGGGAGGAGGGGCTGCACCCAGGGAGCAGGCGGACGAGAGCCCACACGGACCCTCCTGCCCACCAGGCTGGGAGCCCGCGGGGTAGAGGGACACCCCAAATGGATACACCCCTGGGCTTGGTCCTGGGGGGACAGGGAGGAGCACCCACAGACAGGGACCATTGGAAGGGGGGCCATTCGCTTCAGGGACCCTCAAGGCAGAGAGGGCAGCCCTGAGAGAAGGGGGAGGGAGCGAGGACGGGCCCACGGGGAGCCCTGCAGGTCTCAGGGGGCAGAAGTGGGGGTACGGCGTGCCGTGGGGAGTCCATCCACTCAGCGTCCTGGGTCCAGTCTGGCCTGGCCGCGGGGGTGCCATGGAGGCGTGGTGGGGACCGGGGAGTCCTGGGTTCTGCCCCAGGCCCCGCAGGTTAGCTCCCGCCTATGACGTGGGACTCAAGCGCCCTCTGCTCAGGGGGAGCAGGAGCAGCCATGCATGAGCGCCTGCTGTATACCAAATGCCTGGGCCACACACACACACACGCACACACGCACGCACGCACACGCACGTGTCTTTTATCACTCCTTGGTTTTGGGAGCCTCATTGTCTTCATATGTAAAGTGAGATAGGAAAATTTCTTGAGCACCTACTT
>NW_006282523.1:93761-94497 GCF_000327345.1 Myotis davidii | reverse complement strand
ATGAGCCCTCCCGCCTCTCCCCTGGCCCAGCTGCCAGCAGCGACCCTCCCGGCCACCTGTGAGCAGAGGCTGCACACCTGCCTCAGGGCCCAGCCTCTCAGGGCCAGGGCACAGATGGGTGAGGTGCCCGCGGGTCCTGCCGGGATAGCAGAATCTCCAGGGCTGAAAACTGGGGCTGCCTGGGCCCTCCCAGGTGCGCGCGGGGGGCCGGGGGGGGCTGATGGGCAGGGCCCTGTCTGTTTGAGGGTCCCCTGGGGCCTCAGTGTGGACGCCCTGGCCCTGCCCTCTAAGGGGGCTGCTCCCCAGTGCAGCCTGGGACCCCTCTCCCCTTCCCACCCACACCCATTGGCCCCAGGCTGCAGGGGTGCCTGGGGAAGGGTTCCAGCTCCCAGCCCCTGGGTGCTCGAGGGGCTGCAGGGCGGTGCCCACCCCCCTCCCCGGGAGCCGCTGGGACCCAGGGGGAGGAGCTGGGAGGCCCCGGTCACTTCACCCACTTCTATCTTCTGAAACCACAGAATATAAACCCACCGTAGCCCACACTGCTCCCGGGACAGGAGCTCATGCCCTCACCACAGGGGACTCCCCTAGCGTGGACTTTGGCCGGAGGGCTCCCCACTGCGGGCGGGCCGGAGGAGGCCCGTGTGTGAATCCCGACGCCGTTCACCCGCCCTGGGCCTGGAAGCACATCCCGTGACCCCTCTGAACTGGATGCCCCCCCACACACCAGCTGGCTTCT
>NW_006282523.1:92835-93532 GCF_000327345.1 Myotis davidii | reverse complement strand
GGGGAGCGGGGGTGGTGTTGGTTCCACCCCCGGCCTCTCTTGCTGTGTAACTGGGGAGGAGCCAGGAGCCCTGCAGAATGCAACACATTCAGAATCAGGGGTCCCCAAACGTGGCAGGGACCCAGTTACTCCTCCTGGTGGCCTGGGTCCCACGGACCCTGTCAGCCGACGTCCCAAGGGCGAGGGAGCAGGGACCAACAACAGGAAGTGACCCGGGAAGCTGGAGAATGCTGTGTCCTCCCACGACCGGACGTCTGAAGGGACAGTCCTGGGATAAATAAGAGGCGCGTGGCCTGCTGAGAGCGGGGACCCGCTCCTCGGGCGCAGGCCCCAGGGTAGGCCCCACCTGCGTGCCTCGGTTTCCCCGTCCGTCCTAGTGGGAGGCGTGAGCACCTTCTACAAGGGGGGTGTGAGGTGTGAGGAGTCTGAGATGCTGACGGGTCACGCGGTGCCTGGCGCCCAGCAGGCCCTCGGCCGCCCGCAGCTGCTGAGAGAATGTGGACGGACCTGCCCGCTCCGTGTCCAGCCCCGGGAATACGGGAAGATGCGGGCCCCGTGAGCCAGGCCCGGGCGCCCGCAGGGGCTGCTCCGCTATCTCTCGGCCTTGAACTTTCTGTTCTGTTTTGCAATCGGCTCAGAAAGCGGCATTTCTAAACGCCCTTCTTATCTCGCGGACACTTCCAACAACAATAGCCGA
>NW_006282523.1:90096-92719 GCF_000327345.1 Myotis davidii | reverse complement strand
AAGGCCTGGAGAGCGTGGCCGGGCGGCCGGGCTTTAAACTACGGAGGGATTCGTCAAAACATCAGCGTTTTCTCGGTTTTGAAGAAACAAAATAGGTTTATAACTTTTACCCCCTCCGCGAGGCAGCTGCCGTGTAGAGTGGACTCTGGTTTGTCTGTACGTCCGCCGCCGGGTCCCCGCGGAGCGGTGCCCTGGGCACACGGGCTCTGCTGGGCTCAGGATCTGTAAACAGGCCCGTGGGGGGCTGGCCGGTGTGGCTCAGTGGGTAGAGCACCGGCCCTCAGACTGAAGGGTCCCGAGTTCGGTTCCTACCAAGCGCATGCACCTCAGTTGCAAGCTGGATCCCTGGCCCTGGAGCACCTGCCGGAGGCAACCAGTCGATGTCTCTCTCACATCGATGATTCTCTGTCTCTCCCCCTCCCTGCACTCCCTCTATGGACAAATATCCTGGGGTGAGGATTAATAAAAACCAAAACCCGGGCACACAGAGAGCCCCACCTGCCGGGGAGCCCTCAGGCCACATGTGGGAGCGGCCCCAGGACAGGGGACTTCCTGCCTGGCCAGCTCCGAGAAACCCGGGAGGCATTTCTCAGAACGGGCAGCCCCGCAGCCTCAGGACACGCGGCCGGAACAGGAAGCAGGTCCAGTTCCGTGGCCGGGCAGCCGGCGCCCTGGCAGGGAGACCCGGCAGCGAGGAGCCTGGCGCGGGCACTGGGACCTGACGCTTCCCCGGGCCTCCTGCCCACCCCACCCCCCACCCCTTGTGGCCTCCGTCTGCAGAGGGCCCCTCCCTTTGCTGGCCACCGGGTGAAGGGGGACGTGGTGATGGGCATGTGACACCCACGTGCCGGGGACAGGACGCAGGCAACAAGGATGCTTAAAGCCATGGCGGTCTGTCTTCTGGGCGTTGCACCGGCTTCGGCCCACGTGCCTCCCCACACACCCGACGGGGAGAGCGAGCCGGTCACGCTCCCGGCAGCTTCCGGCCTGGCCTGGACGGCGTCTGGCTGCCCCCGGGCCCTGTGCCCCTCAGGCTCGCCCATCCCAGCTCTCCTTCTGCGCAAGACCCCTTCTCGCCCTGGAACAGAGGCCCCCCAGGCCCGGGGGCAAAATGTGGGCACAGAAAGAGACCTGGAAGGACCCCCTCCCCCCAGCAGGGCGGCCGAGGAGGTGGGCACCCATGGGCACGGCCTTGGAGAGCGTGGGGGGCAGCCAGGCTGGGGAGAGCCCACGGCAGGGACCTGCGAGCCCGCGGGGGAACTAGCAGCTGCCGCACCTGGGCTGGTCTGTCCCGCAGCCAGGAGGCGAGCGTGCTCTTCCCCACAGACAGGCCGCCCGGACTCAGCAGTGACCTCTCACCCGTTCAGGCCAAGGAGGAGCTGTCGGAGCTGCCCCGGGGACAGGACGAGTGTCACTGAGGGAGCTGCGGGGGCGGGCACTGGCCAGCAGGGGAGGCAGCAGGTGACCTTCGAGCCCGAGAGAGGCCGGGGGTTCTGAGAGCTGGGCTCAGGCCTGGGGTCGAGGCACGGCCCCCGGACCTAGGGGACGCTGGCAACGCCTGCGTGCGTCCAGTCTGGGGGGCAGTCAGGGCGCCTTGCCCCGCGTGCTGCGGACAGAGCCTTCAGCCACAGGAGAGCCAGAGAGAAGGCGGTGGCCTGGCTGAGGGAGTCAACAGAGGCCTCTTACCCTGGCTCTCAGCCCAGTGCAGGCTGCACCCAGACCCGCAGGAGGCCACGGTGGTTGGGCGGAGCCTTCAGAGCAGGCAGGGTCAGCCGGGAAGGCTTCCTGGGAGAGGTGACCCCCGGGGGGCAGGGAGGGCATCTCAGAATCCCTCTGCTGGCTTACCTGCCCGGGCGGGGCCTCCGGAGCGGGCGGTCACGCAGCCTCTTGCCAAGCAGGAGTCAGAAACGCCGCGGCCGTGCTGTCTTTTGCTTGAAGTGATTTATTGATGCCAAGTTCACATACGGAAAATTATAACCATTTTAAGCAGAGCAATTCCGTGGCACCGAGCGCACGCAGTGTCCTGCAGCCGCCGCCTGTCTCTTCACCCCAGAAGGAAACCCCGTGCCCACTAAGCAGTTTCTACAGGGCCTCTACCCCCACCTCCACCCCCACCCCCGGCAACCCCCAGCCTGCCTTCTGCGTCAACGGATTTGCCGTTCTAGATATTCCACATCCTGAGCCACTTTTAAAAATATGTTTTTATTGATTTCAGAGAGGAAGGGAGAGGGAGAGGGAAACATCAGTGCTGAGAGAATCACGGATTGGCTGCCTCCTGCACGCCCCTCACTGGGGACGGAGCCCACAACCCAAGCCTGTGCCCTGTCTGGGGATCGAACCGTGACCTCCTGGTTCCTAGGTCGACGCTCAACCACGGAGCCGCGCCGGCCGGGCCCGAAGCCATTTTTAAAAGAGCAAGAAGCGGGTAGGGGCCCCGCTGCCGGCCTCGAGCTGTGGGGGCTTGAGCATCACACGCTGGCTCCTTCGTCTATTTCCTCGTCTGTAAACGGGTGTGTGGATGGGCTGGGTGGGGGCAGGGGGTCATCCACGCGGAGCACCAACAGGTGACAGCAGGTGGGCGCCAAGGCCACAGCGATGGGGGCGGGGCCGGCGCCTCTGGCGT
>NW_006282523.1:88399-89719 GCF_000327345.1 Myotis davidii | reverse complement strand
GGGGAGGGAGGCAGAAATGAGAAAAGCACCAGCGGGAAGGCCAGGGGGTTCAGGCTGGACAGGGGCTGGGGCGGGGGCTGGGGATGGCTCCTTGTTTGTTTTATAAAACAACTTGGAGCCGAAACCGGTGTGGGTCAGTGGATAGAGCATCGGCCTGCAGACTGAAAGGTCCCAGGTTCGATTCCGGTCAAGGGCATGTACCTCGGTTGCGGGTACATCCCCAGTAGGAGATGTGCAGGAGGCAGCTGATCGATGTTTCTCTCTCATCGATGTTTCTAGCTCTCTATCTCTCTCCTTTCCTCTCTGTAAAAAATCAATAAAATATATTTAAAAAAAAACAAAACCCAACTTCGAGGTGTGAGTCACAGGCCACGCGTGAACCTGCGTTGTGTGTGCAGCTCGGAGGTTTTAGTCAACGACCGGGCCATGCGCCGCCGCCGCCGCCGCCTTTCAGGGGAGATTTCTGTCCCCCAGGAAGGCTCCTCCCGCCGGCTGACCTCCTCTCCAGGCCTCTCCCAGCCGCTAACCCACGTCCTGTCCCCGCAGCTCTGCCTCTGGGGAACATTTCATGTAAATGGGAGAATGGGCCCTGGCCAGTGTGGCTCAGTGGATAGAGCGTCGGCCTGTGGACTGCAGCGTCCAGGGTTCGATTCCAGTGAAGGGCATGTGCCTGGGTTTGGGGCTTGATCCCAGGGGGGCAGGCGGGAGGCAGCCGGGCCATGATTCCCTCTCATCGTGGATGTTTTGGTGATGACTCCTGAGTCCTCCTGGGGCTGGAGAACACAGGACCTCCACCCTGTGCCTCCCCCCGGGGTGCCGACCCTCCCCACTCCCACCAACCCCGAAGGGGAGAAGGCCAGGTGACTACGCTGCCCCCCTCCCTGGCTGCTGGCCTGCGGGGTCCCCGGAGGAGGGAGGGGCGCTTTTTGGGGTGTCTCCTTACGGGGAAACGGAGGCTTGCGTGGTTCGGTAACGCACCTGCCTGAGGTTTCCCTACTACAGAGTCCCGGCTGCTGGGCTCACAGAGCCTTCCTGCCTGGGCGAGTGGTGACCTGGGCCCGCTCTCCGGCTGCCCTCTGGGAGGGGGGGGATAGGAGGCGGGGCCTGTTTGGGAGCAGCCAGGGAGCCACCCTGGCACTGGCCTGGAGCCAGGCTCACCCCGGCGCTGGGTGTGCCAGGGCGGCTGAGGGCTCGGGGCTGAGTCAGGTGCAGCCAGCGGTGCCCCGGGCCCCGGCCCGGCTGTTTCACTTCCCCTGGCTTGGGGGGCCGCTGGGAGGGGGGCCGGCGGGCTCCGGCGTCTCTAGTCTCAGAAAGGGGAGC
>NW_006282523.1:87209-87593 GCF_000327345.1 Myotis davidii | reverse complement strand
AGGGGGCTCTGAGGTCATGGGGGGCTCTGGGGTCATAGGGGGCTCTGGGGGCATGAGGGGCTCTGGGGGCATGAGGGGCTCTGGAGGCATGAGGTGGGGGCACAGCTGCAGACCGACTAAGACCCATGCGCCTGGGACTTGCGGCGGGAGCACTGACGGCACCAAGCACAGATCCGCGAGGCCGGGAGATTCCGGTCTGAGAGGCGCTCCCGGGCGGAACCGCGCACATGGACTTCCTCTTTTGTAGACACATGTGCTCAGGTGCCAGCAGGGAGTGCAGGAGGCAGCACACGCTGGGGCCAAGGAGGTGCTCTTGGTCGTGAGCAAACAGCCAGGGGGCAGGGTCCGTCCCGGGTGGGGTGCTGGGGAGGCCCCACAGCCGGG
>NW_006282523.1:86504-86801 GCF_000327345.1 Myotis davidii | reverse complement strand
GAGGCCGGCATTAGGGTCCTGGCCTGACTGCCCTCCTGGCCCCCAGCAGGCTCTCAGCCCCGGGTGTGTTTTGAGCGGCTGCAGTACCCAGGGCTCCGCACAGGGGCCGGCTCACCACACAACTGTGGGCAGATGGGTGACGGGTGCAGTGGGCCTGTGGTCCCCCCGTCACCTCCGGCTGCTGGAGTCACACTCAGGAGGTGTCCAGGACCAGGGCCAGCCCCCCGGCACCGCAGGAGCCACAGAAACCGGGCCAGGAGGCTGCTGGTGCCGGAGGCTGGGCGAGGCCAGGGGGAA
>NW_006282523.1:85847-86215 GCF_000327345.1 Myotis davidii | reverse complement strand
AGGCCCTGGGGCAGGCAGGGGGCACGGGACAGCCTCCTGGACACAGTGCTCAGGGACAGGAGGCCGGTCAGTCTGACGGCCATGGGGGCTCCTGACCCTCTGGGCGTCCGTGTCCAGGTCAGGGCCCGAGACCCGTCTACAGGGATGAGAAGCTGCGTCTCGGCCTGTGCGGCGCCTGCAGCTGCTCCAGGAGCTCAAGCCCGGCCCAGCTCCGGGGACAGGGCTGTGGCTGTGAGTGAGTGGCTGCCATGAGCCCTGCCCCGCCCCCCTCCACCCTCTCCACACACAAACACACACACAGGCGCGCACACACAAGCACACACACACAGGCACACACGCGTGCGCACACACACACAGGCAAACAGGAG
>NW_006282523.1:81015-85821 GCF_000327345.1 Myotis davidii | reverse complement strand
GCCGCTGCTGGCCTGCCGGGGAGGGGGGCTGACTCCAGAGCCAGGGGAGCCCAGAGGCCCAGGTGCGCCAGCTGCCAGCTCCCCGGTGTGGGCGGGCCACCGGCTCACCGTGGCACCGATTGGCCACGGGAGGAAGTGACAGGGGCCAAAAACGCGGGTTCATGTCTCAGCTCTGTCTCCTCTGAGCTGCGTGACCTCAGGCCATTAGCTCACCCCTGAGCCTGCTCCCCTTCACTGGACAAGGAGGCCGAGATGAAGACGGGGTCCCAGAGCCCACAGGGCTCGGCGCTAAGATACACGCCACGCGCCTGGCATGTAGGCTGTGCTTGACACGCGGTGGCTGTTCTTATTCTGTTATTAATAGAACGAATGCTAGTGTCATCATCATCGTTACGGCCCAGTCTTTTTTTTTATAATGTAAGGCAAGCTGTCAAACCCAGAGGTTAACATGGGCCAGTAAAGGAGGCAGGCGGCCCGCGGGCAGCAGCTGACACGCTGATCTAAGGGAAGAGGTCCGTGCCCCTGACTACAGAGGCAGGTAGGACATGTTTTATTTTTTAATCCTCAACTGAGGGTCTCTTTTCCATTGGTTTCTGGAGAGAGTGGGAGGGAGGGAGGCGGAGGGGAGAGGAGAGAGATCATTGGTTGCCTCCTGCACAGGCCCTGACCGGGGCTGAGGAACCTGCAACCAAGGGACATGCCCTTGACCAGGAACCAAGCCCGGGACCCGTTGATTTGGCCAACGCTCTAACCACTGAGAAAACTGGCCAGGGTGTTGCTGTCCGCTCTGACCTCAGGGCCTTTGCACTGGCTGTTCCTCTACGTTTTCAGATTCTGTCCAACCACCTGTCCCTGATTTGCTGTTGCCGTCAGTCTGGGCGGCTGGGATTGTGTGTGCTCCGAGGTGAGGTTCCGTCTGCCACCGGGAGGGCGGGGATCTGGTGTGTCTTGTCCGTGGAGTTCCACAAGGGCTGGAACAGTGCCCGGTGCACAGTAGGCCCTCAGGAAGTAGCTGTCGAGTGGGTGATTGAGAATGGACCAGACGGAGCTGAGGGCCCGCCCCCAAAGTGCTGGCCCCGGAGAACATGCCCGAGAGGGAAAGGAGAGAAGGAAGCCACTGCCATCACCATAAGCCGTCGGCACCATTTGAAAATTGGCAGGCGCCCTGGCCGGTGTGGCTCAGTGGTTGGGCGCTGTCCAGGCACCGAAAGGTCGCTGGTTCTGTTCCTGTCAGGGCAAGTGCCCGGGTTGCCGGCCGATCCCCGGTGGAGGGCGTGCAGGAGGCAGCCGATCGTGTTCCGCTCTCCCATCGATGTTTCTCTCCCTCTCTCTCCCTCTCTCTCTAAAAACCAATTTTTTAAAAATCTGCATGCACGTATGACTTTGATTTTAGAATTTATTTTTAAAAACAAACAAATAAATGAACTTGTTTGGCCCCACGCGTTTCCCTTCAAGGATGAGGCGGCCTGGACCGGAGGAAACGGCGTGAGGACGCTTCCCCCAGAAACCCGCCCAGACGGCCTCCCAGGCGAGGCCCCCGGCACCGGAGGAGGGAGCACCGCCAGCCGCACACGCCCTTCCCCGCCGGCTCCTGCTCTGAGCCTGCGTCTCCCGGTGCGAAAAGCAGACGAAGACGTTACCAGGAAAAACAGTCTCGGCCCCATGTCCCTCCAGAACATTCCAAACGGAAGGTTAGCACATCAAACCCAGGCATCTATTAAAGGGCCACACAGCGACCTCGCGGGTCTCCCCAGCCAGGAAGGCCGGTGCGGTGTGGAAAGCAATCCGCGGGGTTCGCCATTTGAACCCACAAGAAACACCTTCTGCGTGTCTCAGACATAGAGGCCGAAACGAAGCATCGCACCGATCTGAGCGATCTGACATCCGTCCTGGCCATATGCTCTCGGCAACCAGGAGCAGCGGGAACTTCGCCGCCTGCGGGAGGCACCTGGGCACAGCCCACGCTGGCACCACATACACGGACCGAAGGCTTCCCCACGTCGGGAGCGAGCGAGACAAGGGAGTCAGCTCTCAGCACGTCTAGTCAGCGTGTCAGAGGGTCCAGCGGGCGAAACGAGGCAAAAGCGGGTGAGGGTGAGGGTGGGGGAGCTACAGATTGGCCCGAACCGGCTGGCTCGCTGGGTTGGAGCGTTGTCCTGATGCACCAAGGTTGCGGGTTCGATCCCCGGTCAGAGCACAGACAAGAATCAACCAATGAGGGTATCAGTGAGTGGAACGGCAAACCCATGTTTCTCCCTCTCCCTCTCTTTCTCCGTCCTTCCTTGATCTCAAATCAATTAGGGGGCGGGGGCAGGAAGCATGCATGCACCATCCAGTTCTCTGCTTGCTTCTCCAGCAAACCTCAGGCGGACATGTCCTTCCATCCCAATGGGCTTAGGTTGTTTTGTTTTTTTAAAATATATTTTATTGATTTTTTACAGAGAGGAAGGGAGAGGGATAGAGAGTTAGAAACATCGATGAGAGAAAAACATCGATCAGCTGCCTCCTGCACACCCCCTACTGGGAATGTGCCCACAACCAAGGTACATGCCCTTGACTGGAATCGAACCTGGGACCCCTCAGTCCGCAGGCCGACGCTCTATCCACTGAGCCAAACTGGTTAGGGCTGGGCTTAGGTTTGAATTAACTTCCAGCCACCAGTGGGAACCATGTATCAGCTCATTGTCTGCACTGGAGTTGTCCTATCTGGGAGGTGCCGCTGCTTCGCTGTGTCCCCTGGAAACCTGTGGCCACGGGTTCACGGCCTTACACATGTGGCCATGTGTTCCTGGGACTCGCATGTTCTCCATTCAGCGGACCGTTTAAGGCACCCTTTCTATGAATTACATTTCATATCCTTCGTCTATTTTTTGTTGAGTTATCTGTTATCAATTTGTAGGAGCTTTTTGCATATTGAGGAAATGAAACAATACATATATGCAAACACACACACTACCACACACACATGCAAAAACACATACACATGCATTACCCATCCACAGCATCACACATGCACACATGCACAATGCATACACTACCACACACGAAAACACAAACATACACATGTATCACCCATCCACAAGCATCACCCATGCATATGACACATACACACATGCACACGTGCACGTGTATCAGGCACCGCGAGAGAAGGGCATGTCCCAGGCAGGCTCCTGCAGGAAGGTCCAGCCTGGGTGGGCGAGGGGAGGAGCCACAGGAGAGCAGGGGCAGGCAGAGGGGCTGTGGTGGGCAGGGCGCCAGCCCGAGGGGTCATGTGGGTCGCACTGCCCTGCACCCACATGGTGAGGCTGCGTGGCCCGTCCCCCCCGCCCCCCGTCTACCACTGCTCCATCCACCCTCCCCTCCCCTCCCTGCAAACAAAGCAGCCACAGGCAGGGGGGAGGCCAAGCCTGCGGCCTCCCGCGCTCGCGGCCCTTTAAGGGTTTCTCCCCAGCCCGCGTCTCTTCGGGGTGCTGGGGGTGCGCAGTGTTTGACACGTTGCGGGGGAAACATCTTTTTCCCTCCTGCTCGCCAGGCTCCATCGTAAGAGCCATTGCCGGGCCCTGGGGCTGCCAGCGCTGGTGTCATTGGCGGTACGGCCATGTCGGCCGCGGAGGCGGGCAGAGCCCAGGGCCCCTGCGAGGGTACAGCTCCTGCTGGGCGTGGAGGGCCCGGGAGGGCGGCGGGCGTGGGCACCGTGTGTGCCAGCACTCGCGCTTTTACTTCCGTAGTCCTAGACTTGCCAACCCGTCTGGAAAATTCGAAAAGGACCTAAATGACAAGGTGTCCGCCCTAAAGCCCAGATGGGAAAATGTTGGCACTTTTGACGGGTTCTGAGGTGGGTGTTGTAATACCCAGACCCACCACGCGGAGAGCTAGGCGCATGCATAGGCGCGGGCATCAGCATGAACAGACCAGGGGGGCGAGAGGAGAGACAGCACCGAGCGAGCAGAACCCCGGGACACAGGAGACGCCAGTCACAGTCCACTGACTGCTCCCCTCCCGTGTCCGTGGTCTAACGGCGCCGATAGGGGAAGAGGTGGCCGGAGCCCGCGCTGCTTTAACGACCCCCGACCTTGCTCGCTGCAAACCCGACAACGCGCGTCACTGGGGAGGCTGCCGGAGCCCAAACACGCAGGAGCTGTCAGGCGGCACCGCTGCGGGTCAGCATGCGGTGTCCCCACCGCCCGTGAGCAGGGCCGCAGTCAACACGCGACACCAGGTGCGGCGAGGCCGGGGGACACGGCCCCTCGCACACCGTGGGCGCTGTATGGAACACAGCCTGGCGGGCGCCGCTCAGCCTGCAGTCCCCACCTGACTCGGCTCCCACAGAACCCGGCCGGACCCTACACGGCCCCTCCCTCGTGCCCCAGGCCGGGAGCAGGTGCCCTCCAGGGGCAGATGGGAGATGGCCGGCCGCACAGGGCACCGGACTCAGCACCAGGGAGACCCACTGCCTCGCGCAGCGTCTGCGAGGAAGCGGGGAAACCATTCTGCGTGAGGAAGGCCAACCCCGAAGGGGACCTGCTGTGTGTTCAGTGGGGGGCGTGCAGGAGGCAGCCGGTCCATGATTCTCTCCTCATTGACGTTTCTCTCTCTCTCTTCCTCTCTGAAGTCAATAAAAATACATTTTTTTTTTTTACAAAAGGGCAGCGTTGGACCTCTGGAGGTGATGGGCCGCTCAGTGTCTTGGCTGTGGTGGTGGCCACAGGACCCCCAGGCGACAGGCCCCCCAGGTGACAAAAATCCCCAGGTGACAGGCCCCTCTAGGCAACATGGCCCCCTAGATGACAGGACCCCCCCCCAGGC
>NW_006282523.1:80485-80963 GCF_000327345.1 Myotis davidii | reverse complement strand
CACCAGGCAACATGGCCCCCTAGATAACAGAACCCCCCTAGATGACAGGACCCCCAGGCGACAGGACCCCCAGGCGACAGGACCCCCAGGCGACAGGACCGCGCCATAAATCACAGGGTGGGGCCCAGAAGAGCAGGGGGGATGCTGTCAGGGCTGCCCTGGCTCAGCACCAGTCCTGCGTGTGAGGTTGCGCTGTTGCCATGGGGACAAGGGGAGAGGACACATGGGCTATGACAGCTCCATCTTCAGGCCTCACCCAGGTGCCTCCTGACAGCAGCCACCCTGCCCCCCACCCCACTGCACGCAGTCATAGCGTGGCCACAGGGTTCCCACCTGGACCCGCCCCGTGGCAAGTACCCAGAAGTGCTGGAGGTTGCCAGGTGGAGGCGCCTGGGGCCTTAGGAGGAGGTGGGGGAGGAGCCCTGGGCCTCCCGCTCTCCCTCTGCAGGTGGTCCCGGTACATCCGTGTCCGTGTCCG
>NW_006282523.1:79842-80387 GCF_000327345.1 Myotis davidii | reverse complement strand
CTGCAGGGGGAGCCAGCAAAGGGGCCAGAGAGGCCAGTGCAGAGCTTTCCAAAGGCCCCACCCCCACCCCCGCCAGGGCTCCACCCTCCATCCCGCCATTACCCGCTCTCCCGGACCGGAGCACCTCAAGGCCATGTAGGTGAGCCCTCGGGGCTCAGCAGGACCCATTGCCGGCAGCTCAAAGCCGGGCCCTGCGCTCAGGCAGTGGCTCTCCGTCCAGCTGCCCGGGTCTGCCTGTCCCAGAGGTCTCCCCACAGCCGGAGGCCGCAGCCTGCCCTTCAGAACGGGGGCCCCTGGGAGGGTGGCCTTGGCACCCTGAGGTCTGGTTGAGGCCCCTGGGGCCCCATTCACTGGCCTCCTGGCTGAGCTGCCTCTAATTCTCTTCCGCCCAAATTAAGGGGCCCCCAGCGGGCAGACCTTGACCCGCATCCCTTTCTGGCTGAGGCATCCTGGGCAATGGCTCAGGTCAGCCTCCCTTCCCCTTTCTGCCAAAGGGTTTCCCAGGCCTCGCGGGAGTGAAGGGACTGAGGAGGCCTACACCACAC
>NW_006282523.1:73615-79783 GCF_000327345.1 Myotis davidii | reverse complement strand
GGAAGCCTGTCCGGGGGAGATCCGCCAGGAGCGGGGTTGCCCTGGATGTCACACTTCCAGGAACTGGCCGCCCTGTGGGTCCCCTGCTCACTGAAGCTGACGAGGTGGGACTGTTTACACCAGAGGAATTGGCGCAGGACATAACGGGGCTGGTTGTCCCTCCCCCGAGCCGGCTGGGAAACATTTACCGGCATGTCGCTGGTTCGGGCGGGTGGGGGCGCATTTCTGGAAGGCGGTGTGCGTGCCGGGTCTGCACCCGAGGAGCTCTGAGCGCCCCTGAGCCCGACTCCACCGCAGACCAACCCACTCAAACGGGAGGAAGCAGCGAATTAGGGCAGCCAGCTAGCGGGGTCGCGGGGTCACAGGAGGAGACCACCGGAGCTCTAGCTGTGAGCAGAAAGGCCTTCGACGGGAGGAGCCGTTGCTGCGGACGAGGCCACGGGCAAAGTCCTGGAGGAGCTGGGGGTGGAGGGGTCGCGCTGCAGGCTAGCCCTGAGGTGGGGGCACGGGGACCCCACCCACACCCACCCTCTCAAGGAGGGGCCGTCTTCGGCTGGGGAGGGTGGGAGGTGCATTCGGGTGATGCTGGCGGCCCCTCCTCCACGTTCACGTGCATCCCAGGACCTGGGGGGGCAAAGAAGTGGCCCCTCTAATAGGACGTGAGACAATGGGCACAAGCACAGAGGTCCCACCTCCGGCCGCCCACCCTGGGTGCGGGGCAGCTTTTAACTGCCGTCTGGTTGTTAGGAAAAAACAAAGCAAACAGGGCATGGCTACGGTAAAAAAATTAAAAAACAACAGAGCGGGGCTGCCCGGCCCGTGGCTCAGGGGCTGAGCGTCGACCTGTGAGCCAGGAGGTCAGAGTTCGATTCCCGGTCAGGGCACAGGCCCGGGTCTTGGGCTCCATCCCCAGTGTGGGGCGCGCAGGAGGCAGCCGATCCGTGATTCTCTCTCATCGTGGATGTTTCTCTCTCTCTCCCTCTCCCTTCCTCTCTGATATCAATTATATATTTTAAAGGAGAGGAGGGAAATAAAAAGCAGAAAATGCCACACCCAGGTGAAGCCGGGGTGGGGGCTGTCCCCCGGGTCCCCTTGGTGCAAACTCACACCCCCGGACAGCGCTGACCTGCAGCCTCCACGCTCAGCTCCTCTCTGCCTGCCCCTGGGACCCAGACAGTGGGGGTGGCAGAGGGAGTGGCTACTTCCTGGTGTCCCAGGGACTCAGGTCCCTTCCCTGAGACACCGCCCCCACACCCCCTTGCCTGCAGCCTTGCCTCCGCCACTGGCTTCCAGGGGCAGGTCTTTGCCAGGGACACCGGAGGCCGCACAGGTTCCGATTCAGCCCGGCTCCCATGCTGACCTGAGCAGCCAATCTCCCTAACGCCCCCCGGTGACTGGGGTGCAGCCGCCATGCCCCCCAGACACCCCGAGGGGCCTGATCTCCCACTTCTCTGGAGACCACAGCCAGGGTGGGCGCCTCCCTTTCTGCGTAGTCTCTGACCAGCCACTCTCCTCCCTCCCAAGGTGGGCCCCCATCGGGGCTCCCAGCCCCGCCACTGCATCTTCGATGCCTGCGTCCCTTCCGCCCACCTGCGGCCCTCCCGCTACCTTCTCTGTACAGACCGCCTGCCCGGGCGTGGTCAGTTTTGCTTTATTGTGGCTTTTCCACAAATCATGAAGAGCACTTGGCAACTTTACCTTGCCAAGTCTTGAGACGGCTGACTTCTCTGCTAAGGAGTGAAACTATCCTTTTTTCATTTCTCTTTTCGCCCTCCCTTTCAGTGTTTTTTCGTTGTTGTTGTTAGGAAGACTTTTAAACTATTTGCTCTGATGTCCTTGATTGGGAAAGATAATGGCTGTAAATTGCCTACATTGTTTGGCCTTGTTTTAACTTCCCTGTCTTAGTTTCCCTTCACAAACCTCTCCGACACGAGCACAGAGCAGGGCCGGTGCCCACGGGCTGTCCCGGGTCGCTCTCCCCAGGGCCTGGGGGTGACCATGCCCAGTCCACTTGGCGGAGGAGGAGCCTGGGGCCCGGACCTCCCGGTGGCTCCTAACTGTCCTGCCTCACAGCCGTCCCCTGGTCACCTCAACACCACCTGCACGTGACCTCCTGCTCTGCCCGCGTGGCCCCCGGGCCTGTGGCTCTGACCACAGTGACACCCGCTCAGGCGGTGATGGCTCCGGTCTGCGCTGTTGCAAAACCCGCTCCGCCTGCCTGTTCCTCCCTCCCCACCCTCTGCCGCCGACTAATCTCCCGAAAATGCTGTCAGGAGTCACGCGTCGATTGCCTCACCGTCCGTGTGGGCTGGGCTTGGCGTGACCAGCATCTGGGCGTTCAGCGAATCCCCTGGGAATCCGAACTGTTATCCCCAGAGCCCCGGCTCCCTAGCCAGAACCCCGGCTCCCCAGTTCCCCATCTCACAGTGACGTCCGAGCTGCCCGGACACAATCTTGAGCAGCTTCTATCCCGGGCACATAACTCAGGGGGACCCCACCCCACACACAAACCGTAAGTGGCTCCCAGAAGCTGGTTGGCGCCCTGGCCGCCCCTCGTGGCCTCCTCGCCCCAGCTTGCTGCTCCAGGGGTGGGGGTGTGCGCTAGCCACACCTTGCCCAGCCAGGCCCCCCCGGCCCCCATGTGTCCAAGGCCGGGACCAGGCTTGGAGTTCGTTCAAAGATCCTCTTCGCAGGCGGGGAGCCGAAGACCCAGGATAGAGGCCCCAGACGCCCGAATCCTGCCCGCCCGGAGCCCGTGCTCAGCCGGAGCTCACACGGAGCTCGCTCAGCGAGGTCGCCTCTGACTCCCCCTCATCACACCGCATGCAGACACACAGAACAAAACCAAACCAAACCAAGTCTCCTCAGCAGGAGCAGGGTCAGGGCTGGGGGTCCGGCCCCCCTCGGCTCCTGCAGAAAGGGAGGCCCGAGAGTGGCTGGCGTCATCCCCGGGACCCGAGGTCCGGACAAGCTGGGAGGACGGAGAGCGAGCAGCCAGGGGCAGCCCCAAGGACCACGGGGCCATCTGCCTTCAGGACAGGCCTCAGGGGCCGGGCATCCTGGGCCTGTGTGCGGCCACAGCGGAGGCCTCTGACCACCCTGTGTCCCCGGCCGGGTCTCTCCTCCCAGCCCTGTGCCCTCTGCGGGGCCGCCCGCGGCAGAACCCATCCCCTGGGCGGTTCTGACGCAGGCGTCTGGGGACGCTGGTCGTAAACTGAAATGAAAGGGGGCGCCCAGGGGGGTGTCCGCTCCGCCTGCTCCTAAGGATATGAGCGACTCCATTGTGGAATCAGAGGATTTTTCGATACTGAAGGAATCTGTCCCCAAATTTTGAGCCATTTCACAGCACAACAGCTCCAGGCGTGACGCGCTTCTCAGTTTTCCCTGCATCATGAACCTTCTCTTCCGTCACTTTCTTAAGTCTGGACGATCGACAAAGCAGGACGTCCGGCCACGCCTTGCAGCGGCGGCCCATTCCCGTGGTGTAAACACTCCCGCCAGCAGCCGGCACGAGGACACCGAGCACGGAGCCGGGGCCAGATGCGCAGGAGCCCGCCTGGGCCCGAGCCCCCACCACACAGACGCAGGAGATGTAAGTTCACCCCAAGAACGTGGTGAGAACAAAATGCAGTGAAGTCATTAGGAAAATATGAGATGTATTTGTCTGAATAGAACTTATTTCATTGTCAACTTAGGTCATTTCATTTTTAATAATGTCTGTGCCAGAAAATGTAGCCAGCAGCCCTCAGAAGCCAGGGTGAGCCAGCTACAGCCCCCACTGCCAGCAGCATCCTGTCCCTCGCAAAAACCCTATTTGTTCAGCGTTGACAGATTTTGCTGGGCATCTGCCATGTGCCGGGCCGTGGTTAGAGCCTGGGCACACGTCAGGGAAGGGACCTGCCTTTGTGGGCTTGTGTCCCAGCAGGAGAAGACGAGGCGCATCACCAACACAGGCCAGGTCTTGTCTGCTAGAAGGTGAAGGTGAAGGTGGAAGAGACAAAAGGGAGGTTGGGGTGCAGGCAGGGGCAGGGTTGGGGGGAGCAAGGGAGGGGACAGAGCAGCTTATTTGAAAAGATGACATTTGAGGGAAGACTCCAAAGAAAAGGAGAAAACCGTGCAGTTCTCTGAGGAAGTTCCCGTTTGTGGCCACAGCCAGTGCAAAGGCCCTGGGGCAGCACCGGGCCTGGTGTGTCTGAGGATCCGTGGAGGGTTCATGTCCCTGGAGCCACACGTGCAGGGAGCGGGAGAGGACAGGACGGCAGAAGGTGATGGGGCCTGTCACCCAGGGCCTTGGTGGCCTCTGTAGGCGCCGTGAGCTGAGAAGGTCTTGTCGCCTGTTTGCAGGTGAAGAGCCCGAGGCCGGGAGCCTCGCAGGGAGCAGGTGGGAAAGTCAGAAGCCCGGGCGGCTCTGGGGGTGGACATGTGATCCTCCAAGTGGCAAGTCCAGGCGCTCTGCTGTGGGGCTGGCGGGGTTGGGTTTCGGGGGACCCCGCTGGTGAGGGGTGCAAACAGCCAGGCCCCTAGTGAGAGATGTGGGGACGGCTTAATGGCTGCTGCTCAAAAGTGCCCGCAGCTGTTCTGCGGACAGTGCAGGCGCCGGCCCTGCCGCGCACCAGGGCCGGGACCTGCCCTCCAGACACACACGTCCCTTGCGGAGCGCGGGGCTCCCTGGGCGTCCTGCCATGGGGCCCGGCTGTGAACCAGGTGGGCAGTGGGCAGGGGCCAAGCCTCCGGGGTGCCTCCGCCTCGCCCCGGCGCTGCATCTGTGTCCGGCCGTGGGTCTGCGTGTCTGCCTGCCCTGTTTGGAGGAAGGTCCGAGCCGGGCTTCGTGTCCGTGGGGTGTACGCCGCCTGCAGCACGCAGGCCCCTGCACAGAGCGTGGGCGTGCCTGCCCTGCTGCCTCCGGACGGGCTGTGGCTGCTTTTCAGGATTCCCAGAGGCCTCGGCGCCATGTTTTTGGCTTCCGGGGTGCTCGCTCTCGGTCTCCAAGCCGCAGAGAGAAACCAGGCACCGCTACCGGCTCCGGGGATGGAAGGGCCGGGCCTCTGTCCGGATCGTCTTCCAGGACACGTCGCCGTTTCTTTGGAATCAAAGAAAAACACCCGCTCGGGGCAAAGAGGTGGAGGGTGGGAGGGCGAGTCCGTTTCTGAACCTTCGCATCCGCGTGAGCCGAAGCCCACAGACACCCCTTATCCCCATGACTGTCAGATCGCAGGCATCAGCGCGGGCACAGGCTGGGTGGGGCTCCGCGGAGCCGGGGTTCTGCATCGGGCAGGCTGCTCCCCTCACACGGAAGGGACGGAGGGAGGGGAGAGGCAGGCCTGTGGTGTAGCCCCCGGGGCGCCCTCACTTTTCTTGCTTTTATTTCAGTGCCTCAGACAGACCTGTATTGCGAGGTGAGGAGCAGGGGCCCAAGGATGCCTGCAGGTGCCAGGCCATAGGCAGGGCGTGTCCTGGGCCCCGGGCCGTCCGTCCCGGGGCAGCAGCTGAGCCCCCTGAGCCCGTCACAGGGAGAACCAGCTGGTGTCCCCCGTCTCTTGTCTCCCCAGAGGTGCCATTCTCGAAACTTCTCCCAGACACAGGACCTAACTCCCTGGGCCGTGGACACTATTGCCCTCGTGGGCCTGTGACTGCATTGGCATACAGATGGGCACAGTCTTATTTATTAAAATGTTTTCTCCAACCTAAAGGTGGTTTTTGGGGCTTTTTTTCTGACTTAAAAAGAAATTGGAGCCCAGCCAGGCGTGGCTCAGTGGTTGAGCGTCGACCTAGGAACCAGGAGGTCACGGTTCCAGGCCCGGTCAGGGCACAGGCGGGGGTTGTGGGCTCCATCCCCAGTGGGGGGCGTGCAGGAGGCAGCCGATCAGGGGTTCTCTCTCATCATGGATGTTTCTCTCTCTCCCTCTCCCTTCCTCTCTGACATCAATAAAAATGTATTTTTTTAAAAGAAGAAGAAGTGGCGTAGGCCAGGGAGCCAGCTCTTCTCAGCGAACCCCGGTTTAGGGAAGAGTCCCGGGGCCTCCCCGCCAGGCGCCCCTGGCCTGATCCTCCGCGAGCCCGGCTCCCGGGGAAGCCTGCAGATACCAGTCTGCTTCCTCTCGGCCCTTTGATGACAGAACACGGGGCTGTGCGATGCTCTTGACCCGAGGTTTCCTGTAAAAACCTCAA
>NW_006282523.1:72456-73350 GCF_000327345.1 Myotis davidii | reverse complement strand
AGCCGCCGGCCTGGGCCTGGGAGTGAGCAGGTGAAGCCGTGGCCAGGGCCCCGGATCTGAAGGGGATTCCTGGGAGGGGAGGCGGGGGGCAGGGACCATCCTAGGACGTGAGCCTCTGGAAGGAGCCGGGAGGGGGACTTTTTGGGCAAACCCGGGGCCAGAGGTGGGGCACCCACACATGTCTATCAGGATCGGGACAACTAATTAAAAAATCTAGTGTATACATCATTTTCAATAAATAGTAGCAATTATTAGCCCATAGGTTGCCTTTAAGACGTAAGAGGGAATGATGCTCTGAAATGGAAAACAGTCTCTGTTTCTGTCTTTTATTTGCTGTGTTCTGAGGTTTTCACTTCTGGGGATTAGCTGCCTCCACCCAGTGTTAGCCAATTCCTAGAGATTGTACACCACTAGCCTGTGAGCAAGCCTTTCCGATGCCAACCAACCATTCCAGAGCTTGTGCCCCCATCCTCCTCCTCTACTGGCTCTCACTTTCCAGGTCACTATCCACCTGCTCCAGTCACCTGGAGCCAGGTACCAGACAGCCTGTGTGCCCCAGAGCCCACGGAAATTATTCAAACTTGCCTATCCTAACTCTTCAAAGCTAATAATGCAATATAAAGTAAAAATGGCAGCTTAACAAATTTTCTTGGAAATTACCCTGCCTTGCCTGTTCCTGGTGTGTAGAAACGACAAGAAAGACACCTGCCAGCTGTTTCCCATCCCCCTGCCTCCTAACCCACCCCAATGCTGCTGCATGTGGCCCCCAAAGGCATGCTGGGCCCCCTTCTCTTGGGATCTGTAAATGTAACTAACCATCTTTTCAACAGCAGCTGTCTCCTGATCTGTTGGCCTCACCATAGCTAACTATAACTGATGTTTTAACATAGGTAA
>NW_006282523.1:68103-68967 GCF_000327345.1 Myotis davidii | reverse complement strand
CCTTCACTCCCCACCCGGACCCGACCGAGCTCACAGCCCGCGGTGGCGCCCTCGGGAGGCCCCGTGGGGTGCAGCAGCTCCCCCAGCCGGTCGGCTGTCTGGCAGCCGGAGGTGCTAAACTTCACACTTCGGGGCTCCTCGGCTTCGTGGGGGAGGCCTTGGCCGGGCTGTCCCGCACCAGGCCACGCAAATTCCTGAGGAAGGCTTGGCTCTGGGTCCGTTCCATTCCCCTCCCTTTCGCGCGGCCCCATCTGCCCCTGTCCAGACTCAGCCTCTTCTCACCGCTCTCGCTCCCCCTCTCGATGCCTCTCCCTGGGACCCCACCAAGTCCTCTCGTCCTCGCCCCCTCCAGCGCCCCTGGACATCACCGCGCCCCCTCTCCGTCCTCCCGCCTCTGGTCCTGCTGGGGGCAGGGCGGGCGATGCTGTTGGGAGGTAGACATCCTGTCCCTACGCCGAGGAAAGGCCTCAGGTAAATAGGAAGCCGACCAACACCGGTGCGATGGACTCAGCCCCTTCGGGAAGGTTCTTGCGCGCCAGGGCCCCGGCTGGCTGCTCCCCGCACCCCTCCTCGTCCCTTCTCCACGCTCTCCCCAGCGAGCCTTGGCACGCGATCCTCTCTCCTCTGGGCCCTTTCTCTCCTCTTCTTCGCCAACCTAAACGCTCGAAGCTTCGCGGGGCGGGGTGTCGAGGCACGCGGGGGGGCCCTCCCCAGCTGCCCCCGCCCGATTCTGCCCCCTGCCGGCGGCTCCCCCGGTGTTGGCACATGACGCAATTCCATGCCACTGGGAACGGCGAGGAACGCCTTGGTGGTCCCCAGCAGAGGTCCCCGGGCGCCGCACACTGAGAACCAGAGGTGAGGGGG
>NW_006282523.1:65533-66646 GCF_000327345.1 Myotis davidii | reverse complement strand
GAGGAGGGGGTGGGGAAGTCGGTGGCAGGCACTGGGGAAGCCGAGCCGCCGAGCCCGAGCCCGGCGCCCTGTGTTGTGCTCCGCGCTCCGGGAAATGCCATCACTAATTTATGCGCTAAAAGGAGCCGGAGCAGGAGAGGCGCGGGCCGAGCCGGGGAGGCCGGCGGAGGGAGGGCGGGCGCAGGCACTGGCTGATGTGCAGCAGAAAATGGCTCCTTTCCCCTTTCCCTCCACCGAACGGCTCCATATTGCAAAACCAAAAAAAAAAAAAAAAAAAAAATTAAAAAGCGACGAAAATGCAATTGTGTGCCTCCTCCCTCCTGGTGGTGCAGGGAGAGGGGGGAAGGCAGCAAATGCTGGGCGCTGCGGCTGCAGAGCTTTCGGTGGCGAATTCTTTTTTTAATTTAAAATGCGAAGGCACCGGATGGAGCCTGACGCGCAGGCACGCGCACACACACACACACACACATACACACTCACACTCAGAGGCAGATTTTTGTGTTGCTGAGTATTTGGGGGGGGTGCTTGCCCGTGACAGCGGGCTCCAGGGCCCCGAGGGGGTGTGGGGGGCCGCTGGGCGGACAGTGATAGGATTAGGGGTCAAACGCCCGAAGTCCTCGCGGGGCCGCGGCTGGGGAGGCAGCAGGGGACGGCGACTTGGCATTGGGGCTGCTTTGCACGCAGGGTTCCTGGTGAGCAGAGTGGCTTTGGAACATGTCGCAGTAACATGCTTAAAATTCTTGACAACTGCTCAATAAACGGCTAGTTTCATTTTCCTCACCCCTCCCCTTCCTGCCCCTGCGTGTTTATTTTGACTTGGGGGGGGGGAGTATCAGGGGCCGCGTCAGGCCTGCAGAAATCCACGCTCCAGCCCACATCCACAGCGAAGCAGCTTTGGGTGCATGAAGACAGAGCAGGGCCTGTGTCATTCCCACCTGGAGGCCGCCGCGCTGGCTCAGTTTTTTTGACGCCATGTCCCCCCCTTTTCCCTTGGAAGATATAACACGTGGGAGCCCGAGGAGAACATCCTGGACCCCCGGCTGCTGATTGCCTTCCAGAACAGGTGAGCGGCCCCGGCAGCCGCCCGCAGCGGCCGGCCAGGTGTGGGAACCG
>NW_006282523.1:63175-63979 GCF_000327345.1 Myotis davidii | reverse complement strand
CAGCTGGCTGCAGGGGCGACCTTTTGCCTGGAGCTCTGATCCCTCTGGGCCCTGGCGGCCCTGCCGCTCTGGGGAGGGTGGACGGGCCGTAGGTTGGAGGGAGGTGACCGGGGCTCACAGCGCCGCCCTCTGTCCCGCCCTCAGGGAGCGGCAGGAGCAGCTGATGGGATATCGCAAGAGAGGCCCGAAGCCCAAGCCGCTGGTGGTGCAGGTGAGAACGCCCTTGTCTTTACCTTTAAGTTGTCACCTGAGCTGCTTGGGGGGGGAGGTGTCTCTTCCTGAGCACCCCATTCTCTCCCTGCCTGCCGGACCTTTCACGCCCTCTGGGTGGGGGTCGGGGCTGGGATGCTCCTGATGCCGGAAGCTGGTCTTAGCCCTCTGCCCACCTTGCCCTCCGCCCGCCCCGCCCCCCAGGTGCCTACCTTTGCCAGGCGCTCCAATGTGCTGAGCGGACTCCAGGACTCCTCCACGGACAACCGCAGTGCCAAGCTGGACCTGGGCGCCCAGGGCAAGGGCCAGGGGCACCAGTACGAGCTCAACAGCAAGAAGCATCACCAGTACCAGCCGCACAGCAAGGAGCGGGCGGGCAAGCCCCCGCCACCCAGCAAGAGCAGCAAGTACTACTACCAGCTCAACAGCAAGAAGCACCACCCCTACCAGCCGGACCCCAAGATGTACGACCTGCAGTACCAGGGCGGCCACAAGGAGGCGCCCAGCCCCACCTGCCCGGACCTGGGTGCCAAGAGCCACGCGCCAGATAAGTGGGCCCACGGGGCGGGGGCCAAGGGCTGCCTGGGAGCAGTG
>NW_006282523.1:61890-62151 GCF_000327345.1 Myotis davidii | reverse complement strand
AAGCCCCCTGCCGAGGCCCAGGACGAGCCCGAGGAGCCGCTGAGCGAGTTCAAGCCCTTCTTCGGGAATATAATTATCACCGACGTCACCGCGAACTGCCTCACCGTCACTTTCAAGGAGTATGTGACGGTGTAGCCGGAGGGGCAGTCCCGCCCGCGGCTGCACGGGCTCAGCGCCTGGGGGCGGCGACTCCTCTCTCCACTTCCAGGGGAGCCAGGCCGGCCCCCAGTTCCAGGGACGCCCGCGGCCGCAGTAACGCGC
>NW_006282523.1:60448-61788 GCF_000327345.1 Myotis davidii | reverse complement strand
ACCGACCGGGGCCGCCGGCAGCCAGCCGCCCGGGAGGCAAAGTATTATATTTTAACCCGCTAACGTGTCAGTGCAGACTCCACTCCCGTTTGTACGTGGTGTTATTATGGAAATGTATTGTTTGAGCTCCGAAGGCCCGGCCACGCCGTCGGGCTGATATATCTATATTTATTTGTAGGTATTTATATATTGAAATATAAAAGCCTAGATTTATGGAGTTCCTCTAGATCATGGTATATTCTCTCTCTCACAGACCCGCTTCTGTCGGCCCTCTGCCCGCGCGGTCAGTATTTCGGTTGCGTTCATGTCCGCCCCTCCCAGGAACTGCAATATCGGTGACCTTGGTATATATTTTTTGATACCGTACACATGGGTGTGTTGTTTCTATGTGCAAAAGGAAAAAAAGAAAAAGTTTGTTAAAAGGCTAAGCGAGCGCTCTAGACTAAACTGCTGCTAGAACTGTCTAAACTCGGCTTCCGATCATTACCTGCTTGAATGTACATATTAAATGGAGATGTTGAAGGTGCCTTTTCGCTGTCCGAGAATTAGCGCAGCCAGCGGGGGGACGTGGGGAGCCCGGGAGGCCCTGGACCCCCTCCCCGCCCCACCCCACTCCCTCCTCCGGTGTCAGGGAGGTAACCAGCTCGTCTTGCGCGAAACCCCAGCGAAGCCAAGTGGCCTGGTTTCCAGGGCGGAGGCGCCAGCAGCCGGAGGAGTGACCTCGCCCCCGGAAGGGAAGTCGGTGGAGAGGCGAGAGGGGAATTCCTGCGGGTGCTCCTGCCCGGGCCCAGGGAGCTGCTTGGGGGGTGAGGGAGCCCAGGAGAGACCCGGCGGGCTGGCCCCCACCCAGAGTCCTACCAGCCAGGCACCTGCTGATCGTCGCCCCCCCACCCTCCGGGCGCAACACACCCAGGCGCTGGCCTGGTGGGGCCGTGCTCCTCCCTAGTCCTTCTCGCCTGGTCGGGCAGGTTCCGCCCTCTCCTGCGTCCCTCGCTGGCATCGCAGCCCGCCCCGCCCAGAAAGCCGGGAGGCTCCTTCTCTGCCAGGCTCGCTCCGGAAGCGCCAGGCCAGCCCCAGGCGCTCCCCCTGGGCCGGAGGGGGCTTCCTGGGAGGTGGATGGGGATGGGGAGGAGAAGCTGGGAGGGAGCCAGGCCTGCTCACCCCACTTCCTTAGCCCAGCTCACCCGTCTGGCTTTGGATGGCAGGGCTGGACACTTGCTGGCCCCGGATGGTAAGGGGTTAAGGGCCCAGAGGGGACGAGGGGAGTGGGCTGGACTCTGAGGTGCAGCTCCCTGGCCTGAAGCCGCACCCGGAATGCAGGGCGGAGGTTGTTTTGTGCG
>NW_006282523.1:58579-60422 GCF_000327345.1 Myotis davidii | reverse complement strand
GGAGGGGAGCCCGCGGGGGAGGGGAGGGAGGGAAGGAAAGTTCTAAGAAAAAAAACCGTTGAGAGTTTCTGGCCCGGCTTTTGTGAATTGTCCCTCCCCCCCCCAGCCCCTGGCAAGTTAAACACGCCCCTCCCCCTCCGTGTATGAATGCCCTTTGCCACCCTGGGAGCTGAGGGAGGGCCATCCTGACGCTCCTGGCAGGCTGCCCACGCACCAGCATTGGGCCTGCTCTTCGCTGGCACACAAAGGCACATGCCAGGCGGGACTCGGTCTCCCTGTTTTTGGGGGGAGAAGGAAGACGGGGTGGGAGAGGTTGCACAGCGGTGGCTTGGGAATGAGCCCTGTCCCCTGGGGTGCCCCTCAGGCCAGGGGCAGCCTCTGCCAGGCTGAGCTGGGGAAGGGGAGGCGGGGCTGGCACTGCCACCGGCAGGAAGGGAATGGGGTTCGCTACCACTGGGAGGCCTGGGCCTGCAGCTGCCCGAGGCCTGGAAACCCGGGCTGGTGGGGGACCTGCTGGGGGGTCTTCAGCGAGGGCAGGGCCAGGAGGAGCCTGGAGCCTTGGCCAGGGGCAGCGGGAAATGGCAGGCCACCAGGAGCTCAGGAGGCCCAACCTGGTGCCGGCCCCAAGGGGGTCCAAGGGTGCCATTTGCTGAGCTCCACGGACATGCTGGTGCCATTGAGCACCTGGTCCCATCAGACCCCTAGGCTCCCTGGCGGCAGAGTCGGGGGTTCTGGTGGCAGACAGCTCATCCCGGGTGTGGCTGCTGCCCAGCTCTGTGCGGGTGCCGGAACCAAACTGGGGAGAAGGTGCGGCCTAGCAGGAGAGGGGGTACAGCCAGCAGGAGAGAGGGTGCAGCCTGCAGGAGAGGGGGTGCAGCCTGCAGGAGAGGGGGTGCAGCCAGCAGGAGAGGGGGTGCAGCCTGCAGGAGAGGGGGGTGCAGCCCAGGAGGGGAGAAGTTCAAGGACTACACCAACGGGCCTGGCCTGCACGTGCAGTTATCCTCATGACACTGGGGGTGTGGCCTGGCACTGAACGGTGGCACTGAATGGTGACTACGATTTAAGGTGGGCCGCGTCTATGATGAGACCTGCACACAGGATTCAGGGAAGACCAGATCGGTCCCTCCGTCCATGAGCCCATCGTGGGCTCCTGAATCCAGGCACCTGCCCACACGAACAGCAACTTCTAGAACGTACCCAGAGGGCAGAGCAGATGTGTTGGCAGTGCCCACTCTCCTCCCCACAGCCCTGCCCCTGCCCAGGGATCCGCCTCCTCTTCTGCGAGGACCGAGAACCGCCCTCCAGGAGGGAGCCTGGGTGCTTCGGGAGCCCTGACTACACCCACAGGCTGTGTGCTTGTTTATTTCTTGTTACCAAAGAACTGAAACTTCCCCGTCAGACCCCTAGGCCTTCGAGTGACTCCTGGCTCAGGGCCTCAGGGTGACATGAGGTGGGGACAGACATGAGGTGGGGACTCTACACTGAACTGAACCGCCTGCCCGCCCCTCTGGAACACCCAGCGGGCACCCCGCCATGGGCACCCCCGCCATGGGCACCCCGCTATGGGCACCCCCCTCATGGGCACCCTCCCATGGGCACCCCATGCATGGATTGACCTGGGCCTTGTCCTCTGAGTCACTGAGGATGACACGGAGACAGGAGGCCGGCAGGACTAGCCCATGGTCCTCCCAGGGGTCCGTGCGGCTCGCTGCTTGTCTGAGAAGGTGCAGACCCGGGAGGAAACGGGGCCGAAGGTGGTTCCGCTCGGACAGAAGAGGACGCTTCCTGCCGCCGAAGTTCAGAACCACCCGCCCCGAGCGCTTGGCTCTGCCTTTGTGTGACC
>NW_006282523.1:56929-58538 GCF_000327345.1 Myotis davidii | reverse complement strand
CCCCGCCATGGAAACGTGAGCGCGGGGGCTGGAGCACCTGCCCCAGGTCAGCGGGCGTCTCCAGGGCAGCAGGCGGTTCCGGTGGCCTGGTCTCCAGGGCCGTCTCTCACCGCCAGCGTCCTCTGTGTCCTCGGAGGCCAGCTCGGCCGTCCCCTCTCTGAGGTTGGTCTGGGTGAGACGAGGCGGCCTTTACCGTGTTCAGGCTCCTGCCCAGCTCCTTGCCAACAACACACGGGGCTGGGCCGCGGCTCTCCAGCTGGACGGGCCTGAGCGCCAGGAAGGCAAGGGGTGTGTTCCCCAACAGCTAGTGCAGCTCGGAGCTGAACGCCTCGGAGTCAGACACCATGCGTGTGTGTGCGTGTGTGCGCATGGGTGTGTGTGTGCATGTGTGCGTGCATGTGTGTATGTGCGCGCGCATGGGTGTGTGTGCATGTGTGTGTGCATGTACATGTGCGTGCATGTGCGTGTGCGTGCGTGGGTGTGCATGTACATGGGTGTGTGCACACGTGTGTGCGTGTGCATGGCGGGGTGTGCACATGTGCGTGTGTGTGTGTGTGTGTGAGAGAGAGAGAGAGAGAGAGAGAGACGGGGTGGCGGGCGCCTCCTGGGCAGTAACACTGATTCCTGCACAACAACCTTCAACAGCACCCACAGACCCAGCAAGGGCCCTGCTCCCGCGCTGGGCCCAGGGCTCAGGCCTCAGGCCTCAGGCCCTCAGGCCGTCCAGCGGAGAAGACACGCATACACCCAGCTGTCCGCTGGCCCCTGGCCCCTCACCGGATCCATCCGTGAGTTTCAGGAGACGCCGGGTGATTAGTGGCCATTGAACCGGGGAGCAGACCCTCAGGATGGTCCTGGCGGGTCCGGGCAGGCGCAGCTTCCGCTCCGTTAGCCGGCGGCGCAGCGTGGCCACCACCTCACGCTTTCGTGTGCAGGGGGACGAAGCTCAGGATGGCAGAGTGTGGGCCTGTGACCACACACACACACACACACACACGTGCACACGTGTGCGCCGAGCAGAGGCCCGGCACACACCGTCTTTCCCGTCCGCGTGTGCGCCTTCTGTGAGCTGGGGGCGGCCTGACCTGAGCTGCCGGGCTGCCTGTGACGGCACCACTGAACCAGTTCTCGAGGTGCTCAGGTCGCAGCAGGGGCAGAGCCGGTGTTACCAAGGGACGTCCAAGGAGCGTGTGCAGCCGAGTGCATGTGTGTGTGTGCGTGTGCATACGTGTGTATGCTTGCGCATGCGTGTGGCATGCACCTGCGTACGTGTGTGTGCACGCATTCGGGTGCAGGTGTACGCGTGCACATGTGCGTGTGGGGCTGGCGGAGGCACTGGCAGGATCGCTCTCACCGCCGCGCGAGTGCGGCTCCTCTCAAAGGCGCCCGGAGCTTAAATTGCCAACAACGGGCTGGGCCTCCTTCCAACCTGCTCCAGGTGTAAGGTAACCCCGGGATTTCCGCCCTTTCCTGTCTCATCTGAGGAATTCTCCGCTAATGCCACGGTATCTGGTTTCTCATTGTCTCTCTCGCTGCCGACGGCCCCTTGGGGTGGGCTCTGGAGAGGTGTGCCTCCCGTGCGCTGCCCGACACGACAGGGCGCCCACCC
>NW_006282523.1:55243-56803 GCF_000327345.1 Myotis davidii | reverse complement strand
GGGTATCAGTGGTACGCCAATTACCATTTTTGTCTTTTATTAGATAGGATTAGGGTACTCCTAAGGCTTAGGAAGAGCCACACTCTAGGGGCCAAAGAGCTGCCCGCATAAGCCCTGGGAGGAGCGGAAGTGAGCATCCCTCTGGCCGTTTCCTGCTTTGCTCTCTGCTCTGACTCCTCCCCGCCCAGCCGGCTCCGAGGACACCCAGGCTCCACTCGGCCCGGGGCCTCCCCCTGGCTCCTCTCCTGGCCGGGAAATTATTTATGTTTGCAAATGGCTTAGACTCACATGATTATTCCTCTGGCCAGGCCTGGGGATGGGAGCGAGTCCGGAGCTGGTGAGCTGAGAGAACCAGGCCCCCGGGGAGCAGTGCTGAGGGGATCAGGGTCCTGGGGTTTGGGCCTGCTGCACCCCGACTTCCCCTCCCGGGCTCCTTCTCACCTGCAGAGCAAGAGGGCTGGGGGGCCTGTGAGCTCCCTGGGGCCTCGTGCGTGGCTCTGATGTCCCCTGGGCCTGTGACCCCGATAAGGCCCAGAGAAGTGTGGCACCGGCCTCCCCTGCTCCCCGCCCCCTCCACAGGAGAAGGTGCTCCCCGCCCCCAGCGGGACGGCGGGGCGGGGGGCCTGCTTCCCCTCTCCTCTCCCTCAGGCTGGTCCTCAATGCCGTCCTCCGTCCTCCGTCCTCCGGGATGAAAACAAAGCGAGCGGGAACCGCAGAGCGGAAAGTCCCTGGGGCTGGTCCAGCAGAGAAACACACAGTCACCCCAACAGTCACCCCAACAGTCACCCCCATGCGAGGTCCTGGAGAGGCTGGCCTGCGGGAAGGAGGAGATAGGCGTTGACCTCCCGTCACAGGCTCCTGGGAGTGTTTTGTTGTTAATCCTCCCCGCGGGTATTTCCATCGATGCTGAGAGAGAGTGGACGGAAGGGGAGAGACAGAGAGAGAAACATCGATGTGAGAGATTCATTAGTTGGTTGCCTCCCACAGGAGCCCCTACCAGGGCCGGGGATCGAGCCTGCAGCCGAGGTGCGTGCCCCTGACCTGCATTGAACCCGGAACCCTTCAGTCTGCAGGCCGACACTCTACCCACCGAGCCAAACGGCAGGGCTGCTTCAAGTCCCTCCCTCACTCTGCCAGGAAGACACGGAGTCCCCAAAACACCAAGGCCGAGATCAAGGTGAATCGTCCGTCATGCTCTGCCCACACGTGGGCATGTGCCTTCCGAGGAGCCCTGCTCGCCGCTGCACCTGCTGCAAAACCGGGCGTATTAACAGGAACGGCGCGACCGTGTTCCCGCGGTCAGAGCCGCAGCGGGGAGGGATGGGCCGCGTGCTGAGTGCCACGTCTGGCCACTGTTCTCCGGACTGTGGTTTGGAGCCCAACCCGGAGAGACCGGAGGGTCTGGGCGCCGTCCAGCCCAGTGACCGCCCCGCGCAGACAAAGGCCGCTGTGGGCTCAGCTCCCGGGGTGGCGAGAGACCTGCTAACCTCAGAGTTGGCGCTGCCCGGGCCTTGGCGGGAAGAGGGGATTTGCTCATCCCCGGCCAAACCACAGCGCACC
>NW_006282523.1:51042-55174 GCF_000327345.1 Myotis davidii | reverse complement strand
GGGTGTGGGGGGGCAGAGGGCAGCGGGGGTGGGGGCTTCCCTGCAGGACGCCTGTCCTTCTCCTGGAGCGAGACCTCAGCTGAGTCCACTGTGATGCCTCGAAGGTCTAGGTTCTCAGCTTGGCTGCACATGAGAATCACCTGGGAATCTTTTTAAAATCCCGATTTCTGGGCCTCTTCCTCCAGAAATTCTGTTTCTTTGTTACTCATGTTGCGGCCCCACCCCCATCACAAAGAAACAGAATTTCCGGAGGACGGGGCCCAGAAATCGGGATTTTGAAAAGATTCCCAGGTGGTTCTCATGTGCAGCCGAGGTTGAGAACCGCTGCTCTAGGCTCTCGGCAAACTCTCATCACCTGGCGGCGCGTCTGGGCGGTACTCCACCCGTTTCGGTGTTTTGGCCAGAGAATGAGGAAGGGTGAGGCAGCAGCAGGAGGAAAGGAAGCCTGAGAGAACCAGAGACAGACACACCGAGGGAAGGAGAGCAAAAGGCCCAGGACAAAGAAATGGAGAAACAGGAGGCCGGGGAGGCTCAGGGGTTGAGTGTCGACCTAGGAACCAGGAGGTCAGAGTTCAATTCCTGGTCAGGACACCCGCCGGGGATGTGGGCTCGATCCCCAGTGGGGGGTGTGCAGGAGGCAGCCAATCCATGATTCTTTCTCATCATTGATGTTTCTCTCTCTCTCCCTTCCTCACTGATATCAATAAAACAATATTTTTTTTAAAAAAGACTTTAAAAAAGAAGTGGAAATGATCAGAACAGAGAGAGGCGGAGAGGAGCAGGTGCGGAGACCATCAGACGGATGAGGCTGGGAGAAGCCGAGTGACCCAAACCCCAGGTTAGGAGGGATCAAGGGTAAGGACACCATCAGGACAGACAGCCAAGTGCCCCTGCTGTGGTACCTGGGGGACCCCGCCCCGCGCACAGGGGACTCAGAGGCAGGGCACTGAGTGCAGCTCACCACTGGGTCTGGCTCTTGGAACAGGAAAATAAGAATCCAAGCGAGTGCCCCAGGCTGGTCCCTTCTCACCTGTACGTCTCCGAAGTGTCACCTTCTGAGAGAGGCCTCCCGGGTGACCCCATCTCATACCCCGAGATGCGGGGGGCCTTCGCAGAAGCCATTGCCCTGGGTCCGGGGCGCCAGGAGAGCACGTCTTTGTCTGGCTCATTGATCCCCAGAGCGTGGCTCGCCAGAGCTATTTGTTTTGTGTTTTTAAAAAAATACGTTTTCATTGATTTTTAGAGAGAGGGGAAGGGAGAGGCAGAGAGAGATGGGAACATCGATGAGAGAGGAGCATCAGGGACCGGCTGCCCCCGCTCGCCCCCTGTCGGGGATCGAGCCCACAGCCCGGGCATGTGCCTTGACTGGGGATCCAACCAGCTACTCTTTTTTTAAAAAAATATATATTTTTATTGATTTCAGAGAGGAAGGGGAGCGAGCGAGAGAGAAACATCAATGATGAGAATCATTGATTGGCTGCCTCCTGCACACCCTCTACCGGGGGTGAGCCTGCATCTTGGGCATATGCCCTCGACTGGAATTGAACCCGGGACCCTTCAGTCCGCAGGCCGACGCTCTATCCGGGTTTCTGTCCTGGTTTTGTCCGGGTTTCTTTGTGGGGGGTGTGGACGGGGTTTCCTTCGGTCCTGTGAGCGGGAATGACACCAGCTGAGTCCCCAGCCACTGCCTCCAGGCCTGACGTCCAGGTGACTGACGGGCCGGGCCTGGGTCCGGGCCAGAGAGGCCGGGGCCCCGCGATGCCTAGTCACGTCCAGAGACCCCCTGATGCCCTCCTCCTGAAAACCCTGGTCTCCCATCCTGATCGCAGAAACACTGGATGCGTGTCACCTCTCCACTGGCCTCCGGTGACAGTGACGGGCAAGGCTGGCCGAGTGCAGGCCGGACACTGCCTGGCCGGCCGGGCCGTGAGCAGCAAGCGGGTGAGTGAATGGAGACCTCTGGTCTGGAGGTCAGCTTAGTCGGCTCGGTTTCTCCCCGGTGCACACGACGGGCTGGAGGCAGTGGGCCACCGACCCGGGCCTGGCTTCTGTGCCCTGGAGAGCCGGCCAGGCGTGTGACGACGGCTCCCCAGAGGCAACCGGGGCACCCCAAATGGAGCTGGTCCCTTCTCCAACCTGATGAGGCCCAAGGAGATCTGAAACCCAAGAGACAGGAAGTAGCTGCCAGGTCACAGGCTTCCGGCCCGACCAGGGACACTGCTCGCTGCGCCCATGGCTTCCCCGTGACCCCGTAAAGGTCTAAGCACACGGGCCTCGCGGACAGCCGCTCTGTGTCGCCCGCACCTCGGGCGGCGTGGGAAGCGCCTTGGCGAGTGGGCTGCCCACAGGGGACGGACCTGCCTGTGACCCAATAAGAGAGGGCGAGCGGCCAGCCTATAAATAACGCTTCCCAGGGGCCGTCCTCAGGCCGCCTGAGCTCTGGACACGGGCCTTCCCAGCCCCGAAGGTCCCCATCTCCCACCGGCCCTGCCGCCCTGCCGCCGCCCAGACATGAAGGTGGGTGGGAAGATGCCTCCAGGGGGGTGTCCACCGCCCTGCAGGCACCCTGCCTCCCTCTCCTGACTGGCCGCTGGTGCGCTGGCCTGGATGTCTGGCAGGTGGAGCTGTGTGTCTGTCGCCGTCCCTCCTAGCAGGGTCGGCAGGAAGGCCGGTGCGCGGTTTACCAGGCTGTGAGTCCCCACTGCTCCCTTTCTCCCCAAAGTGAAAACCAGGGGGTCCTGCTCACCCCACACTGCTCCAGGCCGTGGCTTCTCAGGAACTGTCCCCAGGGGCCCCCAAGCTGGCTCGTGGGAGCGGGAGCGTCTTTCTTTTCCTCTGCGGGTCTCTCTCTGATAACTTTTAAAAAAATATTTTTATCGATTTCAGAGAGGAAGGGAGAGGGAGAGGGAGAGAGAAGCATCAATGATGAGAGAGAATCGTTCATCGGCTGCCTCCTACACGCCCCCTTCCCCCGGGGACAGAGCTCGCAACCCGGGCCTGTGCCCTGACTGGGAACCATGACCTCCTGGTTCACAGGTCGGTGCTCAGCCACTGAGCCCGCCCGCCCGGCTCTTTCTCTGATACTTTCCGTCAGGAGCTGGAGTTGGGAGATGCCGGTGCCCCATGGCCGCCGGTGCCGAGAGCTCACAGTGACAGCAGGAGGACCCTGCCGGGAGGCAGACGCCACTGTCCCCGGGAATGGGTGCTCCCAGGGGTCACAGAGGTCACGGGCCTGGCTCCAGTCACAGAGCTGGTGAGGGCGGGGCTGGGCTGGGGTCCAGGTTGCTGGGCTCCCACCCCGGCGCCACATGCCAGGAGGTGGGCGTCCAGCCAGGAGGCCCCTCCGCAGGAGTGTCACGTGGACCCCAGCGGCCACCCTCAGAGGCACCGGCTGTGACCTGAGGTGACCCCGCCTGGGGAGCTGCTCCTGGGACCGTAGAGTCACCACAAGGATGGAGCTGGCCGGCCCCGGGGGGGACTCCAGCACAGCACCCGCACGTCCCAGGCGGGCACATGCCGCTGGGCCCCACACTCCAGCGGCCAGCACGTCAGGACCCCGAGGGAGCCACCGCCTGGGGTCTGGCTCCAGGCCGGCCGGCTTGCTACCCTCAGGGCCTCCTCCATCCTGGCTCAGCCTCTGGAAGCCCCAGGCTCAGCATGGCTCTAAGTAGCCCCTGAAGGAGGGGTCCGCATGCTGGTTCCCACATGTGCACCGCAGCCTCTCCGGCAGCCCTGAGCTGGCCAGGGCGTCCACTCACCACCTCCCCTCCTGGGGCTCCACTGTGGTTGCTCCCCCATTCCTTTTTTTTTTTCGTCGCAGCCTCCCGCCCAGCTGCCGGCTCTCAGACTCCTAAACCGGAAGCCCCTGGCCAGGCAGCTTCCTCCCGGCCTTTCCTGCAGCCCCAGCCCCCGGTCAGCCTGGCACCTGCTCTGGCAGCTCCTCACACTGCCTGGCTGGCACTGACCAGGGTTGTAAGTTACATAAGGTGTGGCCTTCCTGTGGCTGTGTCTTCTCCCCCGGCGTTAAGCTCAGGAGAACAGAATTCAGCTGTTTTATCCTAACCTGGAGCACTGGGCTTGGCCACACGAGCAGCTGCCAGGAAGTCTTTGTTGGATGAATAGGTGGCAGGTG
>NW_006282523.1:50460-50897 GCF_000327345.1 Myotis davidii | reverse complement strand
GTAGGTGGGTGGTGGATGGATGGGCGGATGGGTAGGTGGGTGGTGGATGGGCGGGAGGACGGGTACTGAGAAATGACTGGGAATTTGTCGAGGATGCCAGAGGACCTGACGCTGAGTGATGCCCACTGCGTGGGACAGTGAGGCCGGAGGGCCCAGGAGGCGCACTAGTTCTTCCCGCCGCTTAGGAAGCTCCTGCGAGGCTGCCCCAGGCGCTGCTCGTTGGTGTCGCCGCAGGCGGTTGGTGGATGGTTCTAGAGGTGACTGTTGAATCACACGGGATTAGGACACCAACCCTCCACACAGTAGAAAATCCGAGTTATAACTCCCGACTCCCCTAAAACTGAAGTTGTCCCTGGGTATCTGCGGGGAATTGGCTCCAGGACCACCACCCCCAAACCCAAATCTGCAGGTGCTCAAGTCCCCTGTGAAAATGGCAC
>NW_006282523.1:49085-49832 GCF_000327345.1 Myotis davidii | reverse complement strand
TCATGCACACACCAGCCCATGCACACACCAGCCCATGCACACGCCAGCCCATGCACACGCCAGCCCATGCACACATCAGCCCATGCACACACCAGCCCATGCACACGCCAGCCCTCTGTACCGCAGCCTCCCGGCCACAGCCCAACAATGCACAGGTGTTTCCCGAGGAGAGCCTGTAGCCCGTTGTTCAAGGCCCCGCTGGACACCGTCTCTGCCCTCGAGATGTTGCCCCTTCTTCCTGTGCCTGCTGCTCCGAAGGAGGTTTTAGGGGCACCCCAGTAATGGGGGTGTGATGAGCAGACTGGAGGGATCCCCAAGGACTTCCAGAGGAGCACAACCTGGGGCCGATGTCTCATTTTATCCTGGGGTTCCCCCAAGGAGGAGAGGAGGTAGGGGGGAGGGTTTCTCCTGGGAGACGAGCTTCCCACAGCGGCTGCCTCCACCCATGGCACGCGGGACTCACAGGCCCCCCCTCCAGGCCCCAGGCCGCTGGGACACGCGGGCACAGACGTGCATTGGAGGCAGTTTCCCATGACGGTGGCAGGGAGGCCTGTGGGCGCGGATGTGGAAATACAGACTCTCTCCCCACTACTGAGTGCAGGCACTTCCGTCACGTCAGGGCCCTGCCCAGGCACAGGCTGGACCCTGAGGCCTGGAGCCCAGGGGCCTTGCTTCTGGGTCATTGGTCCCCTGGAATCCTAAAGGCGGAGTCCCCAGCTGTCACTCAGGCTACCCTTTACCAAAGCA
>NW_006282523.1:48437-49073 GCF_000327345.1 Myotis davidii | reverse complement strand
GCTGGGCCCAGGTGTCCCCGCCCAGCGCTGGCCACTCTAGGGCCGGCTCACTGGCCGCTGTCCTCCTCCGGAACCACTTGGAAACCCAGCTTCCCGCAGCCTTCTCCCTTTTCAGGGCGCCAAGTGCTGGCAGCTCTGGGGACACAGCCTTAGCAGGAGGCTCCCCCTCACCCTCACCTCTGTACCCTCCTCCCCCAACGCCTTCAGAAGAGACAGACACCCAATACCCTGCAGGGGAGAGGAGTGGCCAGCACCCACCTCTTGTTCTCTCCATCCCACCCCTTCCTTAAGCCTGTCCACCTGGCCCAGAAGGAAGTCCAAGCTATTGCTGGGTGTGGGGGGGAGCAGGTGGGGAGGGGAGGTGCTCCAGGGGTGGGGGAGTCTGTTCCCCCTCCTCCCCAGGTCGGGAGAGGTCCACCCACACCAAGTGCTGACTGCCCGACCATCACCCCAAAAGAGCGAGATGGAGATGGGGAGGGGGCAAGGCAGGGGAGAAAAGGCGCTCACAGGCCCAACTCGGCCCAGCACCCCTGCCTCAGCGTTGGGCCATTTCCCCCTCCCCCCGCGACCGCAGGGAAGCCACTCCCCACCGGCGCAGCCCCAAGCCACGCACCATCCCCCTCCTCTGGGGGTCAG
>NW_006282523.1:37422-37884 GCF_000327345.1 Myotis davidii | reverse complement strand
GCTGGGCCCAGGTGTCCCCGCCCAGCGCTGGCCACTCTAGGGCCGGCTCACTGGCCGCTGTCCTCCTCCGGAACCACTTGGAAACCCAGCTTCCCGCAGCCTTCTCCCTTTTCAGGGCGCCAAGTGCTGGCAGCTCTGGGGACACAGCCTTAGCAGGAGGCTCCCCCTCACCCTCACCTCTGTACCCTCCTCCCCCAACGCCTTCAGAAGAGACAGACACCCAATACCCTGCAGGGGAGAGGAGTGGCCAGCACCCACCTCTTGTTCTCTCCATCCCACCCCTTCCTTAAGCCTGTCCACCTGGCCCAGAAGGAAGTCCAAGCTATTGCTGGGTGTGGGGGGGAGCAGGTGGGGAGGGGAGGTGCTCCAGGGGTGGGGGAGTCTGTTCCCCCTCCTCCCCAGGTCGGGAGATGTCCACCCACACCAAGTGCTGACTGCCCGACCATCACCCCAAAAGAGCGA
>NW_006282523.1:36875-37152 GCF_000327345.1 Myotis davidii | reverse complement strand
ACCCACAGGCTGAGGCGGGTGAGGGGCGCACTCCCTTTCTGGGGCGACTGGGTGACTTGCTGGAACCTCTGAAGCTTCCCTTTGAAGCTTGGGTGCAGGGCGGGCTGCGGTGCCACGTGCCCACTGCCACCCAGGCGCTCCGCAGCCTCTGGGTTCTGGGGCTCAGCTCCGTGTCCCGCCCGGAGGTGCGCTCAGGGCGGACAGAGGCCGGAGTGGAGCTTCCAAACGCGGGTTTTCCAGATGAGGGAGAGCGGGGAGCGCTGAGAGGCCCCCCAAG
>NW_006282523.1:35759-36736 GCF_000327345.1 Myotis davidii | reverse complement strand
GCCTCACCCCACTGGGGAGCCAGCTGCCCCCGGGGAAGCTTGGGAAATGGGCGAAGTGGTCAGACAGGTTTCTGGGCCCGGCTCGGAATCCACGCGGCCTGGCAGGCATGGGGGGGGGGGCACTGAACCCCACCAGCGCGCTGGAGAGGCCACCCCGTAAGACTTGGTTGTAGACCCTCCAGGGCGACCCTGTGGGGCTGGGTGCCGAGGGCCGCAGGCATCTGCCCCCGTCCGGCTGGGGCGGCAGGACGAGGAGGAATGACTCCATCCACCCCAGCCCGGCTTTGATCCTGGTATTTGGAAGAAAAAGCCTCGGGCTCTGCGAGTGACCTTGTGAATGACCTTGCCCCAGACACCCCCTCCGGCCTCAGTTTGTGAATCTACCCTTCTGTCTGGCGCTCCTGGGGTCCTGGAAACATGGGGACCCACTTAAGTGGAAGGATTGCGCCAGAGCCTGTGGCAATGGGCACGCCGGGTTGAGGAGTGGGAACCCCACCCACCCCAGACTTCGGGGAGCAAATTCCCTAGCGAGGAGCAGCGGGATGGGCTGGGCTGGCGGGGGCCAGGGTCTCTGGGCGGAAGAAGGGGTGCCTCCCCTCCCCCACACCTCACAAGCCCCGAGGTCTGAAGTCCTAGGGGCTTCGAAGGAGGAGCTGAGCAGGATGGGGACTGGGGAGACAGCACTGCCACCCAGGAAATGGAGTGTGGAGTTTCCCGTGGGCGGCAGATGCTGGCAGCCAGGGGGACCTCGCGGCGCCCACGCTGCAGGCTTTTTTGGGGTCCTCCGCGCGGCTGGCACTATCGGGGCGGTGAGGGCTCCGGGACTATGACCCCCAACCCACCCAACCAGGAACTCGGAGCTGAAAGGGTGCCCAGCTCTCCTCACCGCTGCCGCCTGTGGGGGACCCCCCTCCCCGCAAACAGGGTGGGCTGCAGCGAGGGTCCCCCCAGCAACCGCGTGGAAGCGATTGGGGTCC
>NW_006282523.1:33008-34873 GCF_000327345.1 Myotis davidii | reverse complement strand
AGGGGCGCCCGGCGGGAGCTGGAGGCCCCTCCCGGGCGCGCGAGCTCAGGACGGGGCCGAGGGAGCACCCGGATGGGGACAAACTGCTCCCGAAGCCCCGGGCCAGGGTTGCGGAGGAATAAACGAAAAATTCGAGTCCAGGGCTCCTGGGTTGGGTGGGGCTCTGGCGTCGGGTCCCCTGGGCGAAGTGGAGCGGGTCTGGAGCCCCCTCTTCCCCTGAGCCGGGGAACCCAGGCCCAGGGTGCCCGCTGGCCGGGGAGGTGTTCGGCTATGAGTTCGGGGCTTTATTTTTCTTCGCCGACAAGTGTCTCGCCCCTCCCGCCAACGGCGTCGTCGGCTCGATGAGCTCCACCAGCGGCTGGAAAGTTCACATTTAATAAATAAGAGGACAGCGGCGAGGGGCCACCGGTCAGAGGAAGGGGCTTCCAGGTCCGGGAGCGCTGCGGCTGTTTGGGTCAGGAGTAGAGAGAGGGCACACTTCAGGGACACGTCCCTGTGCGGGGAGAAGTCGGAGGACGTCGGCCCGCATCCCCTCAACCCCGGCCAGGCGAAGGCACCCACGTCCCGAGCACACCGGGGATTTCATGGAAACGACCGGAGTAAATGGGCGTGGGCGAGGCGGGGGCGCCGGGCACCCACGGGCTTTCTAGGGCGCAGGGAAGACTCCAGGGCACAAGTCCGGCTCTGGGCGCCGACCCAGGGAAACTCTGTCCCGGGGGCATTCCCCGTCCCCGCGCAGGAGAGAAACTGCTTTCTGCGAGGCAGACACCGCAGCAGCAAATCGCCGCCAAGGTCAGAGGGATCCGTGCTGGCACCGGGGCTGCGGCGGCCACAGAGCTTCCTTCCGCGGAAACAGCCAGGAGGAGGCGGCGGCGGCCGAAGCTAACTCGATCCAGCAGGCAGCGCCCTCCCAGACCTCGCCCCCGCGGTCCGGGCACTGCCCGTTTCTGCTACCTGCCCCCAGGAGGGGCCGGATTGGGGGCTGAGATTTGGAAGGGAAGAAAGGCCAGGGCGGGGGGCAGGATGCCGGAGTCGTCGCGCTCTGTCCCCCTCCCTTCCCCTACGGCCTCCGGTGCGACCCCCGCTCGCGCGGCTGGAGCTGCAGGCTGCCCAGTAGGGGGCATTGCTCCGCGCCTCCGCGAGGCGGCGGCCCTAGAGGCGAGCTCGGTCACAGGCTAAGTCCCCAGGCGCTGGGGTACCCATTGTCTTAGCTGCCCCCTTTGGGTCCCCTGGGGACTGGAGCAGGTCCCCAAGGGGGTGGCTCGGGCCGCCGTGGCGTCGCTGGGAGAGCTGGAGGTTCGGTTCGGAACTGGCGACAGCCTGGGAGGGGTCAGACGGACACCTGTGCGTGCGTGCGCGTGCGCGCGCGCGACCCCGAGCCTCTGCGCGTGAGAGGGGAGGCGAGGGGAGCCCCCTGAACCGCGGTGCCTTTGCTGCCTGAGTTTGAGGCTAACAGGAGCCTAATCCCCGGAGGAGTCGCGCAGTCTCCTCGCTCCGCAGGTTCCCGTCCCGCGGGTGGGCCCAGCGTCGGGCACCTGACCTGCACCCCGCACCGCGCTCTCCTGCATTCCGCCTGGGAAACCGCGGTGGCTCTTCAGGGCACTTTCCTCCCCGCACTAAGGGCCCCCCCTCCCCCAACAATTGGCTGTTTTTTTTTTTTTAAGTAACCTTTAAATGAGACATCGATTTGTCATTATGATGATTGCATTCAGATACGCAGCCCGAAGGGACACCTTGGGAAATGGTGATTTGCTGGTACCTAAGGCTGCTTGTGGTTCAGCACATCTCTGGCTCCGAAGGCCCGTTTCTTTGGCGGCTAATTGCTCTGATTACCGTGAGGGCGGGGAGGTGACGGAGGGGGCTCG
>NW_006282523.1:32173-32529 GCF_000327345.1 Myotis davidii | reverse complement strand
CAAGGCGGCCCGCGCCAGCTGTGGCGCTCTGAGGTGTCACCCACGGCTGCCAGGCTCCCCCCCCCTTTTCCGTCCTGCTCCCCGCTACTGTTTCCGAGGTGACAATGCAAATGAGCCGGGATCGAAATCTAATTGCTTTTGTTTAAAAAAATAATGTGTGCGAGGCTGGGCTGTGCCTGAGCAAAGGCCCAGGGTCTGGAGAAACCGAGCCGAACGCCTGGGGCTGGGGAGGAGAGACCTAGCCTGTGATTTGGGGGTTCAGGGTCTCTCCTGCTGCTCCAGGGCCTGACCATCCTGCCGCCCTGAGAGCCGGTGCCCCATTCCTCCGACCACCTCGGCGCCAGGCCTGGCCCTGG
>NW_006282523.1:29530-31980 GCF_000327345.1 Myotis davidii | reverse complement strand
CCGCAGGAGGGGCCGCAGGAGGCGGGGGGAGAAGGCAGTTGGCACCGGGTGCAGCCCCCGGACTCAGGCCCAGGAGATCCGTCAGTCAGCGCCCACCTGGGCTCCTGCTGGGCCTAACCTCCAAGTCCTGTACCCACCGCTGCTGCTTGCTCCTCCCTCCCCACTTCTGGCTGACCCCTCGCCTAACAGAGGGGCTTGGGCTCCTGCCATGGGGTTCTGGACCCGGAGTGGCCCCTGGCTAGTACCTGGGGCGGGGAGGAGCCCCAGCCCACTGGGTGGCACAGAATCACTGTGCGGGGGAACGTTGCTGCAGGCCTGGCATAGCCCCTCAGCGCTGCCCACTGTCCTGCGCTGAGGCCTTTTTCCCACTGTGTGCGGGGGCAGGGGGCTCCCAGAGACCCGGTACACAGCAGCGCAGGCCCTGGGGAAGCCGGAGCCCCTGGCGCGGTGCCCCCTCCAGTCTGGAGAACCTTCTCCCCACTCTCCATGGGCACCCCCAGCGCCTTCTCGGGCAGTCTGGCCCCAGGCTGCGCACACCTGGCCTGGGCTGCCTGGTGTCTGAAGATGCCGCTGAGCGAGCAGCCCTTCAGCAGCGCATTTCCAGGAGCGCGATGCCACCTATAGAAAGTGCCTGGAAGTAGTCCCGCGGCTCCGCCTCCAGCCGTGCGGGCGGGCGCAGAAACAGGACCCCCTCATCGTCACCAGCTGAGGGCGCGACTGGAGAGGTCTGGTCACCCAGTGCCTCCTCTGGGACTCCCCTTGCCGTCCTGGGCGTCCTAACTGGTGTGGTAGCTCTGCACCCGGAGTCGGGTACCTGCACGGCTGGGACAGGAGCTCACTGAGCTCGCTAGGGGTCCCCATGCCACCCCTGGCAGTAGCCACCTGGGGCGCTGGCTGTCAGTGGTTAACAAGCACTTTCTAAACGTGCTGGAATCTCAGTAAACCTGCCTGGATGAACCCACGTGCACGGGATGTGGAGGCCATACAGGCTGCTCCGAGGCTGCCCGCTCCAAACGATGGTTTTACGGGAGACTGATGGTGGGAGGACGAGGAAATGACTTGCTCAAGGTAACTCAGCCAGCCAGGGCGGATCGGGCGCAGGTCCCACCATCTCTCCTTCCCAGCCCACTGCTCTGTGGGTTATGGATCCGCAGGTGCATCCCAGCTGCAGCTGCCCGCCTGGAGCTGGCTAAGGGGCAGACTAGCCAGTCCTGCATTCGGAGCGACCGCCATGCCACCCAGCCACTCATTCTGCCGGGGCAGCTGGGAGGAGGCGGGAAGACCGTCCTCCGGGCACTCTGGCCCCAGCTGCTGGGTTTCCGGTCTCACCAGAGTGTGGGAAGTCCAAGAACCAGTGACCCCCCCACCCCCGCCACACACACACAGGGTGGCTCTCACACAGAACCCACCGGAGGCTGGCTGAGGCTGACTGGCTCCTGCTGACCCAACTGCACACCAGCCAGCACTGCCTGGGCACCTCCTCAGGCCCCTCAACTCCTGGATGGCAGAGCTGGGCACACCCTGTCCTGCAGCTGGACTTGGTCTCGGGCAGGCGCGTTGCCTGGGCGCCCTGAGTGTGTCCTCGCCTGTGAGTGCGGCTAGGGAAGCCTCTGAGGCTGTGCTGGAGAATCAGAGTCCGGGAAGGGCCCAGGAAGCAGGCAGCACAGAGCGCAGCGGGGAGCGCCCTTCATCGGTGGGTGACAGCGACATGTATCCTCGACCCTGCCCCTGCCCAGAGCCCTGCCAGCAGGGCATCTCACCCAGCTGAGCCAGGGTAGAAACCGCGCTCCCTGCAGGCAGACCCCCTGCCCTATCCTCCCAGCCAGGACCCCGGACCCAGCGTCTATGGGGGAGGGGCCTCCAGGGTAAGAAGCCCCAGGGTCTCTCCCTCCTGAACCACACAGCACCTAGAAGCACTGTCACCCCAACACTGAGCCGGGACCCTTCCTCTGACTTGGGGAAAACATGGCAGTGGGGTATGTGTGTGTGTGTGTGTGTGTGTGTGTGTGTGTGTGGCGGCGTCTGTCAGCCACAAAGTGGGACAGAAGCTGCCCCCTGGCTTTCTGGGGGGAGGCTGGCCCTGCAGCGCCGGTGCTGAGGGTGCGTCCCTGGGCTCCCTGCGCAGCAACAGGGCTGACCACAGCCCAAGGGAGCGGGTGGGCACCAGCACCCAGTGCAGGCGAGGGGCCGCGGAGGCCCAGGACAGCCCCGGCCTCCTCTCCTCACCTGTCTGCCAGCCCTTCTCTTCCCTGAACTTACCCTATTGTACTCTCCTCTCTACACCTCCCCTCCTCCCCCTCCACGCCCTCCCCTCCCCTTGGAACTCTCACCCCAGGTCGCTGCCAGTTCATCCAGCAGCAGAGAGAGGTGGTCCCGGTGCCTTTGAAACCCAGCTGGACCCTGCGGCCCCCACCCACTCGCCCAGCTTCTCCGTTTCAAAGACACCACCC
>NW_006282523.1:28862-29411 GCF_000327345.1 Myotis davidii | reverse complement strand
CCCAGTTGGCTGGGCTCTGGGGCAAATGCTGCCATTGCCCGGCCCCTGCAAAGTGGATGGCGCCCCCTCAGGGGAGAGGCGGCGCTGGGGCCCCAGAGGTCTCACCCCTCTTCTCAGCGGGGTGGGGAGGCGGTGCCTGGGCCCACAGCCTGGGGGCTGGGAGACAGGGTGGCAGGTGACCTCCCGCTGGAGACTGGGAGGTTGGGGAACGTGGAGGGCTCAGGGTGGCCGCTCTTCTATTTATTCCGCCCCTCCCTGTTCCGCTCGCTCAGGGAGAAACTGAGGCTGGAGCCTAGGGCTTGACTATGGGGCCAGGAACCCCAACTCCCCCTGCATGCGTTTTCCAGCTGGGGTATTCCAGGGGAGCCCTTCCCAGGAGCCCCCAAAAGCTGTAATATCACAGCCCCCACTAGAAATAAGGTGCCGGCCCTGGCATGGGCTGCCCCCAGGGCGGGTCAGGAGGTGTGGAAGGAGACTGCGCCCACAGGCGGCGGGATGACCCAGAGGACGGAGCTGGAGGCAGCCAGGCCTCCCTGCCCGCACCCAGCA
>NW_006282523.1:27837-28826 GCF_000327345.1 Myotis davidii | reverse complement strand
CTCCAGACACCCTCCTCCCTCCCCTGCAAACAGCCATCCTTGGGCGGTGGGACCACCCCTCCCCCCTCCCTCCCGCCGCCCCTCTAACTGCAGATCGTGCCACGCAGCGATTTCTAAAGAGAACGTAAGAATTATTTTAAAAGAAGTGACTGGGATGGTGGCTTCCCGGTGACCAGCCAGAGCTGTCCCGCCTCCTTTCATCTCTCCAGAAGAGATGGGGTCTTGTCCACAGGGGGTGTGGGTCCCCAGTCCACCTCCCCGCTTTGCTCCCTCTCTGGGGTAGTGGCTTTGGAGGGGACGAGTTCGGCTTCGAAAACCCTCCGGAGCCCAGCGTCACCCCCAACATGCCCTCGATACAATCCTGGGCCCCATTCATCCCCCGCATGTATTTGTGGGTGTCTCCCTCCCCCTCCACTTCACATAAAAAAAAGACCAAAAAGATTCTTTAATGGATGAAAGACGTTCCCTCCACATAACGCCCTCACCACCCAGCACCCAGTTTCTCAGCTTTAAACCCAGAACTGCTGCCCCGGCTGCCAGGCCAGGGCTGGGGAAGGGCTTCTGTCGGAAGGACGGGCTCCGAGCCCTGGAGGGGCCCAGCGGGGACCCCGCTGCGGGCGGGCGCCTCCCTGATCCGCAGAGGGTCCCAGCTGGACCCGCTGCCCGCCCTGAGCCTCCTTCAGAGTTTGCCTCCCAAGCCCCCAGACTCAGTGCGCGCTGCCCCTGCTTCTGGGGCCACCAAACCTCCCCCAATGGGAGGGGTGATGAATGGGGTGTCTGTGGGGCGCTCTCAGGGCGGCTCAGCCCTTCACCCGTTTGGCCAAAAAGTAGCTAAACTCCAAGATTGAAACTGGGAAACACGGAGACTCCGCGTGAGCTCCCCATTCCCGCGACTTGAAACTTCTCTCCCTGGGCCCGGGGAGCCCCTCGGCATCACCCGCGTTCCCGCCGGCGCCCCGTGTCAGCACCCCCAGGACCCGCTGAGCGGG
>NW_006282523.1:27616-27821 GCF_000327345.1 Myotis davidii | reverse complement strand
GAGCGGGCGAGTCCCGCCCCGGCTGGTATTCCCGGTGCCGTTGTTATGCAAATGAGCGGCCGGCTCTCCCGGGACCCAGAGGTGCTGGGGAGCGGAGCTGGGCACCCCGACGTTTGCACAGCGACTTCTGCCGGCTCCCCGCGGGCAGACGGCCGGGAGGAGGCCGTGCGGGTAAATACGGTACCGCGCTCCCCGCATTTGGTTT
>NW_006282523.1:24963-26931 GCF_000327345.1 Myotis davidii | reverse complement strand
TTCGAGGGAGTCCGGCGCCCTCGCTGAGCAGGGGCGCTGGGACCACCCTTCTAAACCGCACTCCGCTCAGCCTCCCTTGGGCATCTGCCCTGGAAGGTGCCCGATCCCCGCCTCCCCGGACGGTGACGCTCTGGGAGGGGAGGGGGCGCCCGCGGTCTGCGCGGACTAACCGCCAGGCCGAGGGTCTTTCCGTGCAGATGGAATCGGGGCCCCACTCTCCACGGGGCATCTGGCAGCGCAGGGAACGGCGCAGGGGCATAGACGACAGCCGCAGAGCACCGCGCATCCGGCCCAGGGGTTCCGACAGCGCCCGCGCCTCCGAGGAAGCGCTGTGGCCTTGACCCCGAGGCCACCCACGCGTCTCTGCCACACACCCACCTCCCGAGCTATGCCTAGGCCATGGGGTCTGATCCATCTCCAGGGACGACGGGAACGGAGCGCCCACCCAAGCGGGGACCCATCCTCTCTGGAACCCCATCCACTGGCGGGACAGTCACGGGGTGCAGCTGCCTGGTTCTCCTGCACCCCCACGGCCAAGGGTGGCTCCCCGCATTTCATAAGCAACACCAGCCGGCCTTCGGGAGAGATTTGGATGGGAGCCACCCTGCAGCTCCCGTGGGCGCGTGCATACCGCCGCAGGGCACCCGCAGTGCACCCCTGGGGATTCGAGGTCCGCGGGTGCTTTGGTTCAGAGCCTGTCTGTGGGCCCGTCCAGGGGAGACGCCCTAAGGGGCCAGTGCAGACTGTGTCTGAGGAGCACACGGGCGTTCCCTGTGCAGGTCGGTGGGCACCGGCTTCCTCTTCGAGGGCAGGAGGGACAGGCTGACACTGGGTTCCCCAATCAGACCCAATAAGTTGGTCCCAGGTCTCAGCCGCAGGTGACGCTGATGGAATGAGCACCCACTGCGCGCGCCTGTGCCTGAGGGTGGCTGTGTTTACACCCCACCTCCGCAGCCCTCCTTCCGACCGCAGGGCAAGCGCAGTTACTCTTCCTTTTTAAAGTCATCATGGGAACGGAAGCACAGAGTGGTTAAGGAACTCGCACAAGGTCACACAGCTATTAAGTGGATTGGAACCCAGGCAGGCTGGTCCTAGAGCCCACATTTTAACCATTGAGCTCTATGATGAAGGGAAAACAAAGACTTTCACCAGCCTCCAGCCTCCAGCCTCCAGCCTCCAGGGGGGGGGGCGGGGGGCGGGGTGAAACGGCTCCTAGAATCCCTCCCCCGACAGCTGTCCCAGCCTCATCTTTGTTGCCAACCGTATGCCTGCTGTGCAGGACCAGGATGCTGATTCTGGCAATGACCCTGGCCTTGGGGCCATCCCGGGATTGTTCCCTTGAAGTCCTCCTTTACGCCCTGGAGGAACAGAAGTGCCCGCTGGGCCCAGAGCCCGCTGTGGGTGTTGGAGGCTGGGCTAGGCTCCCGGCAGAAGCCCTGCTCTGTGCCCTTGGGCGGGTTACTTGGTCTCACCGAAGAGTTTGCTCACCTACGGAACTGGGAGAAAGGATTCACTCTTCCCTGGTGGTTGTGGATCTAAGTGGGGAAACGCGGGCGCCATCCAGCTGCTCAGTAAAGGGTGTTTGCGGGGAGGGGCCGCTATGCCTCCCGTGGAGGCCCAAGAGGGGCTTGGTTTGGGTTCCTGGGATTTCAGGGGTGGAAGGGAAGGCTCTGTGTCCTCTGGACTGAGTGTGGGCTGTGGGAAATCCCTGCAGCCGCCAGTCCTCTGTCTTGCAGAGTTCCGGTGACTCTCTAGCAAGGACGGCCTGGGTGCCTGCTCTGGAGAACGGGGACCGGAGAGGTGGGACGTCTTGCTCGGGGATCAAGTAGAAGCTGGAGCCCAGACCAGACAGCTCAGCAGCCTCGGGGCAGTCACTGGCCAGTGCCCAGGCCGGGCCTTTGCACTTCTCTGCAGGGTGCCGTGGCGATCAGCGCCCCCCCCCTCCCGCCCCCGTGTCCGGCTGGGGTG
>NW_006282523.1:24628-24866 GCF_000327345.1 Myotis davidii | reverse complement strand
ATGCTGGCTGGCTCCAGAGCTGCTCCGAGTCAGCCACGGGCCCAGCAGCTGCATGGAAGCCACCGCCCCGTGGCCATGCCTTGGAGCCACCGGTGCTCACCTCACCGCTGCCTGCCCACCCGCCTGAGGCCCAGTGGTTGGGTTCCAGATCGGCCGCGTCGGTGGCCAAGACCAAGCAGGTCCCACGCCCGCCAAGCCACGGAGTTGACACGCTCCCAAAGAACGAGCTGAGGCCTGG
>NW_006282523.1:23688-24570 GCF_000327345.1 Myotis davidii | reverse complement strand
CCCAGCCCCTCACCCGGCCGCCCCTTCCGCCCCTCTGATGTGGCCAAACTTCGGCCTTGCTTCCCAGGGGCTGGGTGCCCTGGCAGCCGGTACCCAGAGGCCTAAGATGGCCCGGGTGAGAATGAGGCCGGAGTAGGGAGCACAAAGTCTGGGCACCTTCCAGGGTCGGGCAGGTTCCTGGTGTTGGGGAGCAGGTTGGAGGTCCTTGGTGGGGAAAGGAAGTCGAAGGTGTGTGCCCAAGTCACCAAAATGAGCGAAGAACCAGAGAGGAGACCCCGGGGTCCAGGAGACAGGTGCCCCAGGTGGGCCAGCGCCTGCATTTCTGCCTACAAAGAAACTGGGCTCCTTCCGAGAGCCAGGGGGTGGCGGGAGGCTGCTGAGAGCATCGCCGGCAATTTCCTTCCTAAAAATGCGATCTGAGAGCTTTTGATTTCCACTTTCACTTCCCCCTGCCCCTGCCTCAACACACGCACTGTCTCCAAAGACACTCAAATTGCAGCCATATGGGGCTGAAGTCCTAGGAAGCAGTTACCTTATTTACTGCAGAGGCGGCGCACGCGAACCTGGCAGCCCGGCCACGGCCCAGCGGCCGGATGCGGGGCGGCGGTTCTCATTCTTGGAAACTTTGTTTTCACTCCCAGGAGGTGCACGTGGGACCGTCCAAGGTCTAACTTTGAGGGAGGACAGCGGGTGCACAGGCCCCACGCTGGCGCCCTCTCCTGGCACAGACAGGGGCCCCTCTGCGCCCCGGGGAGGCCCGCGCTGCGGTGCTCTGTCTGCAGATCCATTTCTCAGATGCTACCTCTCAGTCGCTAGGCTGTTAGGGAGTCCAGGCCACCCCGGGGCCTGTGTGCACCGTCTCTGCAGCCCCGCTCTCCCGAG
>NW_006282523.1:23034-23561 GCF_000327345.1 Myotis davidii | reverse complement strand
AGGGGTTGCTTTCCCGGAAGGACTGGGTTTGCTGCGACGAGGACCGGCCTGGTCTGGTCGCCCTCGGATTATTCTACACCGAGTCCTTCTGGATCGAGTTCCGCCCTGGCGACGGGCTCTGCAGGAATCCCCGACGTCTGCAAACGGAGACACCGCACACGCGATGATTTCGTGCAGAACAAGCGTGTTCGCCTCCAGACAGGAAGACAGGCGGGAAGGGGCGGCGGGGCAGCGGGGAAAAGGGCTACAGACCGACCCCTTCAGAGGAGGGAGCCCCGCGAGGCAGCGCCAGGGTGTTCCTCTCCCCACAGAAGCTTCCAGGGCTCTTCGGCGAAGGAGCGAGGGAGAGGGAGGGAAGGAGCAAGGGAGGGAGGAGAGAGGTAGGAAGGGAGTCGGGAAGGAGGGAGAGAAAAACGGAAAGAAGACAAACGCAGGGAGGGAGCGGCGCTAACTTTCTCAGCGTGAAACTGAAACCGGTGCGCGCCGGGGTGGCGGAGGCACGCGCACGCCCTCCCGGGGACCGGGCC
>NW_006282523.1:19933-21750 GCF_000327345.1 Myotis davidii | reverse complement strand
TCTCGCCGAGTGAATGTCGCGCACGTCGGGAAGAGCCGTAGACAGGAAGTGCGTGACTCGGCCCCGCAGGTCGCCCGGGTCCAGAGCACCGGGACGCACCCCTAGCCCCACGCTCCAATCCTAGCCCAGCTCTGGGCTCTGCCTCGGTGGTCGACGCCCTCCCCCAACACATCCAGGCTCGCTTTTTCAGCCCCAGATCTTTCACTTCACCACACGCTAAAGGTTAGCTTTCCATTCTTCATCAGCACATTGATATCTCAAAAGATGCTTAATGTACAGTCCCTCAATGCTGGAATTCAAGGATGGTGGTGACTGTAGAGAAGATTCCTGCATAGGCATGTATTTCGCATGTTCCTAAAAGTGACTGCCTACTTATTTGTAAGTTTGCAGGTTAAGACATGGAGCCTATTTAAGCAACTGGGCTGGGAAATAGGAGAATGTCCTCATTTCTCAACTGAGTGAGCTTCTCACGGTGGTTTTGAACAACATGAAGGGAGATGGAAAAACGTGATGTTGTGGCCCTCGCTTTCACCGCTGATTTTCCAATCTATATTTTGGCATCTGTGACATGTGCCAGATTTGACCCTAAGAGAGGGTGAGGGCGTCAGTCTGGCACAGTGGTCTAAATTCTGGATCTGGGAACTGTTTCTGTGTCAGGATTTCACGGTCCACCTCTATAGTGACAGTGACCAAAGACAAGTCCTTAACAATGACCTTCTACCCAAACACCAGTCCTGAATTTCCAAAGGCAACTGGACACAGTCAATTAGCCATGACTTCACATCCCCAGACTCAGTCTTCATCTTCTCATCCACACCAGGCTGCCCTCCCAACTTGCTCCTAGATCCTACCATTCCCTTGGTCATCCAGGTGTGACAAGCTTGAGTGGACACTTATTCTTCAAGCTCCATCGCCTTCTGCCTCTATTCTTTCCCTCAATTCCCACTGCCTGGAGGCCAAAATGAACATCACAGTTCTTACTGCCATTTTATTTCTAGTGTCTCCCTGTCTACACCATCCAATATCAAGGATTATGTCCTGGGAACATGCAGCTTCCTGTAGCAGAAAGTTGTATAAAGGCGAATTATTTTCATACGGTCCCAGGCTCCCATAATGCAATACATTTTATCTCTTAGCATAGCCTTACAATATATTAAACAGAGCGGAGAGCGGGCGGGAGGCGGGGAGGGAGCGAGCGCGCAGGAGGGGGAGGAGAACTGACGTCAGCGGGAGAGTATTATGGTCTGTCGTGCGCTGGCTGCTGCTTTTCTGCTCCTGGAAGCAGCCAAGGGGGGAAGCGGCGAGTCAACATGGAGCTTTCAGCGGTTGGGGAGCGGGTGTTCGCGGCCGAAGCCCTACTGAAACGGCGCATACGGAAAGTAGGTGCCCCTGGGCCTGGGGCCGAGGCCGGCGAGCCCTCCCCTCTTGAGCCCAAGCGCTTTCCTTAGACTTGCAGCGATGCACAGATTGCATGAGTGGGGGGCGGGGTGGGGGTGAATGCCGGTGCATGCACTTTGTGCAGCGTTTCGTGCAGGAGGCGATGCGGTGGACTCGTGCCTTTCGCGATAGGATTTCACGCATTCATTTGGTGCATGCATTTTTTTGCATGTATTTCTTGTGTCCTCGTCATGCATTTCTCCCGTGCACACACACATTTCCCCCTTTGCATCCACAGGGACGCATGGAATACCTCGTGAAATGGAAGGGCTGGTCGCAGAAGTAAGTAGGTTATATGCAGTGCTCAAGCCCAGACTGTTATTCGGGAGGTTTCTTTCTTCCTCTTTTTTCCCTTTATGTCGAAATACAATACAATGCCA
>NW_006282523.1:17233-19886 GCF_000327345.1 Myotis davidii | reverse complement strand
TCCCTGTCCCCGGGACTGACGCCCCTTCTTCCTGAACCCCTCCAGGTACAGCACATGGGAGCCGGAAGAAAACATCCTGGATGCTCGCCTGCTCGCAGCCTTTGAGGAAAGGTACAGGCCCGTCCAAGCCTCCGCTTCTCCCTTAGGAACAAGGAGGCGGCTTCTCTCCAGCCTGGACCGCAGCTCCAGCCTGTCTCCTTACTCACACACGCCTTTCCCACCTCCTTTCTCCAGGGAACGAGAGATGGAGCTCTATGGCCCCAAAAAGCGAGGACCCAAACCCAAAACCTTCCTCCTCAAGGTAGGATGGCCTTGTCCAGTGGTGGACAGCGATGTTGACCCTGCGGGCTGGTGAACCAATGGGGTGCCCACACACTTTGTCTATTTGTAATCTAGGAGGGAATCCCCAGACAGGCCGTGGACCAGGTCAGTGGCTGTGCCAAGGGGTGTCTTGCGGGGGAGGGCCTTAGCCACCCTAGAATTCCTGCCCCCCAGCCATCCCAAATAGAGAGATAGTAAAATACAAGAGGTGTGCTTGCGACGAATGGCTGATCCCAGATGACTCCCTACCCTTCCCCCTAGACTGCCTCCCCTGAGCCCCACCCCCACCCATACAGAAATTCCGAGGTGTCTGAGGGGGAAACCCAGAGGCTGTCTGGGAGAGGGGTGCTGGGGAGGTGGGTGGGCAGGGACCCGCTCCGCTGTTGACACCGCCCTTCTCGGTAGGCCCAGGCCAAGGCAAAGGCCAAAACTTACGAGTTCCGGAGCGAGTCTGCGCGGGGCCTGCGGATCCCTTACCCTGGCCGCTCACCCCAGGACCTGGCTTCTACTTCCCGTGCCCGGGAGGGCCTTCGGAACATGGGCCTGTCCCCGCCTGGGAGCAGCAGCAGCACCAGCAGTACCTGCCGCGTGGAGCCCCCTCGGGACCGTGACAGGGACCACAGGGACCGGGATCGAGAGAGGGAGAGGGAACGTGAGAGGGATCGTGAGCGTGATCGGGGCGCCAGCCGCGTGGATGACAAGCCCAGCTCGCCAGGGGACAGCTCCAAGAAGAGAGGCCCCAAGCCCCGGAAGGAGCTGCTGGACCCCGCGCAGAGGCCCTTGGGAGAAGCCAGCGATGGCCTGGGAGATTACCTCAAGAGCAGGAAGCTGGAGGATGCCTCCTCCGGGGCAGGGAAGTTCCCTGCCGGCCACAGCGTGATCCAGCTGGCCCGGAGGCAGGACTCCGACCTGGCCCAGTGCGGGGTGGCCAACCCGGGCCCTGCCGAGGCCGCCGGCAAACTGGCCATGGACACCTTTCCCGCCAGGGTCATAAAGCACAGGGCCGCCTTCCTGGAGGCCAAAGGCCAGAGTGCCCTGGACCCTGGTGGCCCCCGGGTCCGGCATGCCTCAGGCACCCCCGGCTCTGTGGGAGGCTTGTATCGGGACATGGGGGCTCAGGGGGGCAGGCCCTCTCTCATCGCCAGGATCCCAGTGGCCAGAATTCTGGGGGACCCCGAGGAAGAGTCCTGGAGTCCTTCTCTGACCAACCTGGAGAAGGTGGTTGTCACCGACGTGACCTCAAACTTTCTGACCGTCACCATTAAGGAAAGTAACACGGACCAAGGCTTTTTTAAAGAGAAAAGATGAATTGCTGGGTGGGTGATCCCAGGATAAGAGAGCAGGAAAGAGAGTGAGAGCGCAAACTTGGCATAAATGATGCTTTTTATTTCTGGGTGGGAGGCAGCCTTCGGGCTCCCCCCCCCAACTTCACACAGCCCACCCCTTCATTCCTCCTTCCTCCCTATCAGTTTTGGTTGGAAGATTATTTCTAGAGTTATATTTTCTATTAGATGTAAATATGTTATTTAAGAAAAAAATATCTAAATATATATATTTCAACTCTCGAAGTTGTTTTATTTAACAAGGAGAGAGAGACAGACTCAGTGTGGGTTAGCTGGGGCAGACAGGCTGCCATGGGGCAGGAGGGGCCCTTCTGCTCCCCAGGGGACTGGGGAGGTTGGGGACCTGGGTACTGGGCCTCTGGTGGTGTCTGGAGGGACTCAGCTGGCCCTCCCCCCCTCCCTTTTCCCACAGCCCCATGGCAGACCCCTCCAACCAAGGCACGGCCCAGGTTTGTTCTCTCTCCCCATTGGCCAGCCAGGCCAGCAAAAGATTGGCTCCCCAATCAGAAAATAGGGGGTGGGGTCAGTCTGTGTTTCCAATTTTTTTTTTTTTTTAGATTAAGAAGCCTGGGGGGGCGGGGGAGGCGGAGTATTAACTTGAATCACTTTTCTTATGGGTGATTTTGAAGGTGAAAAGTCGCGGGTGGGTGGGGAGCAGCTGACTCCCGCCCAGGACCACACCAGGAAATGCACTTTACGGGGATGTGTGTGTTACTCACGCAGATCGGATCGTGTGTATGTGTGTGTCATGCGGATAAAACTGCCCAGTTCCCTCCCTCCCTTTCCTTACTCCGCAGAGAGACCAGAAACCCAGCGAATCTGTTTACATTCCCGAAATGCCAGGAGGACCGGGGAGGATGGCCGCCGTGCCCAGAGCTGGAGACGGTCTCACCAGAATAGGGTTTGGGGTTGGACGTTTCCTTTCGCGTCTGCTAGCGTCTCGGGAGCAGAGCCGGGCCCCCCAGTTCCCTGGAAGAGTTGGACGCGCC
>NW_006282523.1:15049-16977 GCF_000327345.1 Myotis davidii | reverse complement strand
GGCGGGGAGCGGGGCGAGGGGGAGCTTCTCACGGGGGGACAGGGCGGGACCCAGCCTGGTGGCCTCCGCTCTGGGTGTTCCCACCTCCTGCGCCTCAGCCTCTCCCTCCTCCGGACTTTCTTGCCTTGAGCGAGCGGGGGTGAAAGAAGAGTGAAACAGTGTATTCCATGACTTTGTTTTTGAATACTAAACTGCGCCTATGCGGGGAGCGGGGCGAGGGGGAGCTTCTCACGGGGGGACAGGGCGGGACCCAGCCTGGTGGCCTCCGCTCTGGGTGTTCCCACCTCCTGCGCCTCAGCCTCTCCCTCCTCCGGACTTTCTTGCCTTGAGCGAGCGGGGGTGAAAGAAGAGTGAAACAGTGTATTCCATGACTTTGTTTTTGAATACTAAACTGCGCCTATAAAGGAGCCCCTAGGATGGGGATTTTTATCTGCTCACATTTGTAAACTGGTATTTTAGACTTTGTATGAGAAGCGCCGTTGACTGAGTGTATCTATGGAAATGCCGACGCTATTTTCAGATGAGACTTCACTGAAGGGACCTGCCTGGACCCGAGCGGACAGTAACTCGGGGACACGTGTCTTTACCCGGCTGCCGCCTGTCCGCGCTCCCTCCCTCCGCCTTCCTCCCTTCCGGCTGCCCGTGCTCCTTCCTCCACCTCCCCGGGCTGGCCTGGCTCTGCCCCCGCGCCTTTGTCCGTCCGTCGGTCCCTGGCCGTGTGTCTCCTCCGCTCGCTGACCTGGGGACGGGGTAGGCAGGGCAGGGCAGGGCTGTGGCTGGTGGCCTGGGACTGCGCGGGGTCGGGTTTATTTAATTCTAAGGTTCGTGCAAATCTCGGATCGATCTCCGCCTCAGCTCAACAGTGAGGCTTCGGTACTTACCTTCTGCGGTCGTGAATGTCTGTCTGTATCCAATACGGCTTTTTACGTGTTTAAATATATACTTTGTAAATAGAGATGTCTCCGTCTTATTCCTTCTCTCCCCTCCCCCACCCACTGGAGCAGACGGACAGGGGACCCCCTCCCCTCCTCTCTGAATACTACCCCACCCCCCCACTCTCGCCCCCAGCAGCCCAGGGGGATCCCACCCCCAAAGGCCCTTCCCCAACTGGGGGAGCTCCAACTAGAGGGAGAGAGGGGAGGGAGCAGGAGGAGGAGGTCTCGGCTTCCCTCGCCTACCTAGTGCATTTCTCTGGGATCCAGCAGAACTCGGGGACCCCGGGAGGGTGGGCGCGACCTCTGTGTCCCCCTTCCTCTGTCGGGTCTCCCCCACCGAGCGCCACCCCCCAGGCCCCATGTTGCCGGTCCCCCCCAAGGCCGGAGTTCCTTGCCGCTGCGCTCCGGGGCGCTCCCGCTTGCTCCCAGTCCAGTCGTGGGACCCGCCCCCCATCCTCCCAGCCTCGACTGCTCTCCCCGAAATGCAGACCTCTCGCCTATTGATTGAGGAATTGAATTCGCGGGTATTGCTAGGCAACTGGCTGCTCCAAGCTGCGCAGGGCGAACTGATGTGATTAGTGAACCCGGAGCTGCCGCGCGCTCCCCGCGAGCCCCCACAGCCTCTCCCTCTGTCCCGGCCTTCTTGGGGGGCGGAAGCGGGAGGACCGGATCTCAGGGTGGGGGTGGAGGTTCCCGGCCTTCCTGGCCGCAGTGGGGGTGGGGTCGTGAAGCCCGCGCAGGACAGCCGCTCTCAGGATCCCCAAAGTGGCGGTCGCATGGAACCCATCCATCCCGAGCCCCGCAGATGGCGCCCCGAGAACAAGCGCGGATCCAGGAGCCCTGGCCCAGCGCGAAGGGAGGGGCGTGTCTCCTCTTATCTCCTCTCCGCCAACAAGTCGGGGCGCTCTCCTCGCCTCCTCCCCCCCCGTTCTGTGACCTGCGTGGGAGGAAGGGAGGGAGGGAGGGAGGGAGCGGCGGGCTGGGGCTGCGGGT
>NW_006282523.1:13962-14240 GCF_000327345.1 Myotis davidii | reverse complement strand
CGCCCCCGGACCTGGGGGCTCCGGGCCCAGCCCTCAGGCCGGGTCGGACCCCTTGGCGACCCAGCCCATTCTTCTGGGAAGGCGGTGGATGAGGCGGCAAACTCAGCAGCGCATGAAAGTAACAAAGGCCGGTGTGGACCTTGGCCCGCACCCGTCTGTCCGAGGCTCCGTATAAATTATTCCCAGGAAAGCCTGGCTCGCTACCGGGGTGCGTGTGTGCGTGTGAGTGTGTGTGGGTGCGTGTGTGTGTGTGTGTGTAGCACCGGCTCCCACTGCCA
>NW_006282523.1:11684-13651 GCF_000327345.1 Myotis davidii | reverse complement strand
TCCCCCTCCCCCCCCCCCCCCCCCAGCCCCTCTCTGCAGCTCCCAACACCCCAGGACAGGACGCCAGCGTGGTCCCTGCCCACTTTCCCCAACACAAACCTGCTCCAGCCTCTGAAGGCGAAACAAAAGACAACAAGCCGGCAGCCTCCTGCGCAGAATCTGATTTCAAATCCGCAGGCTGGGCCTGCACCTCTAGCTGCAGTGGGAACCTCCCACACGAAGGCATCCGGGCCTTTGCCCCAAACCAGGGCCGGCGACAGGCAGGCCCAGCTCCTCCCGGAGGCCGAAATGTATGAATAAATTCATGCCGAGGCTGCTGCAGCCCTGAAGGGCCCAGGGAAGGCTCTTTAGGAAGCCAGTCATCTGTCGTGGGCCTGGGTCAGGCCTCGCAGCAGCCGCTCACGCGGAGCTTGGCGGCCTTGCAGCAACTCCCCCGGCATTTTACTGCTGTCCTTTCAAAGTGCTACCACATGTGGTGGGTTCGAGGGCTCGAGCGGCTTCCCAATGGCAGCACCTCTGGATGCTGGGGGGAGGGGAGGCGGGGGCTGTTTCAACCTAAAATACCAGTTTCTGGGAGATTGTCTCCAAGTGGGTTCATGAAGTGTCACAGCGCCTGGGTCTCTAGCGCTGGATGCCGGTGGCAACACTCACCCCTGGCTCCCCAATGTGCCCCATGTCCCCTGGGATGCCAGACTGCTGCTCTTTGTGAAACGCTGGTACAGGGACTTCTATAATAGACCCCACACCTTTGCTTAGAAAAAAACCAGAAAGGTGGCCACGCCTCCCCCAGAGCCCCCTCCTTCTATTCTGTCACGTTGGAGGATTTTGTCTCAAGAAGGGGAAAGTGAAGACATTGGTGTTTCCAGGCACCACTCACGACACACAACAGGCTGATAAGTAAAAAAATTTATTTTATTGATATACTAAGTGAAAAGGCAAAGGTCTGACACATTTGCTAATGTCTTTTCCCTGCAAAATAAATTAACGTCTAAAAAAACCCCTGCAACCTATTGCTAGTGTTAGTTTCCCAAAAATACTACAAAATGCACAGAATTTTTTGATGCATGTGAGCAAAAATTTGGCCATCTAGGCACTACCTTTCCCTGGCTCTCACCCCGTCCTCCAAACCCTGGTGGGCTTCCTGGGGGAGGTATTCCTTTCACTGGTTGGTCCTGTTTGATTTTGGGGGCTGGGCTACTGTCCTGTTTCAACAAAGACCTTAGGTTTCCCAGGGAAGTAACATACCCACTTTTGTTCTCTTTTAAGAAAGCAAACAGCCATAGTATAAAGCAATGAAAAGTGGTATACACAAATAACTTGGCCTTTTCTTTTAATTAAAAAACACACAAATCAAGCCAATGATTGGCACTGGCCCACAGCACTGGTCTTTCCCCAAAGTTTACCCCCAATGAAACCTCTAGCGAGGCCCAGGGCCCTCTGAAAGTCAGGTCAGAATTCTGAGTGTAACCAAAACAAGGAGCACTCTTTTTGGTACCAAAAATATACGTATAAAAATATGCCAACCCCCCGAAGAGGGCAGGTCGGTTACTTCTTCCCACCCATTCACAGAAGCAAAGACAGGACAGGACCGGACCCCCATTCCACGTGCACTGTGCTTTCTGCGTGGCAGGAGCCCCTGCGGATCGGGGAAATCTCACGCTGGACATGTGACCGATGCCTAGATACACGCATACGCGCACACACACATAGCAGCAAATAAAACAGGACTTTTATTAATTGGTAAACATGGCGCCCAGCTCGGAGCACCTGGGCTGGCTCCAGCAAAGGCGGCCACACCTGCGCCCACTCACGCACACACGGCTCGGAGTCACGGCACCCAGGAAACGCACACACCACACGGCAAGGCAGGGTGGCCGGGAGCAAGGTGTTTGCAGGGTCAAACTTTGGGATTGAAACAGCTGGTGAACAGAAAGGCACCGCATTCATTGGGTCTGGAGACTGGCTGC
>NW_006282523.1:9769-11668 GCF_000327345.1 Myotis davidii | reverse complement strand
TATATGCTGGGATCCCTACCTCCCCCGCCTGAGCGCGCAGGGGGCCACTCTCCCTTTACGGCCCACTTTCCAGTTTCAGCCTGGTGGTCGGGGACTCCTCGCCCCCGGCTGCCAAGGTGGGCACCGTTCCTGCAGCAGCCGGCGGGGCTGCCGTGTTTGAGCCCCAGCTCCTGTGGAGACCCCACAGTGGGGCCCTGGACACAGGCTGTCCCCAAAGGCACACAGTTCAAACAGATTTGGCTACAAAGCCCGTGTCCTATTTGGCACGGAGGGTGGGGCTGGGAGTGGGGAAGGGGGTGGAGGGGTAGCAGGCCCGCCCCGGGGAACAGCCTGTGTCAGCCCGGATCTCCTGCAGTCAGGGCCCCACACCTCTGGCTGACTTAACCAATCATTGGAAAAAACACCAGAGTCCCCCGAAGCCCCCCTTTTTGGCATTACAGACCCGGTGACGCCCCAGTTGGCCCACCTCTCCCGCGCCCAGGACAGCTCCCGGGGCCTCCACCTGGTGGGCCCCTCTGATTCTGCCTCGCCTCCCCAACGCACAGGCAGGCAGGCAGCTTCTCCGCTGGGAAGGACACGGAGCCCCCAGAGGTGGGGGGATTGTCAGGGGTGGCGGGCCCCCGCACAGCCAGCAGGCCCGGGCAGTCTGTGGGGCTGAGATGAGGACTGCGCGGCCCTGGCACAGGTGGCAGAAGGCAGGCAGCAGGAGCAACACCCTCTCCTCCTGCCCCCTAAACCCAGAGGCTGGCTCTCCAGGTGCAGCAGCTCAGGGACTTGCCAGTGTAGCGGCCCCAGGTTAGACGGCACCAGAGCAACCTCTCTAGGGTTCCTGCCTCCCGCACCGCGCACAGCCCTCAGCTGTCAGGGAGATGAAGTCCCCTCACCTCTGACAGCTCAGGCACAGCTGGGGGGGGGGGGGGGTTTCTGACAGCAAGGCCCCTGCTCCCCACATCTTGTCCACCTACGCTGGTGTGGTCCTCCAGGCCTGCTCCCCCCGCCCCCTGCCCCAACTCCAATAGCCACGTGCCACCGGGCAGAACAGCCACGCTGGCCCAGAAGTTTCCTCCTGGGACACTGTGCCCCTGGGAACCGGGAGCCGTCACCACAGCCAGGAGGGCAGTTCCGAGATTTGGCTCGAGCTGCAGGGGGTGCCCAGACTTCCTGAGGCCACAGGGAAGCGAAGGCCGAGGTAGGAACGGGGTGGCCAGGCCCCAGCAAGGCATCGAGGTACGACCCGGCCGGACGCCCCGGGCCCGGGTGGGCCCGGGAGGCCTCCTGCCTGCCCTGGAGTGGCCTGGGGTGTGGGTCACTTACTGGAGCCAAACCAGAGGCCGGGGCGGGGGAGGCGGCGGTGGCCACGGCGTCAGTAGTGCCGCAGGCTGAAGAAGCCCACGCTGGTGGGGGACTCCTTCACGGTGACTGTGATGAGGTTGGCGGTGACGTCGGTGACAAAGACGTGCTCGATGAGGCTGCGGGGGGGCTTCCAGTCCTGGCTGGTCTGCACTGACACCGACAGGCTCTGCTTGGCACCGGGCGGCGAGGCCGAGTCCGGGTCCGAGTCGGAGCTGCTGTGGCTCCGTGGGCCCCAGCGGGGCCAGGCCCAGCACCCTTCCCAGCGCCGGACACAGCGGCAGGGACGCCCTTGGCGGCTGTGGCATGGCGGGCAACCATGCCCACCCCCGGCATGCCATTCTTGACGCTCTGTAAGTCCAAGACCTGGAGGCTCAGCTCCTGGGTGGGTGCAGGCTGAGGGCCCAGGCCACCGGCAGGCACCTTGCTGCTACTGTGGGCGTGCGGGGGCCCCCCGGCCCCCCCTTTTGGCTCCATCGCCCCACTGCCGGGGGCCTTGGGGAGCTTGCTTCCTGGGGGACTGAACCCCAGCTCGCCCTTCTGTCCTCA
>NW_006282523.1:9110-9382 GCF_000327345.1 Myotis davidii | reverse complement strand
TTCCGGACGGGGTCCTTCAGCTCGGGCTTGGCCACCAGGATCTGCGCCTTCTTCTGCGGCACCGGGTGGGTCTCCCGGCCGCGGGGGCCCCTCTTGGCGTCTAGGTCGCTGTCCGCCTCTTCATCAGAGGAAGAGGAGGAGGACGTGGAGGACGAGGAGGAGCTGCTGGACTTGCACTTGGAGGAGGTGTCCGGTTCCTGCGGAGACCCAGGGAAGGCGTCACCCTCTGTGGCTTGGTCCCTGGTCCAGAACACACAATCCCCCCAGGTCTC
>NW_006282523.1:7614-8982 GCF_000327345.1 Myotis davidii | reverse complement strand
AAGCAGGAAATGGCGCTGGCGGGCCTGGCTCAGTGGACAGAGCGTTGGCCTGTGGACTGAAGGGCCCTGGGTTCGATTCTGGTCAAGGGCCTGTGCCTGGTCGTGGCTCTGCAGGAGGCAACCAATCAATGCGTCTCTCTGTCTCCCCTCATCCCTTCCACTTTCTCTAAAGATCAATGGAAATAAAGAAATAAAAATAGAAACCAATGGAGAAATATCCTCAGCTCAGGAGCCTGCACTCGCTGCGACCCCACGCAGAGGCCTGGAGGCGGCGCGAGGCCAGGGACTCCCTCCCCAAAGTCCTTGGCCCTCCCACCCAAGCAGCCAGAGCAGACCTAGCCGCCCACCTTGAGCTTGGAGTGCCGGCTGCAGGAGGACAGCACCGCCAGCTTCCGCGGCCTGCCCCGGGGCCGCTTGCCTTTCTTCCGGTTCTGCACCTCCTTCTCCTGTTCCCTGAAGAGAATCACCATCGGGGTCACAGAACCGCCCGCACACAGAACCCCATGGCTTCAAACCCCGTCCCCTCCAGCCCAGCCCTCTGCAGCGCCCATGATGTTTGCACGCCCCTCCATTCCACTGGCATCGGGTAAAGACAAGTCGAAGAGAGCCAAGCGAACCCCGCACGTGAACAGTTTCGGGCTCTCCGATTCCGACTCCACGTACAGCACACCTGACCCAGGCCTTTCCGCGGGCAGAATGTTTCCGGAGAATTCTAGAATGCCACGAGGGGTCGTGTGGTCACGTGGCCCAATCTCCTCATTTCAAACCGGAGTCCAGGCCGAGTGAGGACCTGCCCCCAGCACCCCCCTACCCCTCGCAACTACCCGCACAAAACCTGCAGGTCTGAGGAGCACAGAGAACCCACGGCTCTGCTGGCTCCGCACGGGGTCTTCCCGGGCCAGTGCCCTGCGCAGTCCCGCCTGTTCCCCTTCCTAAGACGCCCGGTTCCTGGATCCCACAGAGGCCGAGCTCGAAGCCCCAGGACGCCCTCAACCAGCCCCGACGAGGCCACGGACAAGAGATGCCTCCCAGCCCCTCGAGAGAGTCTGTGTTTCAGGCTATTGCCCATCCCCCGGGAAGAGGATCTACCTGGAGGGGTTCCCTGATCATTAAAACGGGCCGACGCCATCTCCCTGGGGCCTCGCCGGTGACCCTTACAGGGTCCAGTGAGCACCACCAGCTGGAGCGGACACTCCGAGGCAGCCCGACCGTCTCCTACGTCACCGCTAGCTCCGGCCTCCGGCGGGACCTCCCGCCCATTTCCGGGAGAAAGAGCACCCACCGCCCAGGATGTGACCCAGGCCACCGGCTTTACCTCTCTGGCCTCTCAGGGTCCGACAGCCCCATCTCGGTATCCTCGCTGACCCC
>NW_006282523.1:7065-7565 GCF_000327345.1 Myotis davidii | reverse complement strand
CTAACGGGCTCAGCCAGGACCGCAGGCTCTCTGGTCAGTGTGGACACCCCTCACGGCTCTGGGACCTGAGCTACGGCCTCCCCAAGGCAGGAGGGCAAGCCTCCGCTCACCCGTCGCCCCCCGCCCCCCGCCCCAGGCCAGCTTTTCTCTCAGGCACCATCACAGCCCCTCGGAGAAGCCCCAAGCCTTCTGCTGGACCCCAGCAGGGACAGCTGTCGAGCAGCTAATGGATCTGTCTCCATCGACAGACAGGTACTCCCCTGCCCAGCGCCCACACCTGCCCCGTCACGTGTGCTCCCGACAGCACCTCTGGACTCTCCAAACGGTTGGGGGGGCCTGTCCATCGCCTGCCTCTCACCACCGCTTCCCTCGAGCACCTCAAGGCCTCTCTCTAACAAGGCTCCTACCTAAACATAGAAATGGCACCTAGAATTACAGAAGCAGATTCGGCCCAGACTGGCCGGGGGCTGCCGTGTGCACGTGCTCGCTGGGCACCACTC
>NW_006282523.1:6588-6951 GCF_000327345.1 Myotis davidii | reverse complement strand
GTGCGCTCGGCTCCCTCTCTGGGCCTCTCCGGCTCAGTGGCACCTCGCAGGGTGAAGGTGGGGAGGCCGGGCCTGTATCGTTGCCCAAGCCGGCCGTCCTAGCTGCCATCAGCCCCGTGTGCAAATGACCCAACAGGAAAGGCAGGACTTTCGGTGAAGGCATCCAGACGGTTCCTTTAGGCAAACCCGGCTCTCAGAAGCCCAACTGCAGCCCTGACGCGGGCTGGGCTCTGAGGTGTAGACACAGCACTGGCCGCCTCCTCGGGGCCTCTAACTTTGCCCCACCTTTACAGGCAGCCCTGGGGACGGCAGCAGGGAGCCCTGACAGCTGCCTGGGACGCCTGGATGCCGGTGGCAGGCCCC
>NW_006282523.1:5255-6338 GCF_000327345.1 Myotis davidii | reverse complement strand
TCACTTCTTCTGGAAGGCCAGCAGCAGCCGCGGGTCCAGGATGTTCTCCTCCGGCTCCCAGCTGTTGTGTCTGGAAAAGCAAAGAGCAGGTCCTAGCAAACAGCAGCCACTTGAGAAAGCAGCCGATCCCTGCGGCCCGCAGTCCCGGAAGTCCAACCCCAAGAAAGGCCCCACTCGTGTCCAGGGTGAGCGCCTGGAAACGGGTTCGGAGGCCAGTGCCTTACCGTTTAACTCCAGGGGAAACTGCTACTTCAATCCCCCGCCCCCCCATGAGCTCCCGCCTCAAGAGGGCTGGTCCCCCCACTGGGAGGAAAACAAATCCTGGTGAAAGGGAACGCGGCGGAGGGAGCCCCAAACCCTGGCCCGGAGCCCGAGCGGGAAGGGAAGGCTGTCCAGGGGCGGGAGGGGAGGCCGGGGGCACAGAGGCGCAGCCCAAAGATTGAAAACAACCTGGCTGGTGCCCCAGCAAGCGCGGGCCAGGCACCGGGAGGGGAAAGCGAAGAAACGTGGGGTTCGCCCGGGGATAAAGGGGAGACGGGTCTGCGCGAGCGGCGGTAAACAGAGCCCCCTCCGGGAGTGCCGAGTCCCCTCCCCCCCATAAAAAAAAAGGCAGCCCTACCTTCATCAATAGACAGCTCAGGTTACAGCGGGGAACACGGACCGGAGGAGGGGGGCTTGAACACTTCATGACAGACAGGTCTGATTACATGGAAAATGAGACACCAACATTACTAGACAGGCCTTGTAAAAGAAATAACTCAATACCAGATAAAGACAGAGGTCTTTACCGAATCAATTCTATGTTACCATTAATAAACAATATATATAACGTAAAGCACATTTTTACACAGCTTGAATTAAGGAACTACCAATGTAACATTATCTTTACCTAACACAAGCTCTTTTCCTACATATTTACTTTTGTGGTGTTTCTGTTTATTTCTAGGTGTTCAGATGATGAAAGGAGCTTGAGTCCAACAACAGTAAGGAAAACACATCTGCAATTTCATTTTTTTTCTCTTTATCAAAATATAGAAAGATGGGAACTTATGCACATAAAGACAATGCAACAGAAACTTTAAA
>NW_006282523.1:4017-4546 GCF_000327345.1 Myotis davidii | reverse complement strand
ACCTCCGCCTTTTGGAACTAGGTCTCCAGGTCTCGGCACTCGTCCTTTGCGCGGGAGCAGAAGGGCCGGGGAGCGGGGGCTGGGGGGGTAGCGGGGAAGGAATGGGAGCGAAAGTGCTGGCGGGAGCCGGGGGAGCAGCAAACACGGAGCCGCCCCCGCCCCCCAAAGGCGAGAGAGGAAATGCATCCACTGCGGACGCGAGCTGCTGTGTTCTTACTCCAAGCCCCGCGATTTAGGGCGCACGTAGGAGGACAGGAGGTGCACCTCCTGTTTCACGCTTTTGAAGCGGATGTGGGCACTGGGAGCGCGGTTTCGGGCGGTGGCTGTAACCTAGGGCTGAGTCCTCCTCGGGCCGCCAGCGTTTGGAAATGCGCATCTTTTGGATCAGCTGCGCGCGGCAGAAAGAGGATTGGACCGCTTTTCAGAAGTGGGGTGGCCTGGAGTCCCTTTTGGGGTCCTCGGTGGAGGCGACCCTTTTATTTTCTACTGTTAAGGTCCGTATTCCAGGAGCAATTCCCCCTCAAGTCAT
>NW_006282523.1:0-3763 GCF_000327345.1 Myotis davidii | reverse complement strand
ACAGTTTAACTCGGTGAAAATTCACTTTCTGGCTTTGTCTTCCTCGAACGCAGCTGCAAAGTGATCTCTCTGTTGAGCAAATGAGAAACTCGTTTCTAGTTGCCGGAGGCTGCGCCCCACTGGGGGCTTGACCCTTAGAGCGTGTTCATAAGGGCCTGCAGGACAGTGCGTGTCTTTTAACCGCAAGGCCCACTGTGCCACACGCGGAGCTGAGGGGGCCCTCTGCGACTCGGCACGTTTTCCATTAATTTGGTGAAATGGGTTCCCTTCAACCGAAGTCCTGGAAAGACCTGGGGTGACCTTTGCCAACTCTGGTGTTGCTTGGGAAGGAGGTGGGGAGAAGGAAGGTTCGCTTGTGGTGGGGCTGTGGGGAAAGGATTGCTCCCTGGGGAGGGGCCGCCAGCCGGGGACCCTGGTTTGGGGGTGAAACCTGGCCCCCCTGGGGTGGAAAGAGGCTGCAGGCAGTTCCTCTGGCTCCCATCGTGTGGAGCTGGGCAGCCCGTTGTGGGCGGAGGCGGGAGGCGTCCTTGCTGTTAATGGGCGCAGAGCTGGGCGGCTTGGGCTCCTTGCTGGGGGAGGACTGCTGAGGCTTTGCCTGGCACTTACGTTTTTCTAGAAGTTGGTCCTAACCCATTGGCGGGGGGATCAGTTTCTTGGGAGATGTAGCCGCAAGCTGAGACCCTGCAAGCTCCTCGCTGCTTATTATCACTCGGGTTCTGACACCCAAACACTGCGGGTCCCCTCGGATAGTGTTTCCCCGTGACACACAGAACCGGCAGCACGGGATGCGGGCCAGCCTGCCACACTCACGGCATCGGTCCAGCGATGAACGCTCAGTTTGGCTAAAATAATGTTTAGGTGATTTATTTGAAGAAACAAATGTGACCGATTTCAGTGGAATTAAATGATCAGATAGGTGGCGGTTTGATTCTGGGTCAGGGGGCTCCCCCAGGTGCGGTGCAATCCCAGGGCTGGGGGTGTGGGAGGCAGCCCATCGGTGTTTCTCTCTCACATCAATGTCTCTCTCTCTCAAATCAGTTCACGTTAAAGAGCCACGTGCAGCTAGTGGTCACATACCAGACAGGACTGGCTCATAGGAATGCAAGGGAAACACCCTAAACATGTTTTAAGCAACAGGAATGCAGTCCCTCAGTGAACCCTGGAACATGACCAGTGCACCCTCACTTCCACTTGTGTTTTGTCACACGTGCCAGTAGTTTAAAATGTACAGAAGCGATTCAGAGTGCGGGCAACAGGCACACACTCAGGCTAAATGCTCCGGTCAATGCCGCTTTCTATGCAAATGGTAGGTCATCGCTGCTGAAATGAGCGTGTTCATGCTGGTCCTGTGGGCTGAAAATCCGACATACGACTGAGGCAAAAAAAAAAAAAGATAGCGCCCCTCGCAAGCTGGAAGGGTCAGGGGCTGAGATGAAGCCGCCCCGCCGCAGTCTGGCAGCCACTAAGCAGCACAGTCCCTCCAGCGCAGCTCCCGCGGTCGGAGGGTCCCTGCAAAGACCGCCTCGTTATTGCAGAGGCGTCCCCAAGGCGGGCCCGGGAGAAAGGCAGGACAAGCAACACGTTGCAGCCTTTAGTCTAATGTGATGGTGTGTCCCCGCCCAGGGGCCGCAGGCTGGCAGGAGGGAGGTGTGATTTGTGTCACGGGGAAATACTACCCATGGGACCCGCAGTGTTTAGGCAACAATCAGCACACGGAGGTGCCTCACGAGGTCTCAGCTTGCGGTTTGCCTGAGACCTCCGGGGACACAGGCAGAGACCGACCTGGGACCCCGCCCCAGAGCCTGGCCCAAGAGCCCCGGGGGCTGGGTGCAGCGGACACGGTTTGGACCATTCTGACGAGGGGCAGCCTGTCCCAGCCTCGATTTATGCAGGAGAAAGAGCCCTGCGTGGCCTCAGGTCACGGAGCGTGTTCCTGGCGTTTTCCACGGGTGCCTGGTGGGGTGGGGTGGGCGCTCTGTGGGCTCAGGGTGGAAGGAGGCAGCCGAAGCCTCAGCGCCTGGGACTGGGCACCAGCCGACCGCTCGGCCCTAAAGACCTGCACACCTGGCCGCCCTTGGGTCTGGGGGGCAGGGAGGGCAAGGAACGTTGCTAATCGGAGGCAGAAACCGACAGTCAACCAGCCAAGCCCTTCGCCCTCCGTGATGTGGAGACCAGCCCGCAGCTCCCATGGGAGGTCTGTGTGCATCAGCTTTTATTTCAGAGGTGGCGTTGGTTAAGTTTGCAATCGGACCAGTCCCTGGGTGCAGTTCTTTTAAAAAATATTTTTTATTGACTTCAGAGAGGAAGGGGGAGAGAGTTAGAAACATCACTGATGAGAGGGAGTCATTGATTGGCTGCCTCCTGGGGATCGAGCCCGCAACCCTGCATGTGCCCTGACCGGGAATCAAACCGTGGCCTGCTGGTTCATACGTCGACGCTCAGCCACTGAGCCACGCCGGCCGGGCCCTGGTTGCAGTTTTTTACACCAGAAGCAGTGCCCGGACAGACATCTCCCTTTGCACCTGTGCCGTGCCCACACCGGAGGGCAGCCCTGCGTGCCTGTTAAAGGGTACGGGGTCTCGCTGCCAGCCCCCCCAGGGGCTGCACTAATCCCCCCCCACCACCAGCGGGGTTGCCTCTGTCCCCACTTTGCCAGCTGGCTGGGAGTGAGCAGTCGGTGGTGAGCGCTGGCGGACTTGCTGGACGCGGAGCGGGTTTCGGCGACTCTGCGGGTGAGTCATACCCGGCCCACGGCCCCGGCTGCAGGGCGGTTAGGTGTAAAGCCATTGAGCGTGGCCTTTCGGTGTGAAATGCATTATTTTCACAAACTTAGAAATAGCTCACACGTCACCAAGTCCTGAAATCTGGAGCGAAGCTGTAACTCAGAGTGGCAAACGGATCCGTGCTCACGGGTGTGCCGGCTGCTGTTCTCGGGTCACGGGCGATCGCGCGGCCTCCGTGGCCCTGGGCACCATGGGTGACCCCGCGGCTTGGGGAGGGAGGCCTGGCTCTCAGGGCTCCATTGCGAATCCCCTCGGAGCCAAACGCAGATGCGGCTTCCCCCTCCCTCAGCCGCCGACCCCTGAGGTCAAGGAGCCCCGAGAGAACGTCACCCGCACGCAAACGGGCGGGTTGTTTCCGTCAATCCTGCCGCTTTGGGCTGAGCCGCGGTCCAAGGATATGTGTCCTTTTCCTTTTAAATACATATTTTTACTGATTTCAGAGGAGAAGGGAGAGGGAGAGAAACAGTGATGACGAGAGAGAATCATGGACCGGCTGCCTCCTGCACACTCCATACTGGGCATGAAGCCTGCAACCCGGACCTGTGCCCCGACCAGGAATCGAACCCTGACCTCCTGGTTCATAGGTGGACACTCGACCACTGAGCCGCGCCAGCCGGGCACAGGACACATATTCTTAACAGCTCCTTTTCCTGCTTCTGGTTGGCAGAAGTTCCAGTGATAATTGGAGGCCTGGCATTTGGAGTCAGGGAATGTGGGGCTGGGAGGGACCGTGAGCTGGGGGCGGCCAGTGGCCAGGCGGGGTGTGCGGGCTGTGGGCCTCTGAGCCTCGGCTCCCGGCCCTGCTGGGCAGCATCTCGCCAGCCCCCCAGCCACACTGCCTGGAGGTCTGCCCCGCCCACCTCCAGCCTCTGTGGCCCTCACCTCAGCAAGGACGGTGCCAGGGGTCAGCCTGAGGGCGGGGGGAAGGATGGAGAAGACAGACAAGGGAAGAAAGCTGGGGTCGGTGGGACGCTGCCCTC